>NC_090845.1:114151900-114454930 GCF_028021215.1 Eschrichtius robustus | reverse complement strand
CATGCTCCTGGTGAGACCACCACTCCACCTCCCCCTATAATCTCCATTATCAACCACTGTATACTACAGAAGACACCATTTTCAGGAAGAGCCTACATTTAAAACTGACCATTTATTCCCAGCCAAGAGATCATAGGGACTCATCATGCTCTAAATGCCTATTCATCTCGATCATCACAAAAAGTTCAAACCACCTAGATCATCCATTATCACTCACATTCTTTTTTTTAATATTTTTAAAATTTATTTTATTGAAGTATAGTTGATTTACAATGTTGTGTTAATTTCTGCTGTACAGCAAAGTGTGTGTGTGTGTATATATGATAATATAATATAATATGAAATAGAATGTATACATATATATATTCTTTTTCATTATGGTTTATCACAGGATATTGAATATAGTTCCCTGTGCCTTGTTGTTTATCCATTCTATATATAATAGTTTGCATCTGCTAATCCCAAACTCCAAACCCATCCCTCCCCCACCCTGCTCCCCCTTGGCAACCACAAGCCTGTTCTCTATACCTGATCACTCGCATTCTTTTGCACATGGAAATGAATTCCTACATCCCCTAATCTGGCTCAATCTACCACCCCTCCCCAACACTCCCAAACCCTTCTCTCCTGCTCTCTGCAAAATCCCCAACGTCCTCAACTTCTCCAAAACCTCCCTTGAACTTCCTTATCAAAAACTTGGCTCCCCTCTGAGGATCCTGCTTCCTGTACAGCCTTCTCAAGTGGTGGCCATTTTTTCTCATGCCTGACATACAACTGAACACAGAGGTGGTGTATGTGTCCTTGCTCCTCCTTGGCATTTTCTGTCCGTGCGTCCTCCCTAAACCCCCTGGCCCAGCTCCTTTCAGTCAGTTTGCTCTCAGACTCTAGCACCTACTACACCTCCTTATTGCAGTTATCTACCCTCCTCCTGTTCAAGCTCCCTTATTCATTGATGATTTTAGCTCATGGTTCACTGTCTTTCTCACAACTGCTCATGTCATCATTCTTGGAGATTTCAGTATCTATGTGGAGTCTACATACATATATTGTCTACATTGTAAACAATCCATGTAATACTCTGGCCTCTCAGTTGTTTGACTTCTACTCAAAGATCTTGTCCTCTTACCAATCCCATCCAACCATGCCCACACTCATTTCCTAGGCCTTGCCATTACAAATTATCACCTTTAAAATCTTAGTTTTAAGCACGCCACTCTCCTCTCTCTATCTAATTCCCTCTAATAACACCACTCCAAAAATCCTCCCAACCATTTTTTCCTCTCCACCACCTCCCTCATATCCTCATTTCCATGTTTATCCTGCTTAGATTTCACAGTCCACTATTATAATCACTCCTAGCATCCATCCTCAACTTCCCAACTCCTTCTCCCACCATCATACTTACCTGGAAACACCTGAACCAAGGTTAAGTTCAACTCTCCATCTTCTCTACATCTGCATCCCAGCAACTGAGCTTAGATGGAGTTAAGTTTCATTTTAAGCTTCATGACCTCAAATTGTAAGTGGGCTCTCATGCTCCCTAGAAATCACTCCCAAAATTTTGTCTCTTACTTGGAACTCTTTCCTGAATTCCAGGCTCATATAGCTAACTACCTACTATACTGGACATCTTCACTTGAATGCCTCATAGGTAACTCAAATTTAATTTGTCCAAACTCAAACCATGATTTCCCCCTAAACTGACTCTTCTACATTCACCAGCTCAGTTGTTGCTAACTTCATCCTTCCAGTTCCTCAAGCCAAACACCTTGGACTCATCTTTGATCCATTTCTTTATCTAGGCCTCACTCTCTATTCATCAGCAAAGCTTTTTTTTTTAACATCTTTATTGGAGTATAATTGCTTTTTAATGGTGTGTTAGTTGCTGCTGTATAACAAAGTGAATCAGCTATACATATACATATATCCCCATATCTCCACCCTCTTGTGTCTCCCTCCCACCCTCCCTATCCCACCCCTCTAGGTGGACACAAAGCACCAAGCTGATCTCCCTGTGCTATGCGGCTTCAGCAAAGCTTTTTGACTCTACCTTCAACACATGTTCATAGCCAGATAACTTCTCACTACCACTGTTGTTGCCACCCTGGCCCAAGCTCCAATTATCTCTTGCCTAGAGTATCACAATATCCTCCCATTATGAGTTAAATGTGTCCCCCCCAAAATGTTGAAGTCTCAACATTCACTACCTCAGAATGTGATCTTAGTTGGAAACAGAGTCATTGCAGATATAATTCGATAAGTTAAGATGAGGTCATACTGGAGCAAGATGGGCCCTTAATCCAATATGGCTGGTGTCCTCATAAGAAAAGGAAAGAGACACAGAGAGAAGGTGGCCATGTGAGGGCAGAGACATACAGGGAGAAAGCCATATGATGAGAGAGGCCCAGATGGAAGTGCTGCAGCTGCCAGGCAACGAACTCCAAGGTTCAACAGCCACCACCAGAAGCTAGGAAGAGGCAAGAAAAGATTCTAACCAGAGTATCAGAAGGAACATGGCCCTGCTGACACCTTGATTTCAGACTTCCAGCTTCCAGATCTGTGAAACAATAAATTTGTATTGTTTTAAGCCACCCAGTTTGTGGCACTTTTTTATAGCTCTAGGAAACTAATATGCCTCTTAACTGGTTTCCCTGTTTCTACCCTTGACTGCCCACTGTCTACTTTCAACCCAGTAGCTGGAACAATCCTACTAAACCTTTAAGTCAGATCATGTCTCTCATCTATTCAAAACTCTGCAATGGTTGCACTTTTCATTCAGAGTAAAAGCCTATAAGTAAAAGGTCTATAATTTCCTATAAAATCTGGTCCTCTTTTATTAATCTGGTCCCTTCTCTTACTTTCCCCCTCATTCACTCACTTCAGCCACATGGGCCTACTTTGCTGCCCCTCAAACTTCCGCACAGGTTTCCATCACGTCTTTTCACTCAGTGTTCTCTGTTGCATCGAGAGCACACACCCAGTGCAAGTTCTCAAAGGCTTTCCTAGCTTTAAGCTGAGTGTGGCCCATATGTGCCTTTTGGCTTATTGTCTATACAACTTTATATAAACAGACACAGACAGGCTGGTATTGGGGAAAAAAAACACAGTGTTACAAACTACCTATCTGGGAAGGCCATATAGTTTAACGGTTAAGTAAGTAAGACTTAGTGTCCAACAGACCTAAGTTAAGTGACCAAATCACTTAAAGGTGTAAAAGGAAAAACGACCAATCTGATTTTTAAAAATCACTCTCCCCTTGACCCCAGGCCTCTGTTCTCTCATCTGTAAAGTAGGAAAATAACAGTGTTAACCATACTATTAAACCAGATGATGCATGCAAGGTTCTTGCTACATAGTAAGCATTCAGTATCAGATATTATTATTATTAATCAATGAAATTTAAAAGCAGTTTGACACA
Organism: Eschrichtius robustus; assembly: GCF_028021215.1. Classification (NCBI taxonomy): domain Eukaryota; kingdom Metazoa; phylum Chordata; class Mammalia; order Artiodactyla; family Eschrichtiidae; genus Eschrichtius; species Eschrichtius robustus. Next base: position 114,451,512 of record NC_090845.1, on the reverse strand, counting down.
TGAAAGGATGCTCAACATCACTAATCATTAGAGAAATGCAAATCAAAACTACAATGAGGTATCACTTCACACCAGTCAGAATGGCCATCATCAAAAAACCTACAAACAATAAATGCTGGAGAGGGTGTGGAGAAAAGGGAACCCTCTTGCACTGCTGGTGGGAATGTAAATTGATACAACTACTATGGAGAACAGTATGGAGGTTCCTTAAAAAAGTAAAAGTGGAACTACCATACGACCCAGCAATCCCACTACTGGGCATATACCCTGAGAAAACCATAATTCAAAAAGAATCAAGTACCACAATGTTCACTGCAGCTTATTTACACTAGCCAGGACATGGAAGCAACCTAAGTGTCCATCGACAGATGAATGGATAAAGAAGGTGTGGCACATATATACAATGGAATATTAGCCATAAAAAGAAACAAAATTGAGTTATTTGTAGTGAGGTGGATGGACCTAGAGACTGTCATACAGAGTGAAGTAAGTCAGAAAGAGAAAAACAAATACCATATGCTAACACATATATATGGAATCTAAAAAAAAAATGGTTCTGAAGAAACTAGGGGCAGGACAAGATAAAGATGGAGATGTAGAGAATGGACTTGAGGACACAGGGAGGGGAAGGGTAAACTGGGAAGAAGTGAGAGAGTGGCATGGACATATGTACACTACCAAATGTAAAATAGATAGCTAGTGAGAAGCAGTCACATAGCACAGGGAGATCAGCTCGGTGCTTTGTGACCACCTAGAGGGGTGGGATAGGGAGGGTGGGAGGGAGACGCAAGAGGGAGGAGATATGGGGACATATGTATATGTATAGCTGATTCACTTTGTTATACAGCAGAAACTAGCACACCATTGTAAAGCAATTATACTCCAATAAGATGTTAAAAATAAATAAATAAAAAATAAAAGAAGTTTGAGTATGAGATACCAAGAGTAATTATGTTGAGGTAGAACCCAGAAGAAGCTAGCTTGGCATTTGAGTGGACAAAGTTTCCTTTAGTACAAGTTTGGGCTTGAAACTTCTTAACAAAATTCACATCAAACATTTGTGCAGCCCTAGGATTTCACTAAATACAGACAGGAAATGATGTTGTTTGTTTAGGTCTCTCTCACAGCTGACACTCTCTGTGGCTCAGTGATGTATGCATCATAGCAACAGTGAACTGACTCAGTCTTGAGTGTGGCAATGGGCTTGCTTCATGGGAAAAGTTCCCCTAGCAAGTACTGCCACCCCCAAACACCTCCTCAAATAAACCCAGCTCCTGCCCCCTCCCACGCACCCCAATATCAGGATTGATTTGGTTTTCAAAGGAAAAAACCTTTGCCTTTTTCTCAAAAACCATCAAACACACAAAAGAGTATTTTTAATCTATAAAAATAAAAACTGGTCTCATAACTCCAAAGGGAGCATGACAGGACAACTGACAAGGTATTTGTGACAATTTCATCTCTGTGGAAGTGTGAGAAAATTGTAGTGAGAACCAACAGAGCCCCAGTAGGGTTCATGCTACTACCTAGGGCAAAGAGGTAGAATTAGTCTTAAGTAGAAAAGCCAGAATTTTGACAGCCATGATGTAGACAGTAGTAGATTCCACATCTTACAATCCTAAAAGTAAACAGACATAAGATAAATGAAAAGGATACCAGGATACCATGTTGGCGTTTTAAAAAAATGGATGAAGGTTTATTTGATGTTTTTTATTATTATTTTTTTTAGATTTCAAAAAGTGTTACAATATTTTATTTTCAGAACTTTGTATGGTCTTTGATAGGAGTGCGCCCTCTAGTGCCTCCAGCAATGACTTGCAAGTGAACAGGGACCTAAGTCCAACACACTAACTGGAGAAATTTCAAATTTTCCTCTAAAGGTGAAAAAAAAGGAAACTGACCTATCTGATTTTAACCTTAAAAAATCACCCGCCTGAGGGACCTTCAAGATAGCAGAGGAGTAAGACGTGGAGATCACCTTCCTCCCCACAAATACATCAAAAATACATCTACAGGTGGAACAACTCCTACAGAACATGTACTGAATGCTGGCAGAAGACATCAGACTTCCCAAAAGGCAAGAAACTCCCCCACGTACTTGGCCGTGTGGCTGACAGGGTCTTGGTGCTCCAGCCGGGTGTCAGGCCTGAGCCTCTGAGGTGGGAGAGCCGAGTTCAGGACATTAGACCACCAGAAACCTCCCGGCTCCATGTAATATCAATCAGGGAGAGCTCTCCCAGAGATCTCCGCCTCAACACTAAGACCCAGCTCCACTCAACGACCAGCAAGCTACAGTGCTGGACACCTGATGCTAAACAACTAGCAAGACAGGAGCACAACCCCATCCATTAGCAGAGAGGCTGCCTAAAATCATAATAAGGTCACAGACACCCCAAAACACACCACCAGATGCGGTCCTGCCCACCAGAAAGACAAGATCCAGCCTCATCCGGCAGAACACAGGCACTAGTCCCCTCCACCAGGTAGCCTACATAACCCACTGAAACAACCTTAGCCACTGGGTGCAGACACCAAAAACAATGGGAACTACGAACCTGCAGGCTGCAAAAAGGAGACCCCAAACACAATAAGTTTAGCAAAATGAGAAGACATAGAAACACACAGCAGATGAAGGAGAAAGGTAAAACCCACCAGACCAAACAAATGAAGAGGAAAGAGGCAGTCTCCCTGAAAAAGAATTCACAGTAACGATAGTAAAGATGATCCAAAATCTTGGAAATAGAATGGAGAAAATACAAGAAACGTTTAACAAGGACCTAGAAGAACTAAAGAGCAAACAAACACTGAGGAACAACACAATAGATGAAATTAAAAATTCCCTAGAAGGAATCAACAGCAGAATAACTGAGGCAGAAGAACGGATAAATGACCTGGAAGATAAAAGAGTGGAAATAACGACTGCAGAGCAGAATAAAGAAAAAAGAATGAAAAGAATTGAGGACAGTCTCAGAGACCTCTGGGACAACATTAAACGCCCCAACATTCGAATTATAGGGGGCCCAGAAGAGGAAGAGAAAAAGAAAGGGACTAAGAAAATATCTGAAGAGATTATAGTTGAAAACTTCCCTAATATGGGAAAGGAAATAGTTAATCAAGTCTAGGAAGCACAGAGAGTCCCATACAGGATAAATCCAAGGGGAAACACGCCAAGACACATATTAATCAAACTATCAAAAATTAAATACAGAGAAAAAATATTAAAAGCAGCAAGGGAAAAGCAACAAATAACATACAAGGGAATCCCCATAAGCTTAACAGCTGATCTTTCAGCAGAAACTGTGCAAGCCAAAAGAGAGTGGCAGGACATATTTAAAGTGATGAAAGGGAAAAACCTACAACCAAGATTACTCTACCCAGCAAGGATCTCACTCAGATTCGACGGAGAAATTAAAACCTTTACAGACAAGCAAATGCTAAGAGAATTCAGCACCACCAAACCAGCTTTACAACAAATGCTAAAGGAACTTCTCTAGGCAGGAAACACAAGAGAAGGAAAAGACCTACAATAACAAGCCCAAAACAATTAAGAAAATGGTAATAGGAACATACATATCAATAATTACCTTAAATGTAAATGGATTAAATGCTCCCACCAAAAGACACGGACTGGCTGAATGGGTACAAAAACAAGACCCGTATATATGCTGTCTACAAGAGACCCACTTCAGACCTAGGGACACATAAACAGTGAAAGTGAGGGGGTGGAAAAAGATATTCCATGCAAATTGAAATCAAAAGAAAGCTGGAGGAGCAATACTCATATCAGATAAAATAGACTATAAAATAAAGACTATTACAAGAGACAAAGAAGGACACTACGTAATGATCAAGGGATCAATCCAAGAAGATATAACAACTGTAAATATTTATGCACCCAACATAGGAGCACCTCAATACATAAGGCAAATGCTAACAGCCATTAAAGGGGAAAGCAACAATAACACAATCATAGTAGGGGACTTTAACACCCCACTTTCACCAATGGACAGATCATCCAAAATGAAAATAAATAAGGAAACACAAGCTTTAAATGATACATTAAACAAGATGGACTTAATTGATATTTATAGGACATTCCACCCAAAAACAACAGAATACACTTTCTTCTCAAGTGCTCATGGAACATTCTCCAGGATAGATCATACCTTGGGTCACAAATCAACCCTTGGTAAATTTAAGAAATTTGAAATTGTATCAAGTATCTTTTCCAACCACAATGCTATGAGACTAGATATCAATTACAGGAAAAAAACTGTAAAAAATACAAACACATGGAGGCTAAACAATATGCTACTAAATAATCAAGAGCTCACTGAAGAAGTCAAAGAGGAAATCAAAAAATACCTAGAAACAAATGACAATGAAAACACAATGGCCCAAAACCTATGGGATGCAGCAAAAGCAGTTCTAAGAGGGAAGTTTATAGCACTACAAGCCTACCTCAAGAAACAAGAAACATCTCAAATAAACAACCTAACCTTACACCTAAAGCAATTAGAGAAAGAAGAACAAAATAAACCAAAGTTAGCAGAAGGAAAGAAATCAGAAAGATCAGAAATAAATGAAAAAGAAATGAAGAAAACAATAGCAAAGATCAATAAAACTAAAAGCTGGTTCTTTGAGAAGATAAACAAAATTGATAAACCATTAGCCAGACTCATCAAGGAAAAAAGGTGGGGGGAGACTCAAATCAACAGAATTAGAAATGAAAAAGGAGAAGTAACAACTGACACTGCAGAAATACAAAGGATCATGAGAGATTACTACAAGCAACTGTATGCCAATAAAATGGACAACCTGGATGAAATGGACAACTTCTTAGAGAAGCACAACCTTCCGAGACTGAACCAGGAAGAAGTAGAAAACATAAACAAACCAATCACTAGCACTGAAATTGAAACTGTGATTACAAATGTTCCAACACACAAAAGTCCAGGACAGGATGGAGTTACAGGCGAATTCTATCAAACATTTAGAGAAGAGCTAACACCTATCCTTCTCAAACTCTTCCAAAATATTGCAGAGGGAGGAACACTCCCAAATTCATTCAACGAGGCCACCATCACCCTGATACCACAACCAGACAAAGATGTCACAAAGAAAGAAAACTACAGGCCAATATCACTGATGAACATAGATGCAAAAATCCTCAACAAAATACTAGCAAACAGAATCCAACAGCACATTAAAAGGATCATACACCATGATCAAGTGGGGTTTATCCCAGGAATGCAAGGATTCTTCAATATATGCAAATCAATCAATGTGATACACCATATTAACAAATTGAAGGATAAAAACCATATGATCATCTCAGTAGATGCAGACAAATCTTTCGACAAAACTCAACACCCATTTATGATAAAAACCCACCAGAAAGTAGGCATAGAGGGAACTTACCTCAACATAATAAAAGCCATATATGACAAACCCACAGCCAACATTGTTCTCAATGGTGAAAAACTGAAACCATTTCCTCTAAGATCAGGAACAAGACAAGGCTGCCCACTCTCAGAATCCCAACACAACTCTCACAGATGCTCTCCTCGTCCTGCTTGGGCTCAGACCCCCTCATCAAGCTTTCCCCTGCATAGATGTCCTCCTTACACTGCTAGGGATCTGACACCCCACACCATGCCACTCACATGTGTTGACACCCTCCTCACCTTGTTCCAGCTCTGACTCTCTATGCCAGGCCACCCACACACAAGAAGACCCTCCTCACCTTGTTTAGGCTCTGTAAAAGCTTGAGTTGTGCATGCCACCCCGTCAAAAAAGAAACATTCATTGAAGTCCTAGCCCATAGTACCTCAGAACATCACAGATATAATTAGTTAAGATGAAGCCATATTGGAGTAGGATGGGCTCCTAATCCAACATAACTGATGCCCTTATAAGAAGATGTCCATGTGAAAAGAGACATGTACAGGGAGGATGTCATGTGACAATGAAGGCAGAGATTGGAGTTATATAGTTGAAAGCCAAGGAATATCAAAGACTGCTGGCAAATCATCAGAAGCCAGGAAAAGGCAGAGAAGGTTTCCCCTGCAGATTCAGAGGGAGCATGGCCCTGCTGATACCTTGATTTCAGACTTCCAGCCTCCAGAACTGAGACAATAAATTTCTGTTTATTGTCTCCAGCCACATGGTTTTCAGAACTCTGTTAAGCCATTTCTAGAACACTAATACCAATTTTGGTATTGGGAAGTGGGGTACTGTACTGCTGTAACAAATACCTTAAAATGTGGAACTGTACCTTAAATTTTAAATACCTTAAAATTTGGAATTGGGTAATGGGTAGACACTGGAAGGTGCTTTTGGTGAGGTCCAAATAGAAATGAGAAAAAAAGTTGTTGGACACTAGAAGAAAGGTGACCCTTATTACAACGTGGCAAAGTACTTGGCTGAATTATCTTCTACTGTTGGGAAGAAAGTAGAACTTGTAAGCAATGAACTTAGATAGTTAGCTAAGGAAATTTCCAAGCAAAGTGTGGAAGGTACAGCCTGGTTTCTCCTTACTGCTTATACTAAGAAGAGAGAAGAAAGAGATAAATTAATGAATGAATTGTTAAGCAAAAAGGAACCAGAACTTGAAGATATGAAATATTCTCAGCCTAACTATATTGTAAAAAAATGAGAAAGGTTGCTCTGGAGAGAACAAAGGTGTGGCTGGACAACCTTTAATAAAGAGCTTACAAGTATGACGTCAGGATCCAATCAACCATCTCAGCAGAAGCTAGGAATAGAGATGTAGTAAACCAGTAAAGATCTGTGGAGAGTCCTCTTTTCTGATGGCTTGGACTTCTGTGAATTGCAGGGACACTTACAGAGTTTTTGAGAGTTTTACACCTCAGAAACACTACCAACCTGGACTGGAAGGAACAGACAGGGACAAAATGAAGGAAGAGTAACTGGAAGAGCCATGGATGCAGACACCTGGGCCAAACTTGTGGTTTTAGAGGGCAGAGCCACCAGTTCCTTCTAGAGGCCAGAGCCACCGCCCAGGCATGAGTGTGTAGGGCCATCATCAAGGAACGAGGGTGTGGAGCTGCTACTCAGGGCTAGGGGACGGGGCCACCACCAGAATCCAAGTGAGTGGGGCAACCGTCAGGGTTCCAGAGGACAGGGTCACTGTGTAGGCCTGAGAGGGTGGGATCTCTGCCCAGAGATCAGGGAGTGACGTCACTGCCCAAGGATCAGGGGGCAAAGTTGCCACCCAGGATGGAGGCAGGCTGCCAGCCAGGGCCAATGGGACTGGCCATGTTCTGGGCTCCAGAGAGTAGGGCTCCCTCCTGAGTCCAGGGGTTGGGGTCTCTGGACAGGGCTAAGAGGTGCAGACCTCTTCCTGTCCCGAGAGCAGAGCCTCCTTCGGGGTTCCAGAGGGAGAGGCTACCTCCTCTGATGCAGAGGGCAGCATAGCTGCCCAGGTATGAGGGGGCAGAACTTCCACCCAGGGCTCAAGGACAGCACCAACAGCCAGAGGGCCAGGCCATCTCTACTGACAGATGGTGGGGCTGAGGAGGTGGGCCAGTGGACAGAGCCACAGAGAATTATTCTACAGCTATTAATCCTAATGGAATTTGCCCTGTTGTGTTACAAACTGCTTTAAACCAGTGACAGCTTTTTTCTTTCCAGTTTCTCCCTTTGGGAATGGAAATGTTTATCTTATGCCTGCCCCACTATTATATCTTGAAAGCAGATAACTGTTTTCTAGGTTTCACAGATCCATAGCTGGAGAGGAATTTTGCCCCAGGATGGACCATGTCTTACCCATATCTAATTTAGATGATATTTACATGAGATTTTGGACATAAGAGTTGATGCTAAAATGGGTTAGGACTTTGGGGGCTATTGGAATGGGGTAAATGTAGTTTGCATGTGGGGAGGACGTGAATTTGGGGGGAAGGCAAAGGGCAGATCATTATTGGTTGAATTGCGTCCCCAGAAAAGTATATATTGAAGTCTTCACCCCCAGTGTCTCAGGATGTGACCTTACTTGGAAATAGCGTCACTGCAGATATAATTAGCTAAAATAAGGTCATACTAGAGTAGAGTGGGTCCCTAATCCACTATGACTGGTGTCCTATAAGAAGACAAGCACGTGAAGACAGAGACACACCAGAATTCCATGTGACAGTGAAAGCAGAGATTGGAGTTATGTTGCTGCAAGTCAAGGAACACCAAAGATTACCTACAAACATCAGAAGCTAGGAACAGTCAAGGAAGGATTCCTCTACAGGTTTCAGAGGGAACATGGCCCCACCAACCCTGTGATTTCAGGCTTGTAGCCCCTAAGACTCTGAGACAACAAATTTCTATTGTTTTAAGCCATCCAGTTTGTGGTACTTTGTTACAGCAGCCCTAGAAAACTAATACAGACTCTGATACTCCATGCTGTCCCATACATTGCTAATCCCCCATCCTACTCATGCTCTGAATCTCCATGCTAGATCACCCTTCCATGTAAATACCCTCATTGACCGGCTTGGGCTCTGACACTCCACACTGAGCTGCTTGTAAATTGCTCATAAATGTGGATGCCTTCCTCTCTCCTCCTGGATTCTGATTCTTTACACCAAACCAACCCCCATAGAAAAACAACCTTTTCACTCTTCTCAGGCTCTGACTCCACTCCAGGCTGCCTTCATCTGTGGTTTTCTACCTTACCACAGTTGAGCACCCCCACCCAGAGCCGCTCCTCTGCATGGACACCTACCTTGCTCTGTCCCATCTATTTACTGTAGGAATAAATTTTTATAGAAGAGATGGGAAGCGAAGGAAAGGAAGGGGTAAAAGAAGAGTCAGACTTGGTTTTAAGCAATAAAATATGAAAGATGAAGTCAAAGTCTCTTTCACATTCCTTCATGATCTCATTCACCTCCCTTTTTCCCCAGGGGACTACTATCCTAAATTTTTCTCTTTTTCATGCAGGATTTTATACTACTACTACATAACTGGTTATCCATAAACATGATTCAAACTTCAAATAAATTATATCATTCTGCAGCTTACTGAGTTTTGCTCAACATTATGTTTTTAAAGTGCATGTTGTGTTGTTAATATATGTAGCTCCAAGTCTTTCACTTAAGCTACTGTATAGGCATGAGTACAGCATAATTGTTATTTATCCACTCTCCTGTTGATAGGCATTTAGTAAGTCCCACATTATAACTGTGGATTTGTCTTTTTCTCCATTCATCTCTATCATTCTTGTTTCATGTATTTTGAGGCTCTGTTTTTTGGTACATGTACATGTTAGAATCATTATGTTTCCTGGTGGTTTGATCCTTTTATCATTACATAATGTGCCTCTTTGTATCTAGCAAGTGAAGTCTACTTTATCTGATATAAATATGACCACTCTTGCTATTTTTTAATTAATATTTGCTTCAATACTTTTTTCCATTATTGTATATTCAACCTACTTATGTCATTGTATTTGAAGTGCATCTCTTATAGACGGCATATAGTTGGAAAATATTTTTAATTCACTCTGCCAATCTCTGTCTTTTAATTAGTTTATTTTTTTAGTTTTTTTTTACTTAAGTATAGTTGACATACTATATTATATTAGCTTCAATTGTACAATATAGTGATTCAACATTATATACATTGCAAATTGATTACAATAATTCTAGTACCCATCTGTCACCATACAAAGTTATTGCAATATTACTGACTATATTCCCTATGTTGTACATTACAACCCTGTGATTATTTTATAGTTGGAAGTCTGTGCCTTTTAATCCCCTTGACCTATTTCACCCAACCCCCCACTGCCCTCCCCTCTGGAGACCACCAGTTTGTTCTCTATTATCTATGAATCTGTTTCTGTTTTGTTTCATTTATTCATTTGTTTTGTTTTATAGATTTCACATATAAGTGAAATCATACAGTATTTAGCTTTCTCTGTTTAATTATTTCAATCAGCATAACACCCTCTAGGGCCATCCATGTTGTCACAGATGGCAAGATTTCATTCTTTTTTATGGCTGAGTAATACTCATATATATATATATATATATATATATATATATATATATATATATATATATATATATATATATAACATCTTTTTTTACACAGCTTTTTATTTTTATCTGTTTTTATTTATATTTTGAATGTGGAATCTTAGTTCCCCGACCAGGGATCAAACCCGCGCCCCCTGCATTGGAAGAGCGGAGTCTTAACCACTGGACCACCAGGGAAGTCCCCCACATCTTCTTTATCCATTCACCTATGGATGGAGACTTGGGTTGCCGCCATACCTTGGCTATTGTAAATAATGCTGTAATGAACATAGGGGTGCATATATCTTTTTAAATTAGTGTCTTCATTTTCTTTGTATAAACTCCCAGAATTTGAATGGCTGGATTGTATGATAGTTCTATTTTTAATTTTTTGAGGAACCTCCAAGTTGTTTTCCATAGTGGCTGCACCAATTTACATTCCCTCCAACAGTGCATGAAGGTTTCCTTTTCTCCACACCCTTGTGAACACTTGATTTTGTTGTCTTTTTGGTGATAGTCACTCTGACAGGTGTGAGGTGATAACTCACTGTGGTTTTGATTTGCATTTCCTGATGATTAACGATGTTGAGCATCTTATCATGTGTCTTTTGGCTCTCTGTTTGTCTTCTTTGGAAAAGTGTCTATTCAGGTACTCTGCCCATTTTTTAATTAGATTGTTTGGGTTTTTTAAATATTGAGTTGTGTGAGTTCTTTACATACTTTGGATACTAACCCCTTATCAGATATATCACTTGCAAATATCTTCTCCCATTCAGTAGGTTGCCTTTTCATTTTGTTGATGGTTTCCTTGACTATGCAAGAGTTTTTTAAATGCAGTCCACTTGTTTATTTTTGCTTTTGTTTCCCTTGCCTGAGGAGACATATCCAAAGAAATATTGCTAAGACCAATGTCAAAGAGCATACTATACTGCCTATGTTTTCTTCTAGGGATTTTATGGTTTCAGGTCTTACATTTAAGTCTTTAATCCATTTTGAGTTCACTTTTGTATAATGATGTAAGCAAGTGGTCCAGGTTCATTGTTTTGCAGGTAACTGTCTGGTTTTTCCAACACCATCTATTAAGGAGACTGTTTTTTCCCTAATTACTATGTTTAGATCATTTATATTTAAGGTAATCATTGCTATGTTAGGGTTTAAGTCTGTTATTTTATTATTTGTTTTCTGTTTGTTTCCTCTGTTTCTCATTACTCTGTCTTCTATTGCCTTCTTGTGGGTTACTTGAACATTTTTAGGAGTCCATTTTATTTATAATGTTTTTAAATATGTCACTTTGTATACTTTTCTTAATGATTGCTCTAGGAACTACAATATACATAGGTAACTTACCAAAGCCTACTTTGAGTGAAGCATAGGAACCTTACTTCTATTTATGTCCCTTTACACTGCCCACTTTTTAAATATAATTGTCTTAAATAGTTCCTTTACATACATAACCACCACATCAGATGGTGTTATAATTTTTACTTCAACCATCAAATATGATTTAAGAAACTCATGAAAAGTAGGATAGCCTATTATATTTATCCCTATTTTTACCCATTTTGATGTTCTTCTTTCCTTTCTAAAGTTCCAAGTCTTCTTCTAATTTCTTTTCTGATTAGAGAACTCCTTTAGCCATTCTTTAAGGATAAGTTTGCTAGCATAAAATTCTTAGTCTTACTTCATCTAAAAATGTCTTTTTCTTCATTCCTGAAGGATATTTTCACTAGGCATAGAATTCATAGTTAACAATTCATTTCTTTCAGCACTTGAAAAACGCTGTGCCACTTCCTTCCGTCCTCTGTGGTTTCACATGACAAATACTCTGTCATGCACATTGGTGTTCCCCTATAAGTAATGTGCCATTTATCTCTGGCTGCTTTCAAGAATTTTCTTGTAATTAGTTTTCAGAAATTTAATTATGATGTGTTTTGGGTTTATCTTTTGGGAGGGGGGGGATTGCTCCACTTCTTGAATCCATAGGTTTATGTCTTTCACCAAATTTGGGATGTCTCCACCCAGTATTTCTTTAAATATTCTATCAGCAACACTATCTTCCTCCTCTGATGGCATAAATGTTAGATCTTTTGTTATAGTACCACAGGTTCTTTGAGATCTGTTCATTTTTTTAAACTCTATTTTGTCTCTATGGTTCAGATTGGGTGAATTCTATTGATCTGTCTTTAAACTCACTGATTTTATCCTTTGTCATTTTCACTCTGTTATTGAGACCATCCAACAAGTGGGTTTTTAAAATTTCCTGTTATCATATTTTTCAGTCAGTCCTATAATTTCCGTTTAGTCCTTTTTTTTAGCTTCTATTTCTTTGCTGTGATTTTTCTATTTATTGTTTCTTTCAAGAAAATATGTAATGGCTTATTGAAGCATTTTTTTGATGAATGCTTTAAAATTCTTATCAGATAATTACAACATCTGATTCATCTCACTGTTGGCGTCATATTCAAGTTGTGACTTTCCTGGTTCTCAGTATGATGAGAAATTTTCTATTTAAACCTGGACATTTTAAGTACTATAAGATCTGAATCCTGTTTATATCTTTTGCTTTAGGAGGCTTCCTCTGACACTGCTCTAGCAAGGGAATGGGGAGGAATGAGGGAGGGAGCACTGACTCATTAATGTCAGGGTTGGGTGGGGAGTGTCCTGAATGTCCACTAGGCCTCCCACGCCACCACTCTAGCAGAAAATGAGAAAGGTGCCTTGTTACTGCCAAGTGGTGGTGGAAGTCCACGTCTCCTATGTGGCCTCCACTGCCACTAAGGTGGAGGAAGAGGAGGTTAAGGGGGAAGAGGGAAAGAAGATTGTTACTGCCCAGTGAGGGTAAAAGTCCCAGCTCCTGAGTCAGCTTCTCTGACACGACCCCAGCAGTGAGGGCTGGGACAATATATTACAGTCTGTCAAGGGGGAATGCTAGGTGCTCCACTCAGCCTTAGCTGCTGTGGGTAGGGATGAAACCAGAGTTTTGTCTGTGGTGTTTGGGTGTTAGTTACTGTCAGAAAGTTTTCTGTCTTGCTAGGCTGCCCCTTTCCTGGTCTTGGCTGAAGAAAGTAGGATTTTCTTGAGACATTTTTGTTTGTACCCATTGGCATTTCTGGGTTGCTGGTTTCTCCAGTATTCAGTTTGGGACATTTGAAGCAAAAAGGAAACCCAGGGAACTCACCTCAGGTTTCAGGTCTTTAGCAGGTCTTCCTTCTTCTCTTTCAGAGAAGATCATTTAGAGTCTTCTTGTGTTTGTTTTATATATAAGGTACAAGGTTTTTAGCTATACTTAGTGGGAAGAGGGGAAAAGTATATCTATTCTACCTTGCCAGTAGTGGAAATCTTCATTTCTTCTACTGATTCCTAGTTTATTTCCACTATGGTCTGTATTAGGTTCCTAGGGCTGCCATAACAATGTACCAAAAATTGCGTGGTTTAAAACAACAGAAATTTGTCATATCACAGTTCTGGAGGCTAGAAGCCTGAAATCAAGGTGCCAGCATGGCCACGCTCCCTCTAAAACCTATAGGGGAAAATCCTTCCTTGCCTCTTCATAGCTTCTGGTGGTTGCAGGCAATCCTTCACATTCCTCAGTTTGCAGCTGCCACACTTCAGTCTCTGCCTCTGTTGTCACATGGTATTCTCCCTTCATATGTCTCCTGTGTCTCCTTAGAAGGACATCAACTATATTTGATTACGGGCACCCAACTCCAGGATGACCTCATCTTAACTAATTACATCTGCAATGATCCTATTTCCAAATTCTGTCACATTCTAAGGTATGACTTCAACATATGTCTTGGGAGAACACGATTCAACCAATAACATTATCAAAGACCATATTTTTATCATTTAGATGCTTTTAAATTCAAGACTTGTTTTATGGCCCAGAATATGGTCTGTCTGTCTTGGCCTATATTCCATGGGCACTTGAAAAGAATGTGTGTTTGGGGGCTGTTGGGTGAAGTGTTGTATAAATGTCACTTGGGTTATGCTGGTTGACAGTTTAGTTCAGGTCTCCTATGTCCTTTACTGATTTTCTGTCTACTTGTTCTATCGCTTACTGAGAGAGGAGTGTTGAACTCCCCACATATAACTGTGGATCTATCTATTGCTTTTCTCATGTCTATCGGTTTTTGCTTCATGCATTTTGAAGCTCTGTTTTCATTTCTTGTTACATCGTTTCTATTTTTTTGCCTTTCTGTGGGTTACTTGCACATGATTTTAGGATTCCATCTTGACTTATTTATAAGTTCCACCAGGACCACCAACATATTCTTAGCTGTGAAGCCACAAAAAGAGTAATAACCCAGAGGCTCCAGCTTTTCTCCTCTCCACCAATTACCCCATCACTGTCTCACGTCACTGACTAAACATGCTTAGCTTCTCAGATGTCCCTGAAAACTCCTATTTGTCCACCCATGCTAGCACTTCAGCATGGTTGCTTAGTGACAGTTTCTCAGATCTTCTGACTCTCCAACTAACCCTTCCAAAGTTGTGTGGAGTCCAATGTTATTTCACAAAACATGTAGTGGCTCTGCCACTTCCCTGGCTGAATCCTGAAGGAGGATAAGAGGGCATGTGGAGAGAGGGGCCCAGACATTCCAGCTATTCCAACCTTCATAGCCAAGGTCCCACATACATGAGTAAAGCCATCTTAGACCACTGAAATTGGTACTTAAAAGTAATGCACTATTGTAAAAAAAAAAAAAAAGAAAGAAAGAAAGAAAAGAAAAAAACTAAAACAGGTGCATTAACTTTGGGACCGAGTGGTGGGTAGAGGCTAGAAGAGCAGCAAAGAAAATGTTAGTAAAGGCTGGGAAATGGCTGAACAAAGTAGAAGCTCTAAAAGTGGTGAGGAAACTGTAATAGAAGGTTGGAAAATGACATCTCATGTCATGTAGTAACAAAACAATTGGCAAAACTGTCACCTGCAGTAATGTGGAAGATGGAAAAAAATGTACCTAATGAACTTGTGTATCTAGTTAAGGAGAATGTCTAGTCATGAAGAATGTTGAGAGTGTCATTTGACATTTAGCTGCACATCATAATGTACAGAAAGAGAGAGGTGAGCTTAACAGAATTTACAAAAAGAATTTTAGAGGAAATATAGAAGAGCAAAGATTTTCTGGGTCAGAAAATGAAACTGTTTCACATTTTGAGTTTTCCAAGCCAGCAAAGATTAAGAGTGTAACTGTAAGATCCTTTGTGAAGACACCAGAAAGATATAAGCTGGTGCCTAAGAGACACTTTCAAATAGAAAAAAGGCATTGTATGTAGGCAGAACACTCTTTGACATAAATCATAGCAATACTTTTTTGGATCTGTCTCCTAAGGGAAAAGAAACAAAAGCAAAAATAAACAAATGGGACCTAATTAAACTTAAAAGCTTTTGCACAGCAAAGGAAACCATCAACAAAACAAAAAGACAACCTACTGAATGGGAGAAAATATTTACAAATGATATGACTAATAAGGGGTTAATATCCAAAATATATAAACAGCTCATACAAATCAACATCAAAAAAAACAAACAACCCAATTAAAAATGGGCAGAAGAACTGAATAGACATTTTTCCAAAGAAGACATACAGATGGCCAACAGGCAGATGAAAAGATGCTCAACATGGCTAATCATCAGAGAAATGCAAGTCAAAACCTCAATGAGATACCACCTCACACCTGTCAGAACGGTTATCATCAAAAAGACTACAAATAACAAATGTTAGCAAGGATGTGAAGAAAAGGGAACCATAGTACGTTGTTGGTAGGAATGTAAATTGATGCAGCCACTATGGAAAACAGTATGGAGGTTCCTAAAAAAACTGAAAATAGAAATACCATATCATCCAGCAATTCCAATCATGGGCACATATCCAACAAAAACAAAAACACTAATTCAAAAAGATATATGTACCTCAATGTTTATAGCAGCAATATTTATTGATTCAATAGTAAAGATATGGAAGCAATCTAAGTGTCCATCCAACAGACAAATGAATAAAGAAGATGCTTCTTTATGGAAGCATCTTGGAATATTATTATTTATATTATTATAAATAATATTGTTTATATTATTTATATAATAATATTATATAATATTATTTATATAATATAAATTATATTATTAATATTATAAATTGTAATATTATTTATATTATTATAAACAATAATGGAATATTATTCAGCCATAAAAATAGAATGAAATTTTGCCATTTGCAACAGCATGGATGGACCCAGAGGGTATTAAGTCAAACAGAGGAAGACAAATACTGTATGTTATCACTTATATGTGGAATCTAAAAAATAAAACAAATGAATAATATAACAAAACAGAAACAGACTTACAGATATAGAGAACAAGCTAGTAGTTACCAGTGGGAAGAGGGAAGAGGAGAGGGACAAGATAGTGGTAGGGGATTAAGAAGTACAAACTATTATGTATAAAATAAATAATCTACCAGAATATATTGTACAGCACAAGGAATATAGCCAATATTTTATAATAATTTTAAATGGAGTATAATCTATAAAAATATTGAATCACTATGCTGTACACCTGAAACTAATATAATATTGTAAATCAATGATACTTCAATTTAAAAAGAAAAAGGGCATTGTCCCACAGCCCTTAACATGCTACCCAAAGTAGAGAGAAGCCCGTCTCAAAAAGTGTTGTGGGTATAACTTCTGTTCAGTGGAGTCAGATTCATATGAACTCACATTTTTAAGAGAGCTGAACTAGCAAAATACCTTCAAATAGATCTAAGAGAGCCTAGATTGCTCAATTTGCAAATTCTGACTGGGCCCCTAGCTTTCTGTGGGCAGGGAGGGGGCAGGCTGAGAAAGCCACTAAGCTGTAAACACAGGCCATTTCTTATATAAAAGTATGACCCATGGGGCCAAGTCAAGAGCCCAGAGGATTAAAATAAGAACTATGGATAACAGTGAACTAGAAAGCCACTCCCAGGGAATAGAATCAGGATCTAGTCAAGGATATCTCTGCTCCAAGAAAAGGGGGACCTGGCAACATGTACCCAGGTGGATTCCACAGTTGCTATGGGCCAGTGACTCCTCTTTTCAAATGGGAGTGTTTATTTACTGTAGCTATCTTGTCCTTGTATCACCATTGTTGGTTAGAGGGTGGTGCAGATAACTTGTGTGGCAGATTGTATTTTTCCAAAGATGGTCACATCAATATATAGACTATCCCACATGCTGTTCTCACAATGTGACATTGACAGCTCTCCATCAAGATGGTGGCATCCATGTTCTTTTCCCTTGAACTTGGGTGGACTTTTGTAACTGCCTCAACCAATAAAATGTGGTGAAAGTGATGCTGCAGGACTTCTGAGGCTAGGTCATGAAAGGCAACAGAGCTTTCGCTTGGTACCCTCTCTCACGTGCTCTTGCTCTAGCTCTCTCTCTCCCCTTGCCCTTGGAATGCGGTGCTATGTTGTGAGGAAGCCCAGTCAATACAAAGAGGTTAGTGTGTGTGTTCTGGCTGACAACCCCAGATAGGCTCCTAGCCAACAGCTACAAGCCACACATGTGCATGAACAAAGTCTTAAGATGCTGCCAGCCTTCACTGTCAACTGAAAGGGCCTTCCAACTGAAGCCCCAGACATCATGGAACAGAGACAAACTGTACTCTCTGATGCCCTGTCTGAAACAGAAGCCAAGGAGGTAATAAATGATTTTGTAATGTTTAAAGTCACTAAATATAGGGGTAACTTGTCACATGGCAATAGATAACTAATGCAAATTGCTTTACAGTTCATAAATCTCTGGAATAACAAGAAGCTACCTCTGGGTATGAATGTAGATGACAAAATCCTGAACTTTGAGCTGATGCTATAATTGGATGAAACTTTTGGGGTCTTGGGAGAGGTAAGTATATTTTGCCTATAGGAGGAACAGGAATCACAGGGACGAGAGGGAGGACAGTGCTATATTGTCATATTAATCACCAACGATAAACGACACCTCTCTGTATCCATGCCCTTGGTTAACCCTCCGCTATATTGACTGGGCTTGTCTGTGTGACTTGCTTTGGTAAAGGTGATGCAAACCAAATCTTGAAAGTAGTTGCACTTTGGGGCTTGCCCTTTCTTGCTGCTGGGAACCCTAAGACCACCATGTGAAGAAGCATGGCCTTAGCTCCTAGAGGATGAAAAACTCACGGAGAGAGCCCAATTACCCCAGTCATTCCAATTGAGGCCCCAGAATTAGCCAGGCAAAGAAGGGGCATAGTCATGCAAGGCAGAGGGGACAGCATGAGCAAAGGCAGAGTCACGAACCGGCAGGTTGTGTGCAGTTCTATCTTACTGTTGGGTCAAGTTTGAGAGATGGTATTGCAGTAGTGTCTTGGAGAGGTAGACAGGGACCAAGTCACAAAAACGTTTTATGCTTTGTTTTCATTCTTTCTTCCTTAGGATCATTAGAGGTTTTAAGCAGGGGAGAGACATGATCAGTTAGCAGTTTAGAAAGATCACTTTGGTGGCAGGATGAAAGATGGATTAGAGAGTGAAAGGTGAGAGATATTAAGAGGTTGTGATAATGGTGTGGACCAGAAGTGATGAGTGGCTTAATTGGAGCAGTGGTAGAAGAAGTGGCAAGGAGAGGAAAAATACAGGAAATATTTAGGAGGTAAACACAGTAGGACTTAAGGATAGATTGAATGTCAAGGTCGTGGGGAAAGAGAGGCATCTAGGAGCATTCTCCGGTTTCTGGCTTCAGTAGAACTAGTACCAGTCACTGACAGAGGAAATACAGAAGGAATAATTAGGCCTTTTTTGGTTCTGTTTCAGTGAGGGGAGGTTGAGTTGAGTGTTGAGTATGTCAATTTCAGTTGCTTGTCAGACATCCGTGTAGAAATGTTTGGCTGGCAGTAGTGTATATAACCAGGCTAGAGTTTTAAATGCAGGAGTTGTAATCATATATGTGGAATTAAAACAAGAACACATATAAGAGTACAGTGTATTGATTAAGAATATAGCTTTTGGAGTCAGCTAACTTGGATTCAAATCTCAGCCCCATCCCAAATTATCCATTGTCATTGTGAACAGTCTTCATCTACAGAGATGGAGTAAATATAGATGGGGTTGTTGTGAGGATTAAATGAGGCAAGGTTTAGCATAGAATCTCAAATTAATAAGTTCTCAATAAGTGATAGGTATTGTTACTAAATGACCAAGATATAACAAAGAAGTAGACCAAAAACATGGAGACAAGAAATGTCCAAAAGGCACATGAAAAGATACTTGACATCACTAATCATCAGAGAAATTCAAATCTAAAGTACAATAAGATATCACCTCACACCCATTAGGAGAGCTAGAGGAAGGAAGGAAGGAAGGAAGGAAGGAAGGAAGGAAGGAAGGAAGGAAGGAAGGAAGGAAGGAAGGAGGGAAGGAAGGAAGGAAGGAAGAAAATAAGTGTTGGCAACGATGTGGAGAAATTGAAACCCTTGTATACTGTTGATGGGATTGTAAAATGGCATAACCACCATGGAAAACAGTAGAGATCCTCAAGAAATTAAAAATACAATTACCATATGATCCAGCAATCCCACTTCTAGGTATATATCCAAAAAGTTTTGAAGTAGGGTCTCAAAGAGACATTTGCACACCCATGTTCATAGCAGTACTATTCATAATAGCCAAGGGGTAGAAGCAACCTAAATGTCCATTAATGGTTGAATGGATAAAGAAAATGTGATATATACATATAACAGAATATTATTCACCCTTTAAAAGGGAAGAAATCATACCACATGCTACCACACATATGAACCTTGAAGTCATTATACTAAGTGAAACAAGCCAATCACAAAAAGACAAATACTCCTTGATTCCACTTATATCACTTATATAAGGTATCTGAAGTATTCCAATTCATAGAAACAGAAAGCAGAATGGTGGCTACCAGTGGCTGGGGGGAAGGGAGGAAAGGAAAACTGTTTAATGGGTATAGCGTTTCAGTTTTGCAAAATGAAAAAGTTCTGGAGATCTGTTGCATAACAATTTGAATATATGTAATACTACTGAACTGTACACTTAAAAATGGTTAAGATGGTAAATTTTATGTTATGCATTTTTAGCACAATAAAAAGATGCATGAAAGAACATGGAGACAAAGTACAAATTCCCAACAAACCAAGTGCAGCCTCGGCTCTCAATGTATTTACCCGGGCGACCACTGTCTTGGCTGCCCAGACTGGATGTGGGCGTAGAGCGGGAAAGGTGTGCGTGAAGAGAAGGAATGAAGACTGCTTGCTGCGCCCCAGCCCCCGGCCCCCTGGGGGCTGACGGATGGCCATGGATCTGTACCTCAGCAACTGCTATAATACTGCCCAAGCCGCCGCCGCTAAGGCGGCTGCCAGCAGCCTAACTGCCGACAGGGAGCAGTGCAACTCCGTGAGTGGCGACCAGCTGGTCCTCCTCCGGGATCCGGGGCTGGTCTCGGAAGGGAAGGAGGGCGGGCAGACGGAAGAGGGGGAGATCTCAGCAGAGGTGAGGACGGGTCTTTGACGCTTGGCTTCTGGCTCCCAGGCCCCCGGCAGTTAGTGCCTAGAGCTGCCTCTGGCCTGGATTAGCTCTGAATGGTGCTCAGAGATAGGGTTGGTGACCAGGGTAAACTGGGAGGCCTTCCAGGTTGTCAGCAGGGCGGGTTCTTTCAACCCTGAGTGTGTGATTCTTTGGTTTATTTGGAGGTATTAGCCCATTGAAGTTTAAGTAGATTGGTCTAAACTAAAAGAATAGTTCTAGAAAAAAAGAAACTTTCTAATTATATCTGACAGAGCTCTCAAAAAATCCCCATTCCAGAGGTGGGAGCCACTCATCTATTGAATCTTCCTCTTGGGGTCAAGCTGCCTACAAATTTAAGTGAAAAGGGAAACTAACTTTTAATAGTGCTGAAGTGATTTTCTTGACTGTTTTCAGCTTGCTATTAAACTTGAAACACTGCTATGATTTTGCTTTGAGTCAACTTCAATTTCACACACCAAGTGAAGTTAAAATGAGTTGAAGTGTTCAGTGTCTGAACCTCACTCTAATGATAGAAGCCCCCATGATATGCCTCAGCCACCCAATTCAGCTTTATCTCCAGCCCAGAGCCTCAACTCTGAAAGGTCAGGGTCTTTTCTGCCTACCCACATGCACCATGCTAATTCCTACTTCTGTGCCTTTGTTCTTCTGGCTCCTGAAACCTGGCATGCACTCCTCCCCTTCCTGACCTTTAATTTGAGCCATCTTTCAAGAGCTACTATATGAAGCCTTTCCCCAGTGTCCCAACCCCCAATTGTCTCATTTTTCCTTAGAATTTACATTGCCCTTGGCCTGCACTATCTCACTCAGCACTGAAAGTACTACTACTGGTTCAGAGTGCTGCACTCACATTGTTACACATTTTAAGTCCTCTGCCTAACACTCCGCACACTGTCCTTAGCTTTAGGCCAAGCCTGAAGGAGGTTGAGAACTCTCTGGTTGAGTGTGTGCTTTGATCACAATAGCAAAAGGTTCTACAGGAATACTTATGACATCCTTACCCTTCCACTCTCTAGGGTGTCATCAAGGATGAGTACAGGGCTCCTTGGTATTTCTGATATTTGTCTAATATATACGATTTTTTAAAGTTTTATTGCTGGAAAACAATATAATTTCTATTTTCAAAACCAATATGTTCTACCCACTCCCATGAATTAGCATTCCTAAAACATACTCAAAGCCTATTTCACTACTAGTGATAACACTCCTTTTTACTTTGTAAAATGTAGCCCCCTCTGTTGGTTTCTTCCTCAAATACCTTTTATTTGCCATATTTATATTGTTACTCTGTTATTCACTTGTTAGCTACTTCTTATTTCCTGATTTTTTCCATACTTAATTATACTGATTTGCTGTATATTATATTGATTCCCCCAAAACGTATGCATTTATTTTTTTACATATAAATTTATTTATTTATTTTTGGCTGAGTTGGGTCTTCGTTGCTGTGCGCAAGCTTTCTCTAGTTGAACCAATTGGGGCTACTCTTCTTTGCGGTGAGCGGGCTTCTCATTGCGGTGGCTTCTCTTGTTGCGGAGCACGGGCTCTAGGAGTGCAGGCTTCAGTAGTTGTGGCTCGCGGGCTCAGTAGTTGTGGCTCGCGGGCTCTAGAGCGTAAGCTCAGTAGTTGTGGCGCACAGGCTTAGTTGCTCCGTGGCATGTGGGATCTTCCCGGACCGGGGATCAAACCCGTGTCCCCTGCATTGGCAGGAAGATTCTTAACCACTGCACCACCAGGGAAGCCCAAAACGTATGCATTTAATCATGGTCAGGTACTATATTCAACTCCTGTAAAGACTAACTTAGTGGGATCCTTCTTTGTCTTTTGGCAAGATCTCCTCAAGGAAGTAAGACTTTATATTTACACATTTAGTTGGGTTTTTTTCAACTTACTTTACCCTCATGACCACCTTTTAAGGTGAAGCTATGACAGGTAGATGGTGGCAGAGTTTAGACCAGAACCACAGTCTCCTGATTTCTTAGGCCACGCTCCTTCACCTGACCTTGCTGCTTCCTGAACTGCAAACCACTTTAGCAGAGCACTACAGAAACAGGGAATTTAAAGGTCTTTCATATTATTTTGAATGCAAGTGTAAGGGGAATTATAGTATTCTACTGTCTTCTTTTCAATAAGATTAAAATATAACAATGTGGGACTTCCCTGGTGGCGCAGTGGTTGGGAGTCTGCCTGCCAGTGCGGGGGACACGGGTTCGAGCCCCGGCCCGGGAGGGTCCCACGTGCTGCGGGGCGGCTAAGCCCCTGCACCACAACTGCTGAGCAACCCCCGCCTGCCACAACTGGAAAGGGCCCGCACGCAGCAGCGAAGACCCAATGCAGCCGAAAATAAATAAATAAAAATAAATTTATTTAAATATATATATATATATATATATATAACAATGTAATGTACCTGTCTAGCTATTCATTAATCCAAACCTGACAACTGATCCTATTACTTCAACATTTTTTAATTGAAGTATAGCTGATGTACAATATTATATGTTACAGGTGTACAACATAGTGATCCACAGTTTTTAAAGGTTATACTCCATTTATAGTTATTATAAAATATTGGCTATAGTCCTTCAACATTTGATAGTAAACTTATTCTCAAGTAATTTATCTATAAATTAATTTGCTTATTAGTATACTATACTTGAGTAGCATCTGTTCACAAACTCCTTAAATTGGTTTTATTGTAAAGTAAATAGTAAATACTTTGCCAATTAACCTTGACATTTTGCTTTCAAGAAAAGATATCACATTAAGTGAAAAGAACAATTTGCATACTTTTAAAAGTCTGCCCTATGATCTCCCACTGGCAGGTAGTGATGACATAATAAATTCTTCTGTTCAGGGAAACCAATTATTTTGATTGACAATAGAAAGCTTACCCTGGCCTTAATGAATGGATTTGTTCTTTCCTGATAGGTCAGTAGCCAAGGTTTGGTCAACACATGCCGACACCAACAAAAGTCAACATCTAAAAGAAGCAATAATCAACCCACTAACTGCAACACTGTTTCAATTGCCATCACTGCTGATTTTTGTTTCTCTTCTAGGAAAGCTATGGGCTTCCTGTTTAGTTTCACTGTAACTTAAATCATTGCCCAGAAGGATGTCTTTCTTTGCCTTTTTAAGGAGACATTAGTAGTCAGGGAATCCAGCTTCCTTATATAGGTCCCTTGCGAGAGACAAGAGGCTGGCATCAATCAAGCAGTCAGAAACTTACAAAAGAAGCTTTTAAATGGAAAAACAAAGCTAGAACCCATCATGCCCCTTCCTGTCTGCTCCTCTGCTCATATTTAGTATCCTATCTACCTTGCAGGAACTCTTAGGGCCACATCTCAGTGTCCAGGAATGGGATTGAGGCTGAGGCCGCCACCTCCAGCCTAAAGTCAGCTCTGATAGAGAGGAAGAGAAAGGCATTAGATTTACCCAAATCAGCCCATTGTCTGTATTCCCTCACTTCAGATTCTTCTTGCATGTTTTATTTTCAACAAACAGCCTATTCAACAAATTGAGGTTTAAAAGTGTGATTTCATTCATTTTACACATGTAGTACTTTTGAATCTGTGTGTTTGCAGCTTTATCAACCTTCTTATGACTTTAACCTGACTGATTCTTATTGTCAACTTTTGGAAACCAGCTATAAAAGCCTGCACGATCCACATTTAAAAATATACTATAGGCGAAAGGATATCCTGAGGAGATTAAAGAAAGGCAGGTATGTCACCAGCAATAATAAGGTGGGTTGAATCCTGCTTCCTGTTAACCAGCAAAAACCTATGGACTTGATAGACGCTTGCTTCTGTACTTCACTGGGAGCCTGTGTCAACTTTTAATTGAGCAATAAAGAATACCTAACAGAAAACTCAATGAATTACTCAGTATTTGAGTAAAGAGAAATCAGGTGGCTGTTTCTAAATAAAATTAATTGTTCCCACTTGATCTTTTTTCTTTGATAAAAGCAAAAGATAAGCACCAAATGATTTGAATATGTAAAGACGTATACATACACATTTATTTATTTATGTATTTTCTCTCAGCAGCATTATTAGTGCCTTTCCTCTGGCTCTAAAAGTAATAATGGCACTGTATACCTGTCAAGGAATATTTCCTATACCCTTTGAGAAGACTAGAGACAAAATGGAAACCTAGCAGAATACAGCTTGATAGAATAAATTCTTCTGAAAGTTAACATCATTATTATACTGGTGTTTTAATAACAAATTCATTGAGCATAGTAAATTCTTGACTATGATGTGAACCATATTATTGAAATAATATTATTTAGGTAGAAATTTCCTGGTGATAAACCACTGTAGAGAGATACTGCCTTCCAAATTATTACCAAAATATGCTATCACTACCCTTGATCCCAAAATTGTTACTAAAATGAATGTTCTTATGACTCTCTTCTCTGGAAAGTTTCATGATTGTTACAACTTTCTATGTATATATTTGGTTTTTGGTTTTTGTTTTTATAGGTTGTATGTACCTTGAAGGAATTGAATAAGTACAGGCAGTATCTCACCAGTTTAAAATTACACTTTGAAATAAACTATATAAGAGAACAAGTAAGTTAAACACTTAAATTTGTTTTACTTGAGGCCTGTAAGAAAGTTTTTATGTAGGTTGTAGAAAAAAGGTTTGGTCTTATACAGAATATTTTCTTATGATATTCTGATCTAGAAGTACTAAGGTAACAAATCAAAAAATATCTCTAGATATCTATGAGATAAAAATGAGACCTCTGCCTTTCACTTACAGAGAAATTTTCACTTATCTGGAGTGGAGCCACACTAGACTTAAATGCAGGTTAATTAACCATTTGTAAACTATAGGAAGTTTACCAAGCCCTAAACATAAGAAGGCATATCAAAGGACAGGGTTATTTCTGGCCAATATAAAAACTTTTAATTCTTTTTTCTCTCTCAGAAAATGATTGAAAAACAAGTAAATAAGTTGTATGAAACCAAGAGAGCCTGTGACAATTATGACAATACACAGTTCCAAGATTGGCTGTTACAGGAAAGTATACAAACAACTCCAGACCAAGAGCTGTTAATACAGCAGAGGTATGACCGAAGTTAATGCATTTTTTTGCGGACATACTGTGGACCCCAGAAAGTTGTAAAAGTACTAGAAATAATTGAAAGCAGAATGAAAAAAGTATTAGACACTATTTAATCTCCTGTAGTCTTCAATGTGGAGAGAAAGGAAAGGAGATTAAGAGGTAACAGGGATTGGGAACCTTGGTACCAAGGCTAGGGAGGAGAGTTTCTACCTGAGAAACTGGAGTCACTAGGGAGCCCAAGAGGTAAGACAAACTGATATTTGAAGAACAATTCCAAAGTACAGATCCCTGACCTTGGGAAACCCAAGTCCACAGTAACAGAGGAAAGAAGGTGTCATTAGCACATTTCAAACTTAAGTTTAAGGAAATTACTGCAAGATCAAAAAGAGAGAGTTGCCATAACTTCATCTGATGATAATATAAACAGGTGTTATTCCCCAACCAACTGTGTATGTTCATTCAGCTATTACCCACACACATTCAATGTTACCATTCAACGGCCAAGCCCATGCCCCAGGAGGCAAAGCGATGAATTATATATAGTTCCTCCTCTTTCTCCTTTATCAGGGATGGGGGCCAGTTCCCCATCACCTGGCTCTTATATTTCATGGATTCATGTCATGATATGCCAGAATATATACTGATTCACCAGAGGGGCAGACTAGTAGTCTACAGACCTATCTATACATGAGAGGTTGTCCAAGGACTTGGGAATTACAGAGAGGCCAGTACCCACTTATTTTTTAAAGGAAATTCAAATCTACTTGTTTTTTGAAGTCAGTCCTTAAGTTGATTTCAGCTGTCTTTGGAAACTCATGTTCCCAGAACTCCTGAGTTATGACTAATCCCCCGTGTAAAATGCTTGTAATAATCACTCTGTTCTATATTTTGCCATTGTCCCAGCCACAATAACAGAGTCTGATCAAATGAGTACATCATGGTGAGTTGGTGGATCTGACTAGCTTAAAAGTCCCTGAAAATCTCTACATTTCCTGTAGTTCAAGAAATAAAAAGCAACCCAGAAGGTGGTTTGGGAATGTCAGAATAGATAATACCATCATAAGGGAAACACCCAATTTATCTTCACTTATATTTACACTTTTACTTAGATATTTAGATATGATTAGGAGGGAATTAAACAAGCTTGAGCACATGGCAGAAAAGCAGAACATACTCCAGATAAAGGAAGAAGAAAGATGACATTGGGACCACATTAGAAGAAAACTTAGTCTCTGTAGACAAATTGAAGAGGTGAGAAACACCAAATTTTAAATGTTGATGGGAAAATTGTGCATGATTGTTTTATTTATAAACATTTTTAGCAGTCCCACCATATTACCTGAAGTTATTTCAGGTCTAAAAAGTAAACCGCTGTTTATAATTTTTTAAAATACTAAACTGCTATTAATCTTGTATCACTGTTATAACAGACAAGCTTTTACTTAATACAGTGAGACTGATACCACACATTATATATCCATCACAGTACAGTCACACTTCATCTGCTCTTAAAGTTTTAGAATTTAACTCTAGTGAAAAATAACCATGCCTGTATTCTCACTCCTCAACATTCAGACAAGGCTACTTGTTTAGGTTCTCTGTCAAAATACATTTAAGGTCAACAGATTACATATGATAACCCCCCAAATCCATAAGAGAAAGTCCCCTTGCCAGCATCTTTTTAGATCCATCTTTGGAGCCGGGCTTATGTTTGAATTGTTTCCAGTAACAAAATAATTTCCTTCCTTTTGCCATTCTGTTGCATCCACCAATACATTCTGAATTAAAAAAGCAGTAAGATAAGCCCATTCTAAAGCCAATGTAAGATTTTCATTATGGTTGTCCAAATTTCTGTAAGGCCC
Organism: Eschrichtius robustus; assembly: GCF_028021215.1. Lineage (NCBI taxonomy): Eukaryota > Metazoa > Chordata > Mammalia > Artiodactyla > Eschrichtiidae > Eschrichtius > Eschrichtius robustus. The sequence goes on along the minus strand of NC_090845.1, from coordinate 114,423,995 downwards.
TTGATTTGACCTAATTCACTTACTGACAAAAACAAAACAAAACAAAAAAAGATTATGAAAGAGAACCCCTGCTGACTACCATGACATTGTGCTCCTTAGGAATGGAAAACAAAAGAAATGTTACTTCTGACAAAGATTGGAGAAGAAGTAAAAAGAGAAGCAAGAGTTGAGGAACAGCGTAGAAAAGACAAAGAAGAAGCTCACCAGAAGGTAGAGTGAGCTTTGACCAATAACTTGGGTTATTTTGAGGACAGGCTTTTGCCAATTTTGATATTTTAAAGTGTGAATTTTCAGAAGTGGCCTAAACTCACAAGGATAGCTATTGATGGAGAGAGCGAGTCTGGTCTGAACCTGGACTTCAAGGGCTGGTCTGAAATGGGACCAGTCTCCAGAAAGTAGGCAATGAGTTAAATTAGATCTAGTTATTAAAATATATTCTTCATGCTGGACAACAAAAGGAAACTTACCCTTATTACCTTCCTAGCTTTGTACTCTTTGTGACTTTAGAAATCTCAAGACAGGAATGAGGGCTCCCTTCAAATGTACCATCATATTTGAAGTATCTGTTTTGCATTTCCAGTGGCAAGTTGATATTAAATTTTTAAACATATTAAATATATATTTTTAATATTTTAGAAACAAGCACTTCTAGAGAAAAATTTTCATTTACAAAAAATGCAAAGGAATGACCTTCAGAGAGAAGGATCGGAGGAAAGTACGTTTGAAAACAAAAGTCAAGATGAAACAGAAGGTGAGAGAGAGACAATAAAAGACAAAGTAGGTAAATAGAATATGCATAACTAATATTAAATATTGGTGGCTTTGTAAAACCCCTCTATGTGCTTATATAGTGAGGTCACAAAGCCCTTGCAAAGGGAAATCCTAGAAGCTCACACTACCTGTGCCAGGCACTGTGCAAGGCACTTCCCAGTTACAGGTCAAGATGTAGAGAATGTACAGACACCCACACACATACACAAAATATTATTATATTGCAGACATTATAACAAATTAAACATTTCTGTAAAGTGGCTCAGTAGACAAGACTGCCTTTACTAGAAGTTTAAAAAGGAGCCAGTAAGAGGAGACAGAATGACAACAACAAAAAGACAGAGAGAGAGAGTTATATAGAGAGAAAAGGAGCCAGTAAGATAAAACATTACCAAAAAAATAGACTGAAACAAAGAGGGAGACAATGAAAGAAAAATGTAGAAAAAACAGAAGAAAAATTTTAAGTGAGGTCCACTAAGAACAGATTATACAAAACAGAGTAAGCTAATAAGAGAAAGAGAAAAAGAAGTTTGAAGTAGAAAAAAGAAGAGACATTTAAAATATCCTAAGCAAGAAACAGAAATAGAAAGAAAGAACAAAAAGGTTAAAATGGAAGAGGCAGGGACTTCCCTGGTGGTCCAGTGGTAAAGAATCCACCTTCCAATGTAGGGGACAAGGGTTCGATCCTGGGTCGGGGAACTAAGATCCCACATGCTGTGGGGCAGCTAAGCCCCCGTGTCACAACTACTGAGCTCACACTCCTCAATAAGAGAGCCCACATGCCACAAACTACAGAGCCCATGTGCTCTGGAGCCCGTGCACCACAACTACAGAGCCCATGCACTCTGGAGCCCACACACCACAACCAGAGAGAGAAAACCCACACACCACAACTAGAAAGAAGCTCACACACTACAACAAAGAGCCTGCACACCAAAATGAAGATCCTGCATGCTGCAACAAGGCCCGACACAGCAAAAAAAAAGGAAGAGGCAGTAAGAAAAGATGATACACAAAGAAAGAATGAAATGTAAAGAGCGAGAGAGAGGAAGAAAATGAATGAATAAGAGAGAAAAAGAAAGAATATTGATCAGAAGAAGCCAGTAAGAAAATACACACACACACACATACAGGATGAGGGAGTGGAAGGAAGACAAAGGCAAAGATACAAATAAGAGACAGAAAAAGACAAGGAGTATGAGGAAGAAAGGCAAACAGACAAAGAAAAGAGAGAGAGTGAAAGAAAGGGAGCAAGAAAAAGACAAACAGACAAAAATAGAGGAACGAAGAGGTAGGAGGGAGGGAGATAGAGAAGAAAGAAGTTTAAAAAGGATGAGTGAGTAGGAAAAGGTAAAATAAAGAAAAATAATGTGAGAGTGAGAGAAAATTTTGAAAAGTGGAACCAGTAAGAAAATCAAATACAATTTGGGGGAGGGGGCAGTGACAGAGACAGAGGGAAAAAATGAGTAGTGAAAGAAGACAAATAGAAGAGACAGAAAGAGAGAGACTTTTAAAAGGAGAAGCCAGTAAGCAAAACCAGTACAATGAAAATAGACTGAATGGGAGAAAAGGATACAGTAGGAGAGGGAGAATAGGAGGGAAAGAAAATATTAAAATGGAGGCAATAAATAAGGTAGTAAAAGAAAATATGAAAATAAAACAACAAAGGAAGAAAAAGAAAAAAGACAAAGAATGAAATGAAAAGAGGAGACATAGAGGCACAGAGCAAAAAGGAGAGGAGAAAAAGAATGGTACAGTAAGGAATGAGAAGGATTTAAAAAGTTACAAAGGAGAGTAATGTTAAATGGGAGGGAGCAAGAAGGAGGGAGGGAGGATGGGTGGATGGAAGGAAGAAAATATGAACATACTTCAAAAAGGAAGAGCCAGTAGCCAGTAAGAAAGACAGTACAAGAAAATATAGAAAGAAACCATGGAAGAAAGAAAGAAGGGACAGAGAAAGAGAGAGAAAAGAAACATAGAAAGTAGGTAAATAAGATGAGTTTACAAAACAGGAGCCAGTAAAAAGGCAGGACAAAAAAGATAGAAGAAAAGAAGAGAGAGAGGGAGAAGGAAAGAAAACAGTTTGAAAAGAGAAGCCTGTAAAAAGAGAATAAAATAGGAAGAAAGAAAGGGAGGAAGGCAGGCATGCAAGCAGGCAAAGAAAAGAGAGAGAGCGAAAGAAAAGGCGTGACAAGGAGCTACTGAGAAAGGGAATAAAGGAAGAAAGGAAGGAAGGAAAGAAAAAAAAATTTTTAAAGAATGAGTCAGTAGGAAAAAGTAAAATAAAGAAGAGAGAATGTGATTGAGTAAGAGAGAGACTTGGAAAGGAGTCAGAAAAAAAACTGTAAAATAAACATGATAGGTAGATAATAGATAGGTTGAACCAACTTTTAAAAGAATAACCCAGGAATAATCGAGAGTACAAAACAAGGTAGCAGATGAGAGAAAGAAAGAGAAGGAAAGAAAAAAAGTTTAAGAAGAGGAGCCCTTAAAAGTGAGTTAAAAAGGAGGGGGAGGGACAGGGAAAGAGGGAAAGGAGGGAGGAGGGAAGACAAAATGGAAAGAAACAGGATGAAAGGGAGCACGTAAAAGACAAAGAAAAAAGCAGAAAAAGAAAGAAAGAAAAAAGGAAGGGAAGTTTTTAAAGGATGGGGAAGTAGGAAAAGTGAAATAAAAAAGAGGGAATGTGATTGTGTAAGAGAGAGGCTTGGAAAGGAGGAGCCAGTAAGAAATTCAAGTACAATTTGGGGAAGGGGGGCTGTTTAAAAAGGAGACTTCAGAGGGGGGAAAAAGACTGTTAAATAAACATGATGGGTGATAAATAGATGAAAGACAGAAGTTTAAGAGGAAGAGCCCATAAAAAGTGAGTTAAAAAAAAGGCAGGAAGGAGGAAGGAGGGATAAAGGAAGTGAGGAAGACAGGCTAGAGAGAAAGGTAAGAGTGACGGAAGGAAAGTAAAGAAAACAGAAACAGAAAGTGAAATAAAAACAAGAAAATGAAGGAGAAGGAAAAACTAAGTTTAAAAGGGATGGGACAGTATGAAAGAATAAAATAAAGGGGAGAGAGAGAAGAGAGCAGGAGAGAGAATTGAAAAGGAGGAGCAAGTAAGAAAATCAAGTACAATGTGGGTGGGGGAAGTTTTGAAAAGTCAATAAAGAGAGTTAGAAGAGAGATGAGGATGACTGATACCTAGATAGGTAGGTATATAGATAAGACTCTAAAGAGGAAAAGCCCATAAGAAAGTTAGGACAAAAAAGATAGAAAGTTATTTGATAAAGGAGGCAAGCATATACAGTGGAGAAAAGACAGCCTCTTCAATAAGTGGTGCTGAGAAAACTGGACAGGTACATGTAAAAGTATGAAATTAGAACACTCCCTAACTCCATACACAAAAATAAACTCAAAATGGATTAAAGACCTAAATGTAAGGCCAGACACTATCAAACTCTTAGAGGAACATAGGCAGAACACTCTATGACATACATCACAGCAAGATCCTTTTTGACCCACCTCCTAGAGAAATGGAAATAAAAACACAAATAAACAAATGGGACCTAATGAAACTTAAAAGCTTTTGCACAGCAAAGGAAACCATAAACAAGACCAAAAGACAACCATCAGAATGGGAGAAAATATTTGCAAATGAAGCAACTGACAAAGGACTGATCTCCAAGATTTACAAGCAGCTCATGCAGCTCAATAACAAAAAAACGAACAACCCAATCCAAAAATGGGCAGAAGACCTAAATAGACATTTCTCCAAAGAAGATATACAGATTGCCAACAGACACATGAAAGAACGCTCAACATCATTAATCATTAGAGAAATGCAAATCAAAACTACAATGAGATATCATCTCACACCGGTCAGAATGGCCATCATCAAAAAATCTAGAAACAATAAATGCTGGAGAGGGTGTGGAGGAAAGGGAACACTCTTGCACTGTTGGTGGGAATGTAAATAGATACAGCCACTATGGAGAACAGTATGGAGGTTCCTTAAAAAACTACAAATAGAACTACCATACGACCCAGCAATCCCACTACTGGGCACATACCCTGAGAAAACCATAGTTCAAAAAGAGTCATGTACCAAAATGTTCATTGCAGCTCTATTTACAATAGCCAGGACATGGAAGCAACCTAAATGTCCATCGACAGATGAATGGATAAAGAAGATGTGGCACATATATACAATGGAATATTACTCAGCCATAAAAAGAAATGAAATGGAGGTATTTGTAATGAGGTGGATGGAGTTAGAGTCTGTCATACAGAGTGAAGTAAGTCAGAAAGAGAAAAACAAATACAGTATGCTAACACATATATATGGAATCTAAAAAAAAAAATGGTCATGAAGAACCTAGTGGCAAGACGGGAATCAAGACACAGACCTACTAGAGAATGGACTTGAGGATATGGGGAGGGGGAAGGGTAAGCTGTGACAAAGTGAGAGAGTGGCATGGACATATATACACTACCAAACGTAAAATAGATAGCTAGTGGGAAGCAACCGCATAGCACAGGGAGATCAGCTCTGTGCTTTGTGACCACCTAGAGGGGTGGGATAGGGAGGGTGGGAGGGTAGGAGACGAAGAGGGAAGAGATATGGGGACATATGTATATGTATAACTGATTCACTTTGTTATAAAGCAGAAACTAACACACCATTGTAAAGCAATTATACTCCAATAAAGATGCTTTTAAAAAAAGTATATGTAAAAAAAATAAAATAAAATAAAATGTTTTAAAAAAAGTAGAAATCATTAAAATAAAGACAGAAAGAAGGTGACTGATAGCTGGATATAGAGTCAGCCAGCTAGGCAGGAGGATAGGTAGAACTGATTTTTAAAGGAGAAGGCAGTAGTAAAGACAAAAGAAAAAGGTATAAAGAAAAGGAGAGGGAAAGAAAGGAAACGTTTTGATAGAGGAGTAGTATAAATTAAGCAAAAGAAGAACGAAAGGAAGGAGGAAGGGAAGAAAGAAGGAAAGGGGAGAGAGAGAGAAAGAAAGAGGGATGAAAGGAGGAGGAGACAGGAATGGACAGAAGGAGGGAGAAACGAATGAAAAAGGACAAGAGGGAAAGGGTGGGTGGATGGATGGTGAAAGGAAAGGAGGAAGCAGGAGGAAGGAAGAAAGAAATGAGGAAAGGAAAAGGATTAAGGGGCAGGAGATAGTAAGGGAGGAGGAAGGGATGAGAGAAGGAATGAAAGAAAGGAGGGAGGAAGGCAGGCATGCATGCAGGCACAGAAAGAAAAGAGAAAGACAGAGACCATGAAAGAAATGGAGTGAGGAAAAGACAGAGAAAGGGTAGGAAGGGAAGGAAGGAAGGAAGAAGGAAAGAAGGAAGGGAGAAAGTAGAGAGCAGGGAGAGAAAGATCTAAAAAAGAGGAACTCAGGTAAAATCCAATAAAATAAAGATAGATGGATGGATGATATCTAGGTAGTTTGGCAGGTTGATGGATAGATAGGTAAGTAGACAGGATTTTATATGGAAGATCTGGTAAAAAAAAAAAAGTCAGTATTAAAAAGATAAAAGGAGAGAGAGTGAAGCAAAGAAAAAAGTTTAAAAGAGGAAACCTGTTTAAAAAAAAAGTCTAAGAGGGAGAGAGGGAAGAAGAGAGGGAGGGAGGAAGGAAAGGAGTAGAAAGGAAGGGAAGAAGGAGGTAAAGAAGGCAGGAAGTAGGGGGAGGTAGGGAGGGAAGGAGGAAGACAGGCAGGCACTAATTTTATAAGGGATGAGTCAGTAGAGAAGAAGAGTTAAAGAAGGAAAGAGAATGTAAGGGTGAAAATGCAGGAGCCGTTACAAAACTCGAGAATAGTCATGTGGTGGTGGACAGAGATTTTAAAAGTAGGAGTCAGAAAAACAAAGACAAAAATAAGGACAGAAAGACAGATGATTGATAGCTGAATAGATAGGTAGGTAGGCAGTTATACAGATCATAGGTAAGTAGCAAGGTAGGTAGGTAGATAATTTTAAAAGTGGAAGCCAGTAAGGAGGAATGTATGAAAAAGAGAGAATGAGAGAGTTACAGCAGGAAGAAAAAAGTGTTAAAAGGGGAGCCAGGACAAATGGTAAAAGCAAATATATATGGAATCTAAAAATAAAATGGTCATGAAGAAACTAGGGGCAAGACGGGAATAAAGATGCAGACCTACTAGAGAATGGACTTGAGGACACGGGGAGGGGGAAGGGTAAGCTGTGACGAAGTGAGAGAGTGGCATGGACATATATACACTACCAAACGTAAAATAGATAGCTAGTGGGAAGCAACCGCATAGCACAGGGAGATCAGCTCTGTGCTTTGTGACCACCTAGAGGGGTGGGATAGGGAGGGTGGGAGGGTAGGAGACGAAGAGGGAAGAGATATGGGGACATATGTATATGTATAACTGATTCACTTTGTTATAAAGCAGAAACTAACACACCATTGTAAAGCAATTATACTCCAATAAAGATGTAAAAAAAAAAAATGGGGAGCCAGCAGAAAGAGAGTAAAAGGAGAATGGGAGGAAGGAAGAAATGAGGGACAGAGTAAAGAAGGTAAGAGGAAGTAAGGGAAAAAAAAGGAGAAAGTAATGAAGGAAGACTGGAGGGAAGGAGAGAGGGAAGGAGGGAGTAAAGATAAAGAAGGAAGGAGGGAGGGAGGAAGGAAGGAAGATGGGAAGAAAGGATGATGGAACAGAAGTAGGAAATAAGAAAGAAAAGAGGTTTATAATGATGAGTCAGTAGGGGAAAGTGTTACATAAAGCAGAAAAAGACAATGTGAGAGTGAGGGCGGGGGGAGCCAATAAGAAAATCAAGTACAATTGTGTGCAATGGAGGGGGGCGGATTTATAAAGTAGAAGTCAATTTTTTTAAAAGACAATACCAAAAAAACGGATAGATAGCTAGGTAGGTAGAGGGATAGATAAGTAAGGAGATAGATAGGTAGGTAGATAGATGATAGATAGACAGACAGACAGACACAAAGATAGACAGAGCTGATTTGGAAAAGGAGAAACCAGTGAGAAGTCAGTACATAAAAGGTAGAGAGTTGGAAAGAGAAGAGATGAAAAACTTTTTAAAGTGGGTCAGTAAATAGAGAGTAAAAAGAAAGAGAAAAGAGAGGACAGGAGACAAGAGGGTGGGGGAGGGAGGGGACAGAAGAGGAAGAGGGAAGGGAAAAGAAACAGAGAAAAAGAAGTTTTAAGGGAGAGCAGAAAAGGCCTTTTTTAAAAAATGAGCAAGAGAATGTGTTCGAGAGAACGTTTATAAAGGACCAGCCAGTAAACATAGACAATGTGAGAGGGAGGAAGGAATGAGAAGCTTGTGAAGGAGGAGTCAGTAAGAAAAGCTCACAGTTCAGTTCAGTGATAAGATGAGGCTGTAACCTTCTGCCTCTGGGACAGTACATCACTTTAGCAGCCAGACTGCTCCTTCCATCTTCAACTGTTAACTTCTCCTTCCAGTAGGAAGAAAGCTTCAGGTAAGCATCTTAAACAGTGGCCACCTCAAATGCTTTTTGAAAAAGAAAATATAAAAGGATTTATGTTCACAGCATTACAGAGGTGAAAAGAGAATGAAGATGTCTATTTCACATATGAAATTGACTTACACCACTGTAAGAAGCCCATCACCTTCTACCACGTGGACACCAAGGGATACACAAAACTCTAATGAAAACCCAATTAGCACACATATAGTTTGAAATCCTCTTGTCTATTTCTAAACGATTAGAAACAGAAACGGTAGTCACCTTTTTCACAAATCGGGTATGGTTACCTCAGTCAGGCTCTGAGGCACAACCAAGAATTGTCAATGGCCACTGGGGGGTCTCCAGCACATGGCCTACAGGGCCTCCAGCACAGTCATTATGCTGGTCTGCATCCACACACAAAGAAAAAGCCATGTTCTTCTTGAGCAGGACGGAGGGATGGAGTTTTTCCCTTCTGCCAGAAGACAACTCTGTCCCCACAAGTATAACTTTAACTAGACAAGATGATATTATAAAAGTGATTGTCCTGCCTCCCCATCACATCTGTCCTAGCATTCCTCAACCTTGCCACTATTGGCATGTTGTGCTGGATAACTGTTTGTTGTGGGGACCGTCCTGTGCATTGTAGGATGTTTAGCATCATCCCCAGTCTCTATCCGCTAGATGCCAGGAGCAGATCCCCCTCCCCAATTTGTAGCAATCAAAAATGTCTCCAGACATGTCCAAATTCCATTATCCCCTGGGGTACAAAATTGCCTCCCATTGAGACCCACTACCTATCCTCTCTAATTCCTTCCCACAACCCCATATACAGATTAGGCTATGGCTCCCTCCTGTTGGGCATGAAAGGATAAATAGAATCTATCTTGAATAACTTTGTCATCGCCACTATTAAAAATAAATCTTATTGTGTTTTTTTAAGCTTCTTATCCAAAGATCAAGGAAATGAGTATCACTGCCGGTCACCAGAAATTATACCAAGGACAAAAACGTAATTGTAATATTATGATTAGAAATACTAAAATAGTAATTTGTGTAAGGACTGGATTTGGTACTGATTGCTTCTGCTTATAATGTGGATAAATCCTCCGTCCTCTGTTATAAATGATGGATTTTGAGTAATGCTTACCAACAATGCTACAGCCGCGCTTGCGGTCCTAATTACTCAGTTGGAGTCACTGTCTCCACACGCCTCTGAGCAGGACAGCCCACGTTTTGCAGCTGACAACTCTGCAAGCCCAGTGCAGAGCCCTGTCCCCTCCACACACAGCCCCTGCTCCTGATCTCATTTCTGTACTTTTCCATTCCCAACAAGATCCCAAAGCATTTTTTTAGGCTGTGCTTCACTGGCTGCTGCCACCACAGCTGTTATACCTTGCTCAGCAGTTCTGCCTCCTAGGGAAGCTCATTGGTTTCACCTGGAGCATCAACCTTGCAAATTGCTGACTGGAGGTGCTTGCTACTGATGTTTCTGAAGCCTATGGCCCTAAAGACCTCGTGAGGATCAAGACCCGGACCAGTGCTTTCTCTCAAAACCCTGCCCTTCCTTAGGCTTTGGACTTTTCAGGCCTGAAGTAACTTGTCACTTTGCTAGCAGCAGCAATATTTCATTCTGCCACATATTTTTCTGCAGCAGTGGAGCGTGCAATCAGTGTCACCACTCTTATTCCCCTGTTCCTTTTAGAACTGCCCAACTGAGTAGTAGCTGTTGCCATTTTAACATTTCAACCTACTTCTTGAGTTGGCTTCTTTAGCACATGTAGGGCTAGCACTATTTGCTGGATCTAAGTGCCTTCCTTCCTTTTGTTTTCTGGCTCAGTCATTGATTTTTTTAACATATTCCTCTAGATTCTGCCTTTGTGGGGTCCCCAAAATGGCTCAGACCTTCAGAGAGCCTCCCATTGTTCTGCTTCTTTCCCAAAGATGTTGTCTGGGGCAAGAGGTGTGGCTTATGTTCTTACTCCTTTACGTGTCAGCAGTATGGGCATCACCAGGGCGCTTATTAGAAATGCAGATTCTCAGGCCCCACCCCAGACCTACTGAGTCAGAATCTGCATTTTCATAAGATCCCCAGTGTATCATATGCACATTAAAGTTTGGGAAACACTGGCTTCCATGACCTCATGGAGGTGGAATAAAGTAAGGGGGCTTGGATGACTTTTTTGTCCTCTGCCTTCTCTGGTCTTCAGAGAGATGACCTTATCCCCACTGAGATAGTGCTTGGCCTGTTGTCATTCACAGTTGACTTGGCCATCACTGCCATGACTCACGGTCTAGTCTCACTGGGCTTAGTAGAACCCTCTGGCTTTCCCATTCCACCTCAGTTCTGGCTGGCTGCTCCACTAACACTCGGGATGGAGCCCTCTTACCCGCAGCCCAGTGACTCCCCATGGCAAGCTTCCCAGCTAGACTCTCAGCCCTTTCTGGGCCATGTGTATACCACATGGGAACCAAGAGTGGCTTAAGAAAGCAAAACCTCAAGGGGAAATAGGGAGAGGTTGGTAAAAGGGTACAAATTTTCAGCTATAAGATGAATAAGCTCTGAGGAGCCGATGTATAACATGGCAACTATAGCTGAAAACACTGTTTTGTATAATTAAAATTTGCTAAGAGAGTAGAACTTAAATGTTTTCAACAACAACAACAAATGTAAATATGTGAGGTGATGGATGTGCTAATTAACTAAATGCGGGGAATCCTTTCACAGTATACATATATATCAAATCACCACAATGTATACTTTAACTATCTTACAATTTTATGTCAGTTGTAAGATAGTTAAGGCAGAACTTCAGAGAGAGCCTTGCTCTGCCTGACCACACTGTATTGCAAGGTTTCTGGGTCATGCCCCAGGTGAGGAGGAGGAGGCAGGGGTGGGGGTAGCCGAAGAAATCTCTTTCCAGAGTCCAAAACAGAGAGCAGAGCAATAGCTCTTCTTTTCTCTCCATATTAACCTCAGTTATCTGAAGCACCAAGGCCCAAATGTGAAGCCCCATCTGACTTGTTTGCTCTCCAGCCTCTCCCACCACCTTTCCATTTTCCCACCATCTCTGAGCTGCTAAAGGAGTGGACTTTTTTCCCCCTAACTTTCCTTAAGTCAAATCCCTTCTTTCTGAGCCCAGATAACTGTTATTGGTGGGCTTAGGGTATCTCCAGTACACTAAAGGAGAATTTTCTAAGTATTCCAGGCTCTTGCTACACAAAAAAGAAGATAAAATTTAGGGAAATTCTTGAGACAATTGCATGGCTTGCAGGTCATACTGTCTTGGCTGTGTCATCATATTTGGGGATGACAGGTGCTGAATATTACCTGGGTGTTTATCGTGGCATTCCTCCTGTTAAAAATTCTAACCTCCCCTCCCCTAGCTCCACCCCCAGGCGGGTGGATGCCTATGGAAGACTAGGGTAGAGGTCTTGTACTTAGAGAGTCAAAAATGAAAAAAATAATATACAATTTAAAAAATAGCCCTGTTGCATAATGGCTGTTTCGCATCTGTCAAGCCCCAAAAGTGAGTACAGCAAAAGATGGTCTCCAGACCTACATGTAGAAGGCATGATCACTGTAAAAAGTGTAAAATATAGAAAAACATGCAATACATGTAATGTGACAACCTAATAAACTTGGGCAAAAGGCATGAACAACCATTTTACTGAAGACATACAGATGGCAAATGAGCACACAAAAAGCTGTTTAACATTATTAGTCATTAGGGAAATATAAACCAAACCACAATGAGATAACATTATACACCCTGTAAAATGTCTAGAATTTAAATAACTGACCATACCAAGTATTTGCAAGGACGTGAAGCAACTAGAACTCTCTGACATTGCAGGTGGGAATGTAAAATGGTACAACCACTGTGGAAAACATTTTGGCAGCCTAAGTTAAACTTACATCTACCATATGATTCAGTCATTCCACTCCTAGGTATGTACCCACAAGAAATGAAAATATATGTCCACATAAAGACTTGTACATCAACGTCCATAGCAACATTATTCATAATAGCCAAAAAACTGGAAACCCAAATGTTCTTCAGCGGGTAAATGGATAAACTGTACTGCATCCATACCATGGGATACTACTCACTAATAAAAAGGAATAAATTATTAATACAGGCAACAATATTGATGAATCTCAAAATAATTATGCTGAATGAAGGAAGCCAGATCACCCCCCCCCAAAAAAGATTAGTACATTCTGTTTGATTCCATTTATAGCAAACTCTAGAAAATGCAAACTAATTTATAGTGAAGCAGATCAGTGATTTCCTGGAGGACAGGAGTAGAGAGAGGGATGAACTATAAGGGGGCACAAGGAAACTTTTGGGGGTGATGTAAATGTTTATCTTGATTGTGGTGATGGTTTCATAGGTTTATATACATGTCAAAACTGAACACATGGTACATTTTAAATATGTGCAGTTTATTGTACTCCAATTATAATTCAATAAAGTTTTAAAATTAAATGACTTCTCTTTCATTTGCTATAGGACCATCTCACCATTTGTATAGTTCTGTAAATATTCCTGAAAAAGCATCACCCTCATTATCTTCTCCTTATGATGTAGAGTAACACAACAGAACAAAAGGTAGAAAGCTGTATGTCTCGGGTGCTTTGCACTGATCATTTATTTATCTGGTTAACTTTCCTGTCTATGGGATAGCCCCTTCACTGGCATGGTACTGATTGGTTAGAAATAATGGGGTTCTACACAGGTCTGGACCCTCTCCTTGGTAGTGAAGGTTCTGAGTCAGCTTCATGCTAAATGTACCATGTAGTTGAGCAGAAACTAACAAATATTCGATGATGATGGTGATAGCTAACATTTATTGAGAACCTGCTGTGGGTCAGGTCCTGTGCTAAGCTAGAAGGAAGGAAAAGGGGGGAAAGTAGGTGACATAGGATACAAAGATGGAAAAGACATCATCACTGCTCTTGAGGACTCATCTTCCAGGGATCAGACACACATAAACAGAAGTGCTTACAGTCAAAGGAGAGAAGAGTTTTGATTTGTACAAAATGTAGAAGCACAGAAGATTTAGAGAATAGTCCTGCCAAGAGAAATTTTAAAAAGCTTTATAAAAGGAGGGCTTAATTGAATTAGGTCTTGAAACATGAGTGGGAAGCTTCCAGATGAGTAGATGTGAGGATATGGTGAGGCCGTATTGCAGACAGACTTAAAGTGTTAAGTGAAGGCATGAAAGTTCAAGCCAGCAAAACCATGGCAGGGGAGGAAAGCAGACTAAAAAGGTAGGTTGAAGCCAGAACTTAGTATACCTTGCTGAGGTATGAATTTATTCTCTCAGTAGTAGGGAGCCAATGCAGGTCTTTGAGTAGGGGTGTGAAATAAGAATGATTTGGGTTTAAAAAGATAATCTGGGGCTTCCCTGGTGGCGCAGTGGTTGAGAATCTGCCTGCCAATGCGGGGTACACGGGTTCGAGCCCTGGTCTGGGAGGATCCCACATGCTGCGGAGCAACTGGGCCCGTGAGCCACAGTTACTGAGCCTGCGCGTCTGGAGCCTGTGCTCCGCAACAAGAGAGGCCGCAATAGTGAGAGGCCCGTGCACCGCGATGAAGAGTGGACCCCACTCGCCGCAACTGGAGAAAGCCCTCGCACAGAAACGAAGATCCAACACAGCCATAAATAAATAAATAAATAAAAATTGTAAAAAAAAAAAAAAGATAATCTGGTTGCAGTGTGCGAGAAAGATACATAGAGAGAAGAGATTAGAAGCAAGATAGTTTTTTTTTTTTTTGATAGGTAAGAAGTAGATTTATTTAGAGAGAAACACACTCCACAGACAGAGTGTGGGCCATCTCAGAAGGTGAGAGTGGCCCCAGGGTATGGGGTTGTCAAGTTTTTATAGGGGTGGGTAATTTCATAGGCTAATGAGTGGGAGGAGTATTCCAGCTATTTCGGGAAGGGGAGGGGATTTCCAGGAACTGGGCCACCGCCCACTTTTTTTTTTTTTCAATGATACAAATTAATTTTTTTGTGGCCCCAATCACACAAAATAACCATGAAATAAGAATATTCACATATATGTTTCACCATGATCATTAACATAAATGACCTTTATGTATGTTGGATGATACGTTTGGTTTCTGAGAAGCAAGATAGTTTTGAGTCTACTGGGATAGTCCAGATAAAAATGATAAAGGCCCGAACTAAAGCAGTGACAATGAGGGTAAACAAGAGGCCACAGATTTAAGATATTTCAGAATCAGACTATGTCAGGATTTGGTGACTCAATAGATGAGTAGAACCAGAGAAAGGGAGATGACAATGATGATGATGATGATTTAATTTTTGTGTATGGGTTTTCTGTGCTCCCATAGTGCTGAGGCTTACCTCTATCTCAGAACTCATTATACTCCATCATATTTGTCTGTCTTTTCTACTGGATGATAAACTTCTTGAGGTCAGGAATTATGTATCTTATTTCAGTTCCAAGCCGTGTACTCAATAAGCATCAGATTGGATTAAACTAGCCTTATCTGAAATAAACGGAACAATTTTAAGCTTTCTGGAATGGAGCACTGGATGGATTGTTATGCCTTTAACCAGAATATGGAAGACAGAGAAGTAGCAAGTTTGGAAAGATGGGAGTACCTGGGTACATGATAAGCTTCATTTTAAACTAGTTAAGTTTAGGTACCTGTAAAAGATATCCAGTCAGAGGTTAATAATAGATATTAGCATTGAGACCAGAGCTTAGGAGAGAAGTAGGGGATGAGGGGAAAGGGGAGATACTGTATTAATTTGATTGCTCTAGAGTCAGCAAAAGTCTCTTTTAGAAGGCTGAGTACTAATTAATTTTTTGTCTTGAATGTTAAACCATACAGAAAGATAGAGAAACAATTAAGACATCATACCCTTTAAATGATGGAGGTAAGAAAATGAACAATATTTGCAATTGCTCTGATATCTTCCGGTTAAATAATTAGTTTTATCATATAGTGTTCCAAGTTATGCTTTTTTCCCTGATTATAAAATCTATGATTAATTTGATAAAGGAAGATATAAAAATTATTCATGATTGTAAATATTAGTATCACACATTTTTGAGTGATTGCTGGGTGAATAGGCCCTTTGGAATTGGCAAAGAAAGCGTGGGGAAGTTAGACCCTCTGCTGTGGCTGCCTATATAAATTCCCAACATACTGCCATTAGGGAGTCCTAGTGCAGAGAATTCTCCCCATGAAGGTCTCTACCCTCTAATGCCATCTTTTCTCCCCAGACATAAAAATACATCCTGTTTCCCATCTGCCAGGACTGGACTAGAGGTTAGCTAAGTCTCTGTTAGCCTCTGCAAAAGATTCCCACGCATATCCTGCACACTCACCAAGAGCACTAGGACATCTCCACCTGGGCAGCCCACAAGCACCTCAGATCCAATATGTGTAAAACCAAATTCATCATCTTCTAGTCACCCCCAAACCCGTTCTCTGCTTCTCCTAATTTTATTCAGGTACAAGACCTGAGTCATCTTTGACTCTTTCCTACTGCTCATATTCTACATCCAAAAGTTGCCACCTTCTGTCCAATCCACCACCTTAAATTCTCTCATAACCTTCCCTTCCTTTCCATTCGTGCCACCCATGCCCTTAAGCACTGCAATAATTTGCCTCCAATCTCTTCTTCCTGTTAATCTATCCTGTGAATGTAATCTTCCTGAAATACAGCTTTGGACGTATAATTCCTCTACCAAAAAGTCCTCGGTGGTTCCCCCTTGCCTACTGAATGAAGTGCAAAACAGTTCATTCTAGGGCAGGGGAGTGGTGGGAGATTTAGCTGGCAAAGTAATTTAGGGCCAGAAGTTAGGGAGTTCAGGCTTGTCCCTGATGGCAGTGGTGGGCCACTGGAAGCTGGTAAGCAGGGGACTTCAAAAAAAGGCCTTTTATACTTGGAGATACTGCCTTAACTTCCATAAATAAATACATCGTTGACTATGGTAATTCTAGACATTATGGCAGCCCAACAAGGAGAACTATATCATTTTTTCTTATTTAAAGGTACCTCTTCTTTTCCCCCGAAATTACAAGTACTTCACTTCAAACTCCAGGTATTTCTGCAAAAACAGCAAGTGTCTATAGACACTCTCTACAGGATACTTCAAAACAAGAGGCAAGTAACATTTCTTTTGTCCCAGATACAGACAGAACAAATGAAATATGAAATTATGATCAAGAGATTGGCATAACACAGCTTCATGTATTAAATGACAATTCAGAACAGCCTTATTCCCTGAAATTAACCACCCTATAGTAAGATTTTATAAAAATTGAAATGTGGGGCTTCCCTGGTGGCGCAGTGGTTGAGAATCTGCCTGCTAATGCAGGGGACACGGGTTCGCACCCTGGTCTGGGAAGATCCCACATGCCGCGGAGCAATTAGGCCCGTGAGCCACAGCTACTGAGCCTGCGCGTCTGGAGCCTGTGCTCCGCAACAAGAGAGGTCACAGTGGTGAGAGGCCCGTGCACCGCGATGAGGAGTGGCCCCCGCTTGCCGCAACTAGAGAAAGCCCTAGCACAGAAACGAAGACCCAACATAGCAATCAATCAATCAATCAATCTTAAAGGAAAAAAATTGAAATGTGAACCCACAGGAATAATCCTGTGCTACTTCAGACTTCCAGCGCTCATGGTTATCAGTTATGTTAGTGTTGCCATACTCTAAGTGTAGGGAATATCAGTAACAAGCTGTAAGCTAACAAAAGAAAAATGGTGAGCCTGAGAGTTTAAATGTGTTAAATAGATCCAAAATTTGAATATTTGTCTCAATTCTTAATAGAGATTTACCACAAACAACTTGAGTGTTCCCACTTAGCCCTTAGGTTATAGTCTTCCTAAATGATGAGCTTCAAGAGCTTCAAGGTCCATACCTATGCCCTGCAGAGGAATCAACATATTGGGTTTTTGTGAATCATTTCTCTTCTAGTGCTGATGGGTTGTGCAGAGACAGCCATACTGCCTCGCCCTATCCCCTTTGTGACCAGTGATCACTCATCTGACGGCGGGAAGTTGGCAACAGACATTCAGGGTACCTGGTCACAACATATATTACCTCTGTGGGTTGCCGATTTGTCATTCATTATAAGAATCAAATGTACCTCCTTGGCTCCGTTAGCACTGCATTAACTGGCTCACCTGTTCTAAAAAGTTAACATATTTTGCCATATTCTGTGTTAAATGCATAGAAAGTGACAGACTCAATTATATATAACTCTTCACATGTAGCATGTTAGCCACAATATGCTTCTCTATATAAACAAATATTTATAAAACACCTGCTGTGTCCAGGGCACTGTGCTACTGTGCTAACATCCATAATCTGTATGCTTAGTACCTGATTAAAGAATCTTCTTAACTACTTTAAGATAGTTTAGTAGTTGCACATCTGGAATTAATAACTTTTTTCACTAGCCTCACTATACAGTCAGGAAAAAAGTATTCTCTGAGTGTAGCATGGACGGCAAACTTAGTACTACATATGTTATCAAAAAAACGCAATAAACGAATTTAGACCATCTGTTTTTAAAGAAGGCTTTAAAATACATTGGACAATATGAGTAAATCAAATGGTCACAAATACCTAACTTATTTTGAGAAATAGCATGACCACTTTTATTACAATAGAATCCAATGCTATTTTCCAGCTTATTTCACCCATCCCATCAGCGTCAGGAAATGTACTTCTGGTGGCTTGTGTTCAGCTCTCAGGCCTGGAAAACAAATAAAGTCTACTCTGTTGGATTTATCTTCCTGTATAATTACCTAAGCAGGTAGAGCTCTTGGCCAAATCAAAGAGTCACATCCCTTGTGTGCAGAAAACCTGCTCTGTGCTTTCCAGCTCTCTCAAAACATTTTCCCTATAGTTAACTTTCTTTAAAAACCACACATACTCTTTTTAGCTATTCAACTGATTACCTTCCATGCTGATCAGTGCATTCCTCAGTTAGTTAATTTTAGTATACTAATGAATTCTATAAGCCTTTGAATTCTGTAAGTAATGTATGTAATGTAAACCAAATGAAACACGTGTATATTATAAATGGACTTTTAAAATCACTTTATTAAATTTCTGTGAGAAATAGATGATGTTCAAATTCTTTGAAAACTCATTTGAGGATTTTCTTTGTTTTTTCTTTTGGCATGTATAGGTGACATATGCTGATTTGAATGGGGAAAAGGCCAAGAAATCGAGCTTAAACTATGAGTCAGGTAAACATTAACAATAACTATTAAGGAAATCCTGCAATCCATTCATGCATTCATTCAACTAACATTTATTGAGCTTTTGCTACATGCCATGCACTATGCTAATTATTGAACACACGAAGTAGAGAAGCCATGGTCCCTATCCTGGATTTTACAGTTTAGCATAGAACAGTCATGCCAGTAATCACAATCCAATATGATAAGTGCAATAAAGGAGGTATATACAAAGTCCACTCTCCATAGGGAAGCCAAGGAAGCTTTTACAGAAGGTGCCACAATTGAGCTGAGACATGAAGGATAAGAAAGAATTTTCTAAGCAGACAAATGGAAAGAGAACCTTCCAGGAGAAGGGAATACATTTACCGAGATACATACATTAGCGCATAGTGGGTTTGTGGAAATAGTTTTTTTTTCAGAATTGCTTTAACTAAAAGTTCAAGTTAGAGAATTACTGAAGATGAAGCTTGACTGGTAGATAAGTGTTGGATCATTAAGATTCTGGTAAGCTGTGCCAGGAAATCTACCTTTTATCCTGTTATCGAAGGGCAACTATTGAAGAATATTCGCAGGAGCATAATATGGTCAGATTTTGCCTTTTCTGCTCACAGACACAGAAAACAAACATACGGTTACCAAAGGGGAGAGTGGCGGGGGGGGGAATAAATTAGGAGTTTGGGATTAACAGGTACACACTACTATATATAAAATAAATAAAAAACAAGGATCTACTATATAGCACAGGGAACTATATTCAATATCTTGTAATAACCTATAATGGAAAAGAATCTGGAAAAGAATCTGAATCACTTTGCTGTACACCTGTAACACAACATTGCAAATTAACTAGACTTCAAAAAATGACCAAAAAAAAGAAAGAAAAAAAAGAATTTGCCTTTTATAAAAAAGGAAAGTGGAAGTAGATGTGAAGAGACTGGAGGCAATGAGACAATAAAAATAACAGTTAGCATATTGAACACTTACTATGTACCAGGAACTATACTAAACTATATTCTCTCATTTAACCCTCCCAACAATAAAAGTATTTTTATCTAACATTTTACACATAAGTAAACTAAGTCTCAGAGTGGTAAATTATCATGCCCAAGATTTCACATAATATGTGGCAAAGCCAGGGTTTTAACCTAGGTCTATCTTACTCAACCAGTCCTAACTGCAATACCATACTGCCCCTTATTACAATTAAGAGGCTATTACAATAGTCAAGGCTAGAAATGAGTCCTGAACAAAGTCAGTGGCAGTGAGGATGAAGAGCTGGGCACAGATTTGACTCAGACTAAGAGGGTCGAATGGATGAGATTTGGTTACTGATTGAATATGGGGGAAGAATGAATTGAAGACAACTCCCAGATTTCTAGTCTGAGCAACTTAATGGATAGTGAATAGTGGCGCCATTCAGTAGACAGGCAATACAGAAAGATGAACAAGTTTGGAAGAGAAAAAATTAGTTCAGCTTTGAATATGTTGAGTTTGAGATGCCTGAAGGCATCCAAGTGGGACATCTAAGTGGAACAGTCAAGGAGGCAGTTGTAGATATTGGTCTGGGATGCATGGGAGAAGCAGTGAAAAGAACACCTTATATCAAAACCTATGGGAAATAATAAAAGCTGTTCCCATAGGTTTAATATAAAGTGTTCTTTTTAAGGTAGATTATACTTTCTCTTTTTTATTCCCTCTTTGATCTAAGAGTTATCCATAAGTATGTTTCTTAATTATCAGGAGATTAATATTTTCGGCCACATTTTTTTTTTAAACATCTTTATTGAAGTATAATTGCCTTACAATGGTGTGTTAGCTTCTGCTTTATAACAAAGTGAATCAGTTATACATATACAATATGTTCCCATTTCTCTTCCCTCTTGCATCTCTCGGCCACATTTTTAAAGTTAGGTTCAGAGAATGTAGCCTGCAGATCTTTAACACATTTAAGTTGTTAACATTTTCTTTGTGGCCAAATATGTGACTGATATTTGAAAGTGTTCCATGGACATACAAAAAAATGTATAATTCTCTATTTAAAGGATGTAAGGCTCTAAATGAATTTTAAATTATATTTATTGATTATATTATTCAATTATTATACATCTTTACTGATTTTTTTGTCTACTAGACTCTTTTCTTACTGTCTGCTAGATGTGTCCAGCCATCAAAGAGGTGTATGGAAGTTCTATACTATAATTGTATTTTTATCAAATTCCCATTGCATTTCTAATAGGTTTTACACAGTTAGGCTCTTTAGGATATTTAATGCACCATGTCGCTAGAAACCATAGAAGAGTTCCTTATTCTTTTAACCGCACCATTATTTATCTATTGCTGAATAAGCAAAAAAAAAAAACCCTAAAACCTGGCAGCTTAAAAAAAAGTCATCTCACAGTTTCTGTGGTTAGGAATACAGAAGCAACTTAGCTGGATGGTTCTGATTCAGGGTCTCTCATGAGGTTATGGTCAAGATGTCATCCAGGGCTGCTGCAGTCATCCTAAAGGCTTGACTGCGACTGGAAGATTCACTTCCAAGGTTTCTCACTCACATGGCTGTTGGCAGGAAGTCTCAGTTCCTCACCATGTGGGCATCTCCATACATCTCTTGTGCATCCTCATGATATGGCATCTGGCTTCCCCCAGAGTGAGCGATCCAAGAGAAAGGGGCTGAAGCCACACTATATTTTACAACCTAGTCTCAGAAGTTATACACCATCACTTCCACTATATATTCATTAGAAGCAAGTCACTAAGTCCAACCCACACTTAGGAGAAAAGAATTAACCTCCACCACAGGAGGGAGTATTATGAAAGAATTTGTAGACATATTTCAAAAACACCACAACAGTATTATCGTCACACTTTTTTTCAGGTTTGTTCACTATTAATTCCAGCTCCTTCGTTTCCAAAACTGTACACACTCAAAAACATACTCATACACAAAGAAACTCAAGAAGGTACATAGAATTTAAGTAAAACTTCTATGCAGATTGTTGGAATTTACTGGTTATTCACAATACACTTTACATTTATTGGGAGAAAAATAAATAGATATTCACCTTGACTTTGAACTGGCTTTAATTGGTAATACTACCAATACTTTCTAATACTTTCTATTATTCAAAGTATTCTATTTGTCTAAGACTGTTTAGTCATGATTGTGCACAATTGACATACACCATCCCAGTATTCCTATGGATGTATTCTACATGAAAACTTGCTTTAGTATCATTATCCAGAAATAGTTACTAAAATCCACTTATGGAACTTTGCTAGATGGCATACAAAGCATGTTAGACAGTATTTGAGCGGGAAGAGATTAATGACAGGCAGACTAATGAACAAACATTGAGCCAACGCATGTGTTAAAGAATTAATTCAAGGGACTTCCCTGGAGGTCCAGTGGTTAAGACTCGGCGCTTCCACTGCAGGGGGCGCGAGTTCGATCCCTGGTTGGGGAACTAAGATCCCGTGTGCCGCGTGGCACAGACAAAAAAAAAGAAGAAGAATTAATTCAACAAATAAATGTTCTTGAGTGCTTAGTATGTGCCAGTCACTGTAATCTAGTACTCACAATACAGCATAGTAAGTCCTATAACAGAAGGGTGTATAGGGTGCTTCAGGAGCATTGACAGAGAATGCGTCTATCTAGGCAGATATCAAGGAAGGCTCTCTTAAGGAGGTGACACAAGCTGAATGAGTCCTAAAAGTGAGAAATTTAAGAGGGACACTAGAGTTACAAGGGAAATAGTAAGGGCAGAGGCAAAGGGAACTGCGTGTTGTTCAGTATGTCTGGAGCATAGAATATATGTAGAAGAATGGTGACCAGAGATGAGGCTGGTGAGGAAGGCAATCATCCCAGATCTTAAGGTATATTTGATGCCTGACTGGTAGTCCCTGGAGGGTTTAAACAGAGCATTGACAGCAGGGAATAAAAGACCTATTAAGATATGTTAATTACCATTTTACAAGTAGCCCATGAAGGATACCAATAGAGAGTAATTTTCTTTTTCTCTCTGAAAATTCACCTGCAGCTCCCGGAATCTTCTTTTCTCACGACTCATCAATTAAGTAAGTATCTAAGAAAACTTAATAAAGTAATGTGTTGTTTTAAATTAATATTTAAATAATTACACAGGAGTGCTGTTTGAATCCTCCATTCTTGTAGCTTTACTTGTCTGTAGTAAAACTCTCGCCTTTTGCAACCTCTCAGGACTAAGCTAAAATTGTAAAGTAGGCAAAGTTAGTTGTTCGTGCTCTTCCACCTCCTTCTCTCTTTGTTCTCTCTTTAGTCCTGGGCTCCCCTTATAGACAGTACTTTCACTCCCCTCTCAGGGAGCACTACTTCTGGGATCTGGATCTATTCTTTTCCCCTGTCCCCACTCAAAAATGCTGCATTACTTCTGCCTTTTGAGGTTACTGGTTTTCTAATGATGACAAATTAGTTTACTATATAGTATTAATGACTTAATCCGTTACCCCCCTAAGGATATTTGCACTGTAATCCGAAGTAATCAGTCTCTCATGATGCAAAATAAAGGCCAGTGGAGAACTTTTCTTTGGCCTGGGAGCCTTTCATCCCTCAAACCTTGGCGGCCACCCATTCTGCTGATGTCCTATTCCCCTCAAACTTGAATAATAGTTCTTGCACATAAAATAACTCCTGATGGAACACACATACCCAACACCATCATCTTTTAAACACTCAACAAACCAAATGAGGTTCAGGATAGTTTTTATAAATCCCAAACTCTGATGCAAATGGTTGGGTAAAGTGAAGTAGTGTGTGGTGGTAAATGGTGTTGATGTTCAGACCAAGCTTCTTAGAAAAGGATGTGGGGGTAGGAGTGACAGCAGTCAGCTTGTCTGATTTGCTGAGGGCTCATGGGATACAAGGATGCTGAAGGAAGGAAACTGACTAGCTCAGTATCAAAGTAGTTTCAAGAAATAAAAGTGAGAGGATCATGATTATGTGTAGTTTTATAGAGTGTTAATTCCTGCCTCCCTCTTCCTCCTGCCCAACTCCCACCCTAGACTACAGAACTACAGAATCACTTGAGTCTTTTCAATAGCAAATGCTCTGGATACCCTTTTATTAAAAATCAGCTAAGATGAAGAACTCTGTATATGACCTGGAGCTTCTCTCCCATTCCTCTCAAATACACAGGGTTAAAATACCTTTAGCTATACCTAGGACAATTCCAGGACACAGCACAAGAAAACCTAGCTACAACACATCTGGTATGGCTCTGCCCATTGCACCCATGTCACATTCCTTTACCTTACAGAAAAGAACCCAGGTTCAAGGCCTTTGGCTTAGTCCTCTTGTTCTGATGCAGCTCTTTGCTTCCCAAGACTCAACTGTGGACGCATCATGTCTGTTCCACCATTTACCTCCTCTCTCTTCTCTTCCTCCAACTCCTTGGTTCTCTGTTTTTTCTAATGCTAACGTAAAGGACATACACAGTAAGCTTAATAAAATAGAATTAGGAAACAAAGAAGTCAGGACAGGAGGAAGCAAATGTGATAAGACAGCGATGTGGTAAACAGTTGTAATTATTAAGCTTTGCATTTAGATACTGAGTATGTTCTGATGATTGGGATAGAAGATGGGAGGAGAAACAGAGTAAAGAAGGCAGTGAGTCTGTTGCCCTGAAGACTGTGCTCAGAAGTTTGTATTTCACTCACTGAGTGACAGTCTAAGGTTTTGAGGAGAGATGTAATATTATCAAATTAGTAACTTTGCTGAACACCCCTGATAGCATCATATACGACAAATTGAAGACAGTTAAGTAGGTGCTGGCTGCAGAAGTCCATTAATGATTTGTAGCCTGCACAGTGGCCTTCATTTGTACACACAGAGCTAAAATATGTTAAATGGAAATTTATTTACCAAACTTTCTTGAGAACCAACTATGTTCAAAGCATAGTGCTGGTTATTAGACAGATACCAAGATGAATAAAGCACTGCCCCTGACCTCATTTGTGCTTCACAAAGCACCAGGAGAAAAGACAGGGAGACATGAGCAATACCAGAGAGTGAATTGAGGGCAGGACAGGGGATAAAATGTTAGGCAAAGGGAGGGCCACCCATGGAACTATACCCAGTTTTTGGCTTATCAGATTGGAACACTGATGTTAGGATACAGAGGTGCTGCTTTTAAATCCCATTCAACCACTGGAATGAGTAAATGGATTTGGCAATAGAATGAACTACATGTATGTATGATCAGGAGGTATGAGACACCACCCCAAAGCTGTGGGCCTGAGGTACCAGTAGAGGACCACCAGTTACATTAAAACTTAGATATTCAGAAGGATTAGGCAGACAGACTAAAATTCAGTCTTGTCACATTAATCTTTAAGGGGTGGTTGGCCAGTTACCTTTTGGACTAAAGTGAGGTTGTATGGAGGAGAAGGTTAGGAAGAGAAAGGTTATATTTATAGTTTTATGACATAGCAAGTTAAACGGTGAAAAACTGTGCCTTATCTTTGGGGCTTCTAAACTAATTATCATTAATATCACTGCTCTCTTTATTTAAGAAGTAGAGAGTTGGCAGTACAAATGACCTAAACCTTAGATGCTTTAGTAGCATCAACCTATTAGGGAAAACCACCTAAGACTAGGGAAAAGTGGATGGAATATTATGGCACTCCTAGAACTGTGGTGGAACTTTCCAACATAACAGTGAGTTCATTTGCATGTTTCTGCTCAATTGACTCCAAAGAGAAACTGATAATTCACTGCAAATTGCAGATTTGGATACAATATTACAACTAGTTTCTAGTGGTCTTATATAAGGCTTTTCTGATCTTATGGTTAGTTTTGTTCTTAGTTCTGTGCTATTTCCTTTTATCTAAATGCATGCCTTTGGGACAGAAAGTCTGTGGGGACAGGTAGAAACATACACAGGACTCCACTTGCTGCCTGTGGTATAAGATAGGGAGAGCAGAAAAAAAGAATCGGGGTGCATTGGATTGCAGAGGATCTACAAAAAAGAAATTGTGCTAGAGTTGGCCTAAGAAACTGGGTCTTAGAAAAATGAATGAAGCCAAAGGATAGGAATTATGTCACTGATGTGAGCACTCATGTTCTAGGTTCTATATTGCAAAAAGGTATTAGTCTGTGGATGGGTTACTGATGCCTAACCCTAACTGAGACCTTTTCCTGCTAGGATTTAGGTTGTAATTTCACAGTCTGACTGTATGTCTCAAAATTAAATTGCTAGGCCTTGGAGGAAAAAGCAAATTTGATAACATAAAGGCAGGCCAAGTAAAAATGAAAATAGAAGCACCATGCTTCCTTTAAGAAGGTCAAGAAGAAGAGAGGCAAGGGATCCATGGAGGCAGAAAAATATGAAAGTAAATCATAATTAGTCTTAGGCCTTGATTTTTTAAAACTTTTTGTTATTATTCTATAATTTACATGATTTTGTTGTTCTCTTGCTACAATTTAGTAAAATACAAGTTTGGTTCCATGTAGTAGGTCATAACAAATAATTCTGATTAGAACACAGAATAGAATATTGTGATACCTAGAAAAGGGCTCCATCTAAGTTGGTATTGCATATGATCTGAAACCCGTTATTTTAATCTATCATTGTCAGTGGATCATCCATAGATGTTTTCCTGCTGTGGGGCGAGGAGAGGAGATTAGGAATTTTGAGGAGGTGGGTAGAAAGTGAATTATCAGAAAGCTCTGATCAAGCAGGACAGGCAAAAAGGACTAGCCCATCCCCTCTCTCTCCAACCCCATCCATGCTCTTCTCAACTCACTACAGAACAAACATGGCTAAGGTGGATCAAGAGTGGTAATATCAGATAGGTGTTAGTTTACTCAGCACCTATTATTCTACTCTTTATGCAGCAATTACTCTACTCCTCTGAGTAATTAATAGAGCATGTCCTATACCCAGGGGCCAATTTCTAAATAAGAGGCTAAATAGGAGGGTTAGATAAAAAATAAAGCTTATTCTTCTCTGTGAATTGCTGGGGAGGAAAAAAAAACTCCCAAGCACAAAGCGGGTAATCTGATTCGATGATTAGGAATTTGGAGGAAAGTTACATAAATTATTAACCATAAGAAATAAAATCAATCTCTTTTTACTTTTTCAGGCAACAAGACTACCATCAAAATCACTGTCAAGAAAAAGTATGTACGATGAAACTCACTGATAAAGCAATTAAGGATATTTTCTAATATGTTATTAGAGAAAAATCTGTGAATCAGACAACCAGCAAAATCATCTGCTGATATTAGTCAGTTTCCCTCTTTGCCTTTTTCTCTTCCTTGCCTTTCACTCTCAGTTAATCTTGAGTTTTGCAGAGGTCCAAAATTATTGTTAAAAGAGTTATTGTTAAGGGGGGTACAAAGTTACTGTTATTGGCCTTTTGCCCAGGGGGCTCAGGAGGGTAGATTGCGGGAGGCTTAGGAGGTTTAATCATCATGGGGAAAGCATCAAATACCACAAACCCACTCCATAATGGGAAGACATTAAGGGAAATGCCTTGGCAGACTCCTGCAGATCTGGCTCAGGGCTGAGCATCCTGCCCCTCAGGCAGGTGAGCCAGGATGCCTAGATCGGTCTCTTAATTCTCCTGGGAGTAAGAAGAGTCTTAGGATGGCTACTCCATCAAAAGAAGGGACCTGGTCACAAGAGAGCTGCAACTTGGGCCAGGCAGAGAAGAGGGTAAATGTGATAAGCCCCAACTCTGGGGCTAGGCAGAGGAATCATGAACAAGAAAGGGGTTCAGGGGAGTAGCACACTCACACACTCTTTCACACATACACCTGATCAATTCATAGAATGTGCAACAAACACAAAGGCTGAGACATACTGGCACCAAAACGATATTTCTTGGTTTAATAGTATAGTGAAAATGAGCTGAATAATCAGATTCTACTTATCGCATTTCGCTTCATTAAAAACTTGATGAATGTCCCAATTTTATATGTCAAAGTTGGGCATGCTTTTTCTCAGCTACCCTAAGAGTAGTAATGTAGGTCTGCTGTACGTTATCTCCGGTGATAAGAAAATAATATATATTGAAATTCTTAGCTCATATGTATTGGAATGGATTTAGGTCAATTTAGACCAAGAAGGTGAGTAACTTACTTATTAATGTTTAAACGTTATTCTTAGAAGTGTTTGATTTAGGACATTTTAAATAAGTAAAACAAGTCTTTTTCAACCATATGCTGTCATTTCAAACTATGTTTTTCAAACTCAGTAGCCATTTTCTGGTCTGCACAATAGGTGAAAAAAAAATACATTACGAGGGGCTTCCCTGGTGGCGCAGTGGTTGAGAATATGCCTGCCAATGCAGGGGACACGGGTTCGAGCCCTGGTCTGGGAGGATCCCACATGCGGCGGAGCGGCTGGGCCCGTGAGCCACAACTACTGAGCCTGCGCGTCTGGAGCCTGTGCTCCGCAGCAAGAGAGGCCGCGATAGTGAGAGGCCCGCACACCGCGATGAAGAGTGGCCCCCGCTTGCCACAACTAGAGAAAGCCCTCGCACAGAAGCAAAGACCCAACACAGCCAAAAATAAATAAATAAATTAATTAATTAATTAATTAAAAGAAGAAAAGTAGGTAAACATATATTAAAAAAAATACATTACAAGAGCTAGATAGTAGTGATGTTTGTACAACATTGTCAATGTACCTAATGCTGCTGAACTATACACTTTAAAATGGTAAATTTTACGTTATGTGCATTTTATCACAATAAAAAATGCATTAGGAGATTTGGGAAATGGACTCGAATAAAACAGCTTTTCCTTGAAGCGTCCCTCAAGCCTTCTCTACTGGGTCAGGAGAGAATATGCTACATACGGCAAGGTGTTAACTTTGAATGTTGGCCTAAACCTGAACAATCTGGGGCTACCTTTGGAGATAATTCTGAGGCAACAACAACATTATAGGGAATAGGGTGCCCAAATGCCAGGATATCAAACAATGCACAGCTAAAATGCCAGGCATCCAGCCTTTGCTGCCACTGACTTGTAGCCACAGCCTTGAGAAATAGAGTTCCTGTGGAAGGTACACACTCCTGGTCTGGCTGTCTTGAGGATAACAACTTTAAAAAGAATACTGTTTTATTATAGGCAAAAGGATTTTTATGATCCCAAAATATATCTGCAATAAGTACACATACATAAACAGTTATAGAGTTTGGCAGGTGCACTTTGCATCTGCCCCTGGTCCAGTCTAAGCTGTAATAGTGAGCATAATTAACCATGAGGAAATGGCCATTCAAGTCTGGT
This sequence comes from Eschrichtius robustus, assembly GCF_028021215.1. NCBI lineage: Eukaryota > Metazoa > Chordata > Mammalia > Artiodactyla > Eschrichtiidae > Eschrichtius > Eschrichtius robustus. Next base: position 114,395,250 of record NC_090845.1, on the reverse strand, counting down.
CCCTGGGTTTCTACTTCAGCTCATACTAAAAGAGCCCCAACTTCCCTCCACTGCTTGGCCTTCTGGCCCTTTGAGTACGAGTTCTGGCTCAGCCTTTTTTCCTTCCGAAATGAATGTGTTTCTTTATTTCTTGAGCTGTCCTCTGCCTCCCAATCCAAGACAGTTTGCACTGATAATCTTTTGTTGGACCTAAGCCTGTTCATTTCCCTTAAATCATCAGTGCTAACCGTTGCCCACTGATTAAACTTGAACAACTAGCTGTAGTCGTTTGCATATATAAACACAGTCAATTGACAGAGGAAGGCAGCAACAGGCCAGCCACAGAACCCACAGGCTGACCCCTCCACTATGGGGCTTCATTTTTTACCCTCATCTCCTAGCTAAATGGATGCCTAAGTAAAAGGAGGCTATATCCACAAAGGCACATAAATGTTTGAACTGCGAATTTGTTTCATGAAACAGTTTGTTAGAGGTAACCTGGTTTGTATTTTTAAGAAATATTGCTTGGGTCATAAACACAGTCTTACTTCTTGCCAGGGCATTTGTTTTCTATGAGCCTAGACACCCACTTGGCTGTTTTTTTTTTAACCAGGAAGCCATTTATCCTCAGCAATAAACTTTTATAGTTCCAAGGGATTTTGGGGGTTTTTTCTGCTTCATTTTATTTTAATGGGTGTACTATTTTATTAACATTTAAATTTCACCAACAATGAGCTCAAGTATATGCTAGCCATATGTTCAGATTTTTGAAACAGATAAAATGGACAGACAGCTTTAAGGGTGCAATGTATTTAACACTATACAATATATTCAACAATTAGACAATCTAGGTGGTGGTGTAACTATACACTTAGGAGCACAAGTATAGGGTCCAAGGGATTCTGAATCAAAGGAAATCTTATTCAAAAAATAGATCACAGCCACAGAGAATAAACCAACTTGAAACTAATCTGGTGTTCTAAATAGATTCCCTATTTTCTTTCTATACGCCGTGGCTGGATTGTAGCTATGCATTGTTTGATAAAAGGAATTAAAGGTTAGTCCCTGTCCCTAAAATAGAGTAAATTCATATGTGATTTCCCTTGTATCCCCGCTCACCTCCTTTCCAGATAACTTCTGAAGAACTGAACAGTATAATTCAAAATATAATGACCTGCGTTGTGGCTGCAGTGACCAGTGTATTATATCCAGCCATCACAAAATATGAAGAAAGGTCGCGAAATATTACATACCCAATGCCTGATGACTCTACCCTGTCTTCTGATAGTGAGAGTTGCTGTAGCACATGCCATGAAACATTTCTATATGAAACAAGTAAGATGGTTCAGGCAGAGCCCTGTGCAGAGGCAGCTGACAGGTCAATAGGGCAACCAGTGGCACCGTCAAAATCATCTCCTGCCCATAAAGAAAGAACAGATGTAGAAAGAACGTATCATAGGAAAGAACACTCAGAAAAGAAACCTAAAACCCCCGAACCTAAATATAATGAGAAACCTGAACCCCCCACAAGCTTAAAACCTGTAAATCCAATAGTCACCTTGTTGCACTGATTGAAACAGGCACGAGGAAATGTAAAGATGCTACCACTGAAACAGATGGCTTAGAACGCCCACTGTCTCCTGATGAAAAAGCAAAAGCTGTAAATGAGATGCAGGAGTTAAATGATGTTTTAGTTAACTTTAAATATCACCTAAAAGAGGAAACTGAGTTGATTTTAGGAAACATTTTTCATGAAATGGTGTGTGAATTAACCCAGACCATCCCCACCCTTTCCTTTGTTACGGCCGAAGCTTTGGTTGACCAAACTGATACTGACAAAGGAGACTTACTCTCCATTGTTGATATTTCCTCAGCAGCTGCTGAAATTATGGAAAATGTGCTTGAGAAGCTACAGTCTGCAGTTGAGAAAAAATGTACCGAGGAATTTTCACAAGAAAATGTATCCGTTCACTTTAAATCAAACTTAGTCAGTGGAGAACATGTCATTTCTCCAAAAGAAAAAACTTCAAAAGCTTCACTGCCCTATATTTTGGAAAACATGAATGATATTGCAGAGAATATGGTTCATGTGATTTTAGAAAAGCTGATGGCTCTTGCATCTTCTAAGCAAAGTGAACTTGTTCATCTTGAAATCACAACTGAACTGGCTTATCAGCAACACAGGGAAGATCCAACATATACATTCCTTCAAAGAGCCAGCAAAAGGAAATCCAGTGTTGAAGCTGATGCTGCCAATTTGATTGGCAAGGAAGAAATACAAAATTTAGTGTCAAATATTTTTTCCCAGTCCTCTCTGGTTGGTTATATAGAGGAAGCAATCAGCACTATACTAGGCTATATACAAATTGGACTTAATAATGAAAGGCTCATTGCAACTGAAGAAACAGTGATCATCCTTCAGCTACTTGATGATATCTTGGCTCAGCTACATCAAACACCAGTGAAAACAGATGTCCAAAAGAGTAGACACTCCAGAATGAGCAGTCCTTCTGGCACTGAAGAAGAGAACAGAGTCACCAGCACCAGAGTAACTAATGCTCCTAGGTATGGGCGCCTATTTCCACCTATTAATGTTCCTGGCATGGTCCTTTATTCTGAAGATGAAAATGAAGAAATAGACAAAATTGTAGAAAATGTATTGATTTCATCTATCAAAGATGAAAAAGCAAAATTACAAGAACAGGTTCCTGATCACTGGTTAACAAAGGAAAATGCTGGCTTTAAATACAAAAGCAATATGAACTTAGCTACAAAGCCTGCTTATCAAGACAAAGTAGCATTTCACGATCAGGGATTAAATACTGACCTTCCAACTTTTAATAATAAGGACCTTTTTAAGGACAAGCCTGGCGTGAAAAAAGACATTTTACTTTTCAGCCAAGATGAAACGTATCAAATACAAAAAGCTTCAGAAGGGCTTCCCTGGTGGCGCAGTGGTTGAGAGTCTGCCTGCCAGTGCAGGGGACACGGGTTCGAGCCCTGGTCTGGGAGGATCCCACATGCCGCGGAGCAACTGGGCCCGTGAGCCACAACTGCTGAGCCTGCGTGTCTGGAGCCTGTGCTCCGCAGCAGGAGAGGCTGCGACGGTGAGAGGCCCGCGCAACGCGATGAAGAGTGGCCCCCGCTCGCCGCAACTAGAGAAAGCCCTCGCACAGAAACGAAGACCCAACACAGCCAAAATAAATAAATAAATAAATAGCGTTCCCTTTAAAAAAAAAAAAAAGCTTCAGAAAATATAGTTAGAAGTATTTTAGCACAGACGCCCAAAGATATATCTTCTGGGCTCTCTGAACACTTAGATTATAAAAAATGGTAGAGAGGCTTCACTTCTTACCTCAGGAAAACCACAAGATCTGTCACATCAAGAATGGATGGACCAGATGTTCTCTGTGTCAGAAATCCATACGGTAGCTCAAGATATTGTAGATGCTATATTAAAAATACTTCACATGGCTTCTAGTCACATTATCGGATATTCTTCATCAGTACATCAAACTTCTCTAGATAATGCTGACATACCAAATAAAGAGCCATTAGCAACATGGTTTGACAGTAAAAGGAAGAAATTTTTATCTGCACTTGGCGTAGACTCTACAAAACATACCTGGTTAGAACCTGGAGCAAGTGGCTCGACATCTGAACCTGTAGATCACATTAATGATAAGATCATTAACACGATTTTTAAGAAGTTGAACTCATTTATTTGTCCAAAATTACAAAACTGCTTCAAACCAGAAAGCCATGCTGCCCATTCAAAGCCTGCGCCTGACAAGAAATCTTTGGCTCGATCTCACCTTAGTGTTTACACAATTAAAGTGATAAAAATCGTTTTGGATGCTATCCAGGAAGAACTACAATACAATAAGAAAAATCTAAATCTTAGGAAGAGTAGCCCTCCCAAGAATTTTAGAGATAGAGGATTTTTCACTGACACCGAAAATGAATTAAGACTCTGTTGTCACAAAGCTAAGTAATGACATTATGACAAGATCATTAGCAACTTGCATTTGTGAGGTGTTAAGTGGAAACACAAATAAAAGCAATATTTTACTCCCTTCAGATAAACTAAGGTCTAAAATCTCATATGGAACTGGTGGCATTGATCAACAAAAACTTTTGCCTTCTCATTGACAGCACATGCAGGAGGAAGTTCACCAATGTACTAGATTGCAAGTGTTAGATAGAATTGGAGATACCTTATATGACATGTTATGCAAGCTCATAGGAGACCATCCACATTCTCCCCTACCTGATGAGCAAACTACAGAGGGGATCAATAAGAATTTGAGAACAACCAGTACATTGCAGTCCAGTATTAAGCTAATTTCTCATACAATTCTCGAAGGTATTGTTTCAAAATTATGTGGTGTTGAGATAGACTGCATTTTCAAAAATTCAGAATTTAAAGCTATCTCAGAGTATATTGACACTGACAGCCTGTCATTTGCTTTGCTTCTTGAGGAAATGAGCAGAGGCTCTGACATAATCTCCAGCATGGTGCCCAATGTGACCTGGCCAGGTAGCCAAGAGGTAACTAACAAAAAGGGAAAAACTACTGCCCCCAGAACAGGAACCACAAAAGAAAAGCATCTAAATAAACTGAAAATCATGGCTTCAGATATCCTTAAAATGGTTTTTTCTAAATTGGAAGGGTTTGCCAATAGAAATTTAGAAACTCTGGACGCTATAATCAGTGGAAATAAAAAGAACAGCAGGACATACTGGGAAAGTGAAAATACCAACATTTGTGCTAACGCACGTGAAAAACGATTGCAGTCGACTTTATACATGCATGCAGAGAAAGTGTCAAGTACTATTTTGAAAGCTACTCAAACTGAATTAAATGTGAGCTTGCCAGATTTGGAAACATGTATAAGCAAGCCACTACAAGAGAAACAAACGCTTAAGAATTTAGTCCATTTCATTTTGGATGCAACTTCTCCAGATATGTTTAATGAAACTGAACCAGAAGAGAGAGGCATTGAAAATTATAGATACAGGCCAACCTATGGAAATTTTCTTCCTGGAGGAGCTGACCCAGAGTCATATCTAGAAGATCCTGCAGAAACAGAGAAAGAAAGTGCTGAAGAGGAAAGACCAACAGAAGAAGAAACTAAATCAGATTCTCTTAAGCAACGGGAACTCGAAAGAACATTAAAAAAATTTGAAGTAGAACTCAAAGAGCTACAAAAGTCCCCAGTCGTATATATATACACTACCAAACGTAAAATAGATAGTTAGTGGGAAGCAACCGCATAGCACAGGGAGATCAGCTCTGTGCTTTGTGACCACCTAGAGGGGTGGGATAGGGAGGGCGGGAGGGAGGGAGACGCAAGAGGGAAGAGATATGGGAACATATGTATATGTATAACTGATTCACTTTGTTATAAAGCAGAAACTAACACACCATTGTAAAGCAATTATACTCCAATAAAGATGTTAAAAATAAATAAATAATAAAAATGAAGAAAAAAAAATCCCCAGTCGTGCCCATTATAAGAAATATTTTGAATGAAATTTTTCAGAATGATTTAATTGATCAACCAAATGTGCTTCCTCTTCCCCAGTCCCATTTATGTGACATTCCTCATGCTGGTGATGAGCCACTTGCTCAAACATCTGTTCAATCCCTGGATAAAACAATGGGCCCTTTAGTGTCTGAAGCGGATGTAACCATTGTTGCAGATAATGTTGTTAGAACCATATTTCAAAAACTTTATTCTGCTGCTATGACAGATAGAAATGAAAATGAAAATAGGTATAATACTATCACCTTTCCAGCAAATATCTCTTTTACTGAACATACCAGTGGAGGAAAGTCCCCTGTTTATTCTACCATACTGGACAGAAATCCATGTACACTTCAGTCCACATTCAATATTGGTAAACTGACCAAAATAAATGTAGTTGAAGACATTATACAGTCAGTATTAACAAATTTAGAAACATTTGCTAGTACCAAAGTAAAAGCCCTCTTTTGTCCTCTTATCAATTTCACAGTTCCAATGGCTTTACCTCTACAGCAGGGTGAGACTGCTTCAAGCCAACCATGCTTATCAACCAAAGATTCATATTCTGATGACCAATTTTCTTGTTGCTCAGTGGATCATACTAAATCAGGAAAGACCACCTCAATATGTCAACTGAGTGCCTCTAAATTAAATATATATGCAACAGAAGTGGCTAGACAAATTTTACAAGGAATCAAACGTAAGTTAGATAAAGAAATAAAAAGTTCATTATTAACTCATAATGTTGTGGCTTCTGAAAGCATTCCAAGTCAGGTTGTTAACACAATGTTAGATACTGTGTCTACTAAAGGCAAATATGAAAAGAATATATTTGACAGAGAGACTGATCCCGGTCGGCCAGAAGATATTGTTGAAAAACTGTTCAATAAAATTGATTATCGAGAAAAACTTCAATTTCAAATACTAGATACCACTGAAGGTATCTTAATTGACATCTGTGAGGGAACAATAGATGAGAATAATCTCCCACTTGCTGTATCCACTCTTAAGCGTAATGTAAGTGGGAGACATTTAGAAACAAACTCTGAAAGGGACCCTGAGTATGCAAATAAGGCTATTCTTAGGCTTTTAGTTCCTAAGGAGGATGTTGCTATGATTTCCAACGGTATGGTGGATATTGTTCTTCAAAATCTCACTTCTGCTATCATGCTTGCAGTAAATGCAAAGGATTCTATTTCTCCAAGACTGCCTCTGATATTTTCTGACGCACTTCCCAAAGCAGAGCATCAACAATCTCCTGTTATAGACTCAATGAATGAAAGGAAAAGGGAGAGATTTCCATTTGCAAGAAAGGAAAGAGATGTACAGCTGAAATCAGCTTATTCTGATGATAATCAGACAACTGTACTTAAGAAACAAGATGCCAAGAAATCTGCTCCTGAGCCATGTGAGGAAAATGCTCATTTCATTACTAAAACTATTTTGAATAGATTAAAATCTTTTGCCACAGAAAGAATAGATTTGCTACTTATTCCTGATACGGAGACTAGAGAAAAACCATATGTTGGACCACAATTTACAAACTGTAAACAAGATGACAGCGTATTTCTTGAATCAAACCAAATGCCATTAGATATGAATATCCTGAAAATATCAACAGCTAAAACCGTTCTCAGTCAGCAAGTCACAAATTACATATTTGCTAATTACAGAGAAAAACATGGACCTGCAATTCATGTATCACAAGCTAGTCTTAAGGAATATGCTGACATAATCGCCAGTACCATTTTGACACTTATAAAAAATGACATATACCTAGAAATCCAAAAGATGTATACATATCAAAATAATACTTCATTCCAAGAAAACATCATTGCAAGTGAACCTGTCAACAACATCTTAAAGCGTTTACATGATAAAATACCTTTAAAGGCAAGTAGCTTTTACTCAAAGCAGGACCCTGGTCTTTTTACACAACTAACTGTACAAAATGAAATATTGCCTGGTCAAAGAAAAATGGAAGACAACACTGAACTGCCTCTCTTTTCAAAATGCTCAGGTCAAAACCAAATTATATCAGAAGCAGAAAACCAGAGAAGGACTTTGGAAGAAATTTAGAAGTGGAGAATCTGGACAGGAAAATATAACTTCTTTGTTAAGTGTAGTTAAGGATATTTTAAAGAAGGTATATCAAAGGGTAATGGAAGATACAGACCATTGGCCTCCATTTAATGAACTCCCCCACTTTACATCTGATTCTAAAATTAAAACAGCACAAAAAAAAGCCTTCCAGTCACATATAAACAGTGTCGCAAATGACATAGTTGAAAGTGTTTTCAGAAAAATGTTCTCAATAATTATGACATCTTTATATGAAAACAGTGAGACCAGGGGAGAATTGGAAGCATCTGGCAATGATGAACTGCTGATGAATCCATCGTGCTTTAGAGAATTGAAACAAGCAGAAAAAAGAAGTGTTCCCCCTGAACCTGTGATACCACAAGTTTATCCTTACACAGGTATTGGAAGTGTCACTTCATTGGAAAACATTTTATTGCAATTTTCTGCATTGCGACTGGGTGAACAATTGGTCCAAAAGGTTCTCAAAAAGATCACAGATTTTGCTTTGCTGAATCTAGAAGAGAGTTCATCCCCTAAAGGTCAATCTGATGAAATTCGATATCTGAGGCCATGCAGTTCTAAAGCTAGCCCCAAGGGCAGCCCTAAGGCAAGTTTTGAAACAAATTTTAAAACAAAATCAAAAGTTACCTCTTTGGCTAAGTTTGGAACAAAACCACAGCTAGGACCTAGTGGAGCTAAAGCCAAAAGCAAAACCAAGTTAGGTCTTAGAAGACTCTAAGAGGCAACCAGTCCAAGACTTCCATTGGGCTACCAGGCCTGCTATCCATAGGGGATGCCAAAAATCCCTCAGTGAGAGCAAAACTCCCCACTGTGAAACTAAAAATGTATTCCAGGGATATAGTAAGTAATATTCTGGAAACAACTGTGAATGAATTTCAAGAGGTGAGGCAAAATAGAGCAATGGTAAATGTAAACACTTTACCTTCTCATCAAATTGAGATAGCAAGTGAAATAGCTGATGCAGTTTTGCAAGGATTATACGCTACAAAGAATAATTTGGCCCATCCAATAAAAGGCTCATACTCAGATGATCTCAAACTTTCACAGGGATATTTTAGTACAATCTCTTTTGCAAATCCAGAAGCCCATTTCTCTTCGGAGAATGTTTCTTCACAACTAGAAAAAAATCTTTCCTAAAGAAAATATTTTTAAACAAATGTTTGATAAATGGCAAACAGAACCAAGTGACATGGATAACGAAAAATATAAGCTATCAGCGATAGCTGAGGCTGTTTTGAATGAAATTTCAATGAAAGCAAAAGAATTAGAACAATCTGTTTCACTTTTAAGTTTGTCAGTTCTTGAGCCTTGTGAAAGCAGGCACCATAATTTTAAAAGAGCTGCTTCTAGAGTTGAGGATTCCCAAACACAAATTAATACATTTGGCCAGGAAACTGTTGAAAAACTATTCGAAAAATTAGAGTTGTGCTTCTTGACTCAGATGTTCACAACAGATAGTAAAGAAACACTAGAAAGCAAGAAAGAAACTGCTGCTACAAGTAAACATAGTTCCTTGAGAACAAACAATCTCAATTATGTACCAACTTATAACACAAAGTTGAAAGACAGAAAACTGGGGAGCTCTGGCCACCAAATTGCTCAAGAGATCTTGGAAGGGGTTCTGAACACCTTAGAGTCATTTGTAGACCTACAGTTTAAATATGTCTCTACATATGCTTTTTCTGAAATTGTGAGAACACCTATTGAAAACTTTTTTGCTGTGTAAAGGAAACCATTAATGAAAACAATATTGCCCAAGTTACAAACACTGAATAAATTTCCTGGTGAATCTAAATCAAGTAGTATGATTTCCCAGGAAAACATACAGATTACCCTTCAACAGCTTTACTCATTCCATTCAGAATTGCTTACTTATACTGTTAATACTGTCAATGACATGCTTAGTATAATTAAGAACTACACAAAGAAAAATGCCATGAGGAACCATCTTCAATTAGCATGTTTGAAGAAAACATTGTAGCAAGTCAGATCATCAGCACACTGATGGACCAGTGCACTTATTTCTATGAGTTGATGAGCAAAAGCCACCCAAAGGAAAATCTGCTCCAAGGAGCTAAAAATGCCTGCACTGCTAATTGGTCCAGATTTGCAACTGGAATGGGAATGTCCACTTCAAAGTCAAAGGGAATTAGCTTCCAGGATGATCCTCCACAAATCCCTGCCTTGTCTTATTCAGAGGAAGATATGAAAATAAAGGACAAGACTTCCTCAAATATACCTTCATATGTCAGATACTCTGCAGGAAATTCAACTAAAACCACAGAGCCAATGGAAGGGCTCGAATCAGACCTTAAACCATCATCTTCTAGAAGTGAAGCTCAAGTCTTCAGCCACTTTGATCAAGCTGTGAAAGGATACTGCTCTCTCCTCGAAGGCACTGGCTTACAAAAATCATCTCAGAAATCTAGTGACTCTGCACAAGCAGCACTAGAGCACCCCATGTCCTTCAGAGAAATGGAAGAAGGTGAAAATCAAAGAGTGCTTCACTATGATCCCCCCAAACCAGTTGTTAATCCAAACCAAATACAGACAACCATTTCTCCACTCAAAATATGTTTAGCTGCAGAAAATATTGTCAATAACATGCTGTTGAGTTATGGCCTTTCAAGTCAAACCCCACACACTTAACGAAAGTATGGAAACTATGAAGCCATTTTTTTTAAACATCTTTATTGAAGTATAATTGCCTTACAATGGTGTGTTAGCTTCTGCTTTATAACAAAGTGAATCAGTTATACATATATAATATGTTCCCATTTCTCTTCCCTCTTGCATCTCCCTCCCTCCCACCCTCCCCATCCCACCCCTCTAGGTGGTCACAAAGCACCGAGCTGATCTCCCTGTGCTATGCTGATCTCCCTGTGCTATGCGGCTGCTTCCCCCTAGCTATCTATTTTACATTTGGTAGTGTATATATATCCATGACACTCTCTTACCCTGTCACATTTCACCCCACCCCCTCCCCATATCCTCAAGTCCATTCTCTAGTAGGTCTGTGTCTTTATTCCCGTCTTGCCACTAGGTTCTTCATGGCCTTTTTTTTTCCCTTAGATTCCGTATATATGTGTTAGCATACTGTATTTGATTTTCTCTTTCTGACTTACTTCACTCTGTATGACAGACTCTAACTCCATCCACCTCATTACAAATACCTCCATTTCATTTCTTTTTATGGCTGAGTAATATTCCATTGTATATATGTGCCACATCTTCTTTATCCATTCATCTGTCGATGGACATTTAGGTTGCTTCCATGTCCTGGCTATTGTAAATAGAGCTGCAATGAACATTTGGGTACATGACTCTTTTTGACCTATGGTTTTCTCAGGGTATATGCCCAGTAGTGGGATTGCTGGGTCGTATGGTAGTTCTATTTGTAGTTTTTTAAGGAACCTCCATACCGTTCTCCATAGTGGCTGTATCAATTTACATTCCCACCAACAGTGCAAGAGTGTTCCCTTTCCTCCACACCCTCTCCAGCATTTATTGTTTCTAGATTTTTTGATGATGGCCATTCTGACTGGTGTGAGATGATATCTCATTGTAGTTTTGATTTGCATTTCTCTAATGATTAATGATGTTGAGCACTCTTTCATGTGTCTGTAGGCCATCTGTATATCTTCTTTGGAGAAATGTCTATTTAGGTCTTCTGCCCATTTTTGGATTGGGTTGTTGGTTTTTTTGTTATTGAGCTGCATGAGCTGCTTGTAAATCTTGGAGATTAATCCTTTGTCAGTTGCTTCATTTGCAAATATTTTCTCCCATTCTGATGGTTGTCTTTTGGTCTTGTTTATGGTTTCCTTTGCTGTGCAAAAGCTTTTAAGTTTCATTAGGTCCCATTTGTTTATTTGTGTTCTTATTTCCATTTCTCTGGGAGCTGGGTCAAAAAGAATCTTGCTGTGATGTATGTCATAGAGTGTTCTGCCTATGTTTTCCTCTAAGAGTTTGATAGTGTCTGCCCTTACACTTAGGTCTTTAATCTATTTTATTTTTGTGCATGGTGTCAGGGAGTGTTCTAATTTCATACTTTTACGTGTACCTGTCCAATTTTCCCAGCACCACTTATTGAAGAGGCTGTATTTTCTCCACTGTATATGCTTGCCTCCTTTATCAAAGATAAGGTGACCATATGTGTGTGGGTTTATCTCTGGGCTTTCTATCCTGTTCCATTGATCTATATTTCTGTTTTTGTGCCAGTACCAAACTGTCTTGATTACTGAAGCTTTGTAATATAGTCTGAAGTCAGGGAGCCTGATTCCCCCAGCTCCATTTTTCATTCTCAAGATTGCTTTGGCTATTCGGGGTCTTTTGTGTTTCCATACAAATTGCGAAATTTTTTGTTCTAGTTCTGTGAAAAATGCCAGTGGTAGTTTGATAGGGATTGCATTGAATCTGTAGATTGCTTTGGGTAGTAGAGTCATTTTCACAATGTTGATTCTTCCAATCCAGGAACATGGTATGTCTCTCCATCTATTTGTATCATCTTTAATTTCTTTCATCAGTGTCTTATAATTTTCTGCATACAGGTCTTTTGTCTCCTTAGGTAGGTTTATTCCTAGATATTTTATTCTTTTTGTTGCAATGGTAAACGGGAGTGTTTTCTTAATTTCACTTTCAGATTTTTCGTCATTAGTGTATAGAAATGCCAGAGATTTCTGTGCATTAATTTTGTATCCTGCTACTTTACCAAATTCATTGATTAGCTCTAGGAGTTTTCTGGTAGCATCTTTAGGATTCTCTATTTATAGTATCATGTCATCTGCAAACAGTGACAGCTTTTCTTCTTCTTTTCCGATTTGGATTCCTTTTATTTCTTTGTCTTCTCTGATTGCTGTGGCTAACACTTCCAAAACTATGTTGAATAATAGTGGTGAGAGTGGGCAACCTTGTCTTGTTCCTGATCTTAGTAGAAATGGTTTCAGTTTTTCACCATTGAGGACAATGTTGGCTGTGGGTTTGTCATATATGGCCTTTATTATGTTGAGGAAAGTTCCCTCTATGCCTACTTTCTGCAGGGCTTTTATCATAAATGGGTGTTGAATTTTGTCAAAAGCTTTCTCTGCATCTATTGAGATGATCATATGGTTTTTCTCCTTCAATTTGTTAATATGGTGTATCACATTGATTGATTTGCGTATGTTGAAGAATCCTTGCATTCCTGGGATAAACCCCACTTGGATCATGGTGTATGATCCTTTTAATGTGCTGTTGGATTCTGTTTGCTAGTATTTTGTTGAGGATTTTTGCATCTATGTTCATCAGTGATATTGGCCTGTAGTTTTCTTTCTTTGTGACATCTTTGTCTGGTTTTGGTATCAGGGTGATGGTGGCCTCGTAGAATCAGTTTGGGAGTGTTCCTCCCTCTGCAATATTTTGGAAGAGTTTGAAAAGGATAGGTGTTAGCTCTTCTCTAAATGTTTGATAGAATTCGCCTGTGAAGCCATCTGGTCCTGGGCTTTTGTTTGTTGGAAGGTTTTTAATCACAGTTTCAATTTCAGTGCTTGTGATTGGTCTGTTCATATTTTCTATTTCTTCCTGGTTCAGTCTCGGCAGTTTGTGCATTTCTAAGAATCTGTCCATTTCTTCCAGGTTGTCCATTTTATTGGCATAGGGTTGCTTGTAGTAATCTCTCTTGATCTTTTGTATTTCTGCAGTGTCAGTGGTTACTTCTCCTTTTTCATTTCTAATTCTATTGATTTGAGTCTTCTCCCTTTTTCTCTTGATGAGTCTGGCTAATGGTTCATCAATTTTGTTTATCTTCTCAAAGAACCAGCTTTTAGTTTCATTGATTTTTGCTATTGTTTCCTTCATTTCTTTTTCATTTATTTCTGACCTAATCTTTATGATTTCTTTCCTTCTGCTGGCTTTGGGGTTTTTTTGTTCTTCTTTCTCTAATTGCTTTAGGTGCGAGGTTAGGTGGTTTATTCGAGATGTTTCCTGTTTCTTGAGGTAGGCTTGTATTGCTATAAACTTCCCTCTTAGCACTGCTTTTGCTGCGTCCCATAGGTTTTGGGTCGTCGTATCTCCATTGTCATTTGTTTCTAGGTATTTTTTGATTTCCCCTTGATTTCTTCAGTGATCACTTCGTTATTAAGTAGTGTATTGTGTAGCCTCCATGTGTTTGTATTTTTTACAGATCTTTTCCTGTAATTGATATCTAGTCTCATAGCGTTGTGGTCGGAAAAGATACTTGATACGATTTCAATTTTCTTAAATTTACCAAAGCTTGATTTGTGACCCAAGATATGATCTATCCTGGAGAATGTTCCATGAGCACTTGAGAAAAATGTGTATTCTGTTGTTTTTGGGTGGAATGTCCTATAAATATCAATTAAGTCCATCTTGTTTAATGTATCTTTTAAAGCTTGTGTTTCCTTATTTATTTTCATTTTGGATGATCTGTCCATTGGTGAAAGTGGGGTGTTAAAGTCCCCTACTATGATTGTGTTGCTGTCGATTTCCCCTTTTATGGCTGTTAGTATTTGCCTTATGTATTGAGGTGCTCCTATGTTGGGTGCATAAATATTTACAATTGTTATACCTTCCTCTTGGATCGATCCCTTGATCATTATATAGTGCCCTTCTTTGTCTCTTGTAATAGTCTTTATTTTAAAGTCTATTTTCTCTGATATGAGAATTGCTACTCCAGGTTTCTTTTGATTTCCATTTGCATGGAATATCTTTTTCCATCCCCTCACTTTCAGTCTGTATGTGTCTCTAGGTCTGAAGTGGGTCTCTTGTGGACAGCATATATACGGGTCTTGTTTTTGTATCCATTCAACCAGTCTGTGTCTTTTGGTGGGAGCATTTAATCCATTTACATTTAAGGTAATTATCGATATGTATGTTCCTATTCCCATTTTCTTAAATGTTTTGGGTTTGTTATTGTAGGTGTTTTCCTTCTCTTGTGTTTCTTGCCTAGAGAAGTTCCTTTAGCATTTGTTGTAAAGCTGGTTTGGTGGTGCTGAACTCTCTCAGCTTTTGCTTGTCTGTAAAGGTTTTAATTTCTCCATCGAATCTGAATGAGATCCTTGCTGGGTAGAGTAATCTTGGTTGTAGGTTTTTCTCCTTCATCACTTTAAGTATATCCTGCCACTCCCTTCTGGCTTGCAGAGTTTCTGCTGAAAGATCAGATGTTAACCTTACGGGGATTCCCTGGTGTGTTATTTGTTGTTTTTCCCTTGCTGCTTTTAATATGTTTTCCTTATATTTAATTTTTGACAGTTTGATTAATATGTGTCTTGGCGTGTTTCTCCTTGGGTTTATCCTGTATGGGACTCTCTGTGCTTCCAGGACTTGATTAACTATTTCCTTTCCCATATTAGGGAAGTTTTCAACTATAATCTCTTCAAATATTTTCTCAGTCCCTTTCTTTTTCTCTTCTTCTTCTGGGACCCCTATAATTCGAATGTTGGTGCGTTTAATGTTGTCCCAGAGGTCTCTGAGACTGTCCTCAGTTCTTTTCATTCTTTTTTCTTTATCCTGCTCTGCAGTAGTTATTTCCACCATTTTATCTTCCAGGTCACTTATCCTTTCTTCTGCCTCAGTTATTCTGCTATTGATCCCATCTAGAGTATTTTTAATTTCATTTATTGTGTTTTTCATCGTTGCTTGGTTCCTCTTTAGTTCTTCTACGTCCTTGTTAAATGTTTCTTGCATTTTGTCTATTCTATTTCCCAGATTTTGGATCACCCTTACTATCATTATTCTGAATTCTTTTTCAGGTAGACTACCTATTTCCTCTTCATTTGTTAAGTCTGGTGTGTTTTGACCCTGCTCCTTCATCTGCTGTGTGTTTTTCTGTCGTCTCATTTTGCTTATCTTACTGTGTTTGGGGTCTCCTTTTCACAGACTGCAGGTTTGTAGTTCCCGTTGTTTTTGGTATCTGTCCCCAGTGGCTAAGGTTGGTTCAGTGGGTTGTGTAGGCTTCCTGGTGGAGGGAACTAGTGCCTGAGTTCTGGTGGATGAGGCTGGATCTTGTCTTTCTGGTGGGCACGTCCACGTCTGGTGGTGTATTTTGGGGTGTCTGTGGCCTTATTATGATTTTGGGCAGCCTCTCTGCTAATGGATGGGGCTGTGTTCCTGTCTTGCTAGTTGTTTGGCATAGGGTGTTCAGCACTGTAGCTTGCTGGTCATTGAGTGATGCTGGGTCTTGATGTTGAGATGGAGATCTCTGAGAGATTTTTGCCGTTTGGTATTACGTGGAGCTGGGAGGTCTCTTATGGACCAGTGTCCTGAAGTTGGCTCTCCCACCTCAGAGGCACGGCCCTGATGCCTGGCTGGAGCACCAAGAGCCTTTCGTCCACACAGCTCAGAGTAAAAGGGAGAAAAAATAAGAAAGAAAGAAAGAAAGAAAGAAAGAAAGAAAGAAAGAAAGAAAGAAAGAAAGAAAGAAAGAAAGAAAGAAAGAAAGAAAGAAAGAAAGAAAGAAAGAAAGAAAGAAAGAAAGAAAGAAAGAAAGAAAGAAAGAAAGAAAGAAAGAAAGAAAGAAAGAAAGAAAGAAAGAAAGAAAGAAAGAAAGAAAGAGGCTATAATATAGTGAAGTCTATTCAGATATTCAACAGATGCATCACATCAAGTTGTTTGTGGAGTTTTAATCCGCTGCTTCTGAGGCTGCTGGGAGAGATTTCCCCTTTTCTTCTCTGTTCGCACAGCTCCCGGGGTTCAGCTTTGGATTTGGACCCGCCTCTGCATGTAGGTCGCCTGAGGGTGTCTGTTCCCCGCCCAGACAGGACGGGGTTAAAGGAGCAGCTGCTTCGGGGGCTCTGGCTCACCCAGGCCACGGGGAGGGAGGGGTACAGAGGAGGCGGGGCGAGCCTGCGGCGTCAGAGGCCGGCGTGACGTTGCACCAGCCTGAGGCGCGCCGTGCGTTCTCCCGGGGAAGTTGTCCCTGGGTCACGGGACCCTGGCAGTGGCGGGCTGCACAGGCTCCCGGGAGGGGCGGTGTGGAGAGTGACCTGTGCTCGCACACAGGATTTTTGGAGGCGGCAGCAGCAGCCCCAGCGTCTCACGTCTGTCTCTGGGGTCTGCGCTGATAGCCGCGGCTCGTGCCAGTCTCTGGAGTTCGTTTAGGCGGCACTCTGAATCCCCTCTCCTTGCGCGCCGCGAAACAAAGAGGCAAGAAAAAGTCTCTTGCCTCTTCGGCAGCTGCAGACTTTTTCCCGGTCTCCCTCCCAGCCAGCTGTGGTGCGCTAACCCCTTCAGGCTGTGTTCACGCCGCCAACCCCAGTCCTCTCCCTGCGATCCGACCGACCGAAGCCCGAGCCTCAGCTCCCAGCCCCGCCTGCCCCGGCGGGTGAGCAGACAAGCCTCTCGGGCTGGTGAGTGCTGGTCGGCACTGATCCTCCATGCGGGAATCTCTCCACTTTGCCCTCCGCACCCCTGTGGCTGTGCTCTCCTCCGTGGCTCCGAAGCTTCCCCCCTCTGCCACCCGCAGTCTCTGCCCACGAAGGGTCTTCCTAGTGTGTGGAAACCTTTCCTCCTTCACGGCTCCCTCCCACTGGTGCAGGTGCCGTCCCTATTCTTTTGTCTCTGTTATTTCTTTTTTCTTTTGCCCTACCCAAGTACGGGGGGAGTTTCTTGCCTTTTGGGAGGTCTGACGTTTTCTGCCAGCGTTCAGTGGGTGTTCTGTAGGAGCAGTTCCACGTGTAGATGTATTTCTACTGTATCTGTGGGAAGGAAGGTGATCTCCGCGTCTTACTCTTCCGCCATCTTCTCTCCTCCCTGTGAAGCCATTTTTTGTATCAAAGGAAAGGCCTTTCTCTGTAACGTGTGAAGAACAAAAGGATGAGAAAAGCTTGCTTAAAATATGGGGAAAAAGAAACAGCTATGAAATTGAAGAAGAAAACAAAAGCTTTGTGGCAAGTGGAGAAGATTCCACTTTACTGGAAAAGTGAAAAAATAAGTACCCAAAGTTAGAGAAAATAGCAGCTCTCGAAGAGGCTGAGGTCATTGCTTTTGCCGATCAGGAACTGGGACCACATGAAATCCATCTAGTAGCAAGATATGTTACTATATCTGTGGTCACACATTTCAAGAACTTTGAAACCAGAGGTGAGTGAGGACTGACTTATAAAGAGTTGGCATCATTTTAGGGAAAAAAAGTCATTGATAATTTTAAGAGTTTTATTTTTAACCCTCACATGCAAGAAGCTACATTCACTGCTTCTCTGAAAATAGCCTTAGATTTGGGATGGCTGTTTATTTACTTGTGTGTTTTTCAAATGGTCAGTATGCTAAAAGAAAAAATGTTACCCATTTACATAATTTTTATATGGAGGAGTGTTTTTCAGTTTTCCCTATCTACAGATGAGATTAAATGGGCATAATTTAAGGTGGGATATTTTGGTTGGGCATGAGGTATGGCTATGAAATGATGTTTTGCTTGGGACATACAACTGCTCTAAAGGCAATTCCCAAACAGAAGTTCCAAGAGGGTTTTTTTTTAAAGTTCTTTAATAAAAAACTTCTTACATTATAGTCAGACCTCATGCATAGTTAATTGACTGTAATGATCCAACTTCTTTTTGAGGTATACAGTTAAAGTCTTTACAGTTATTGATGATAGTTTATAAGAACAGTGGCATTAAACTTCTTGTTCTGTTCATGTTCCAGTTTTCTGACCTAAATCCTTTTTAGGTATAATACTCTAAACCCATGCTTACAAGTATGATATCTGCACTCCCTTTCTATGAATGCTTACATGCATATATTGGGTTGAACCATATGAAATAGCCATTTTTATATGTCAAACAACAGCAGTTTCATTCTGTTCTTTTTATTATATACTATTTAGTCCCAAATGGGATAATTAGCTGAATAGCCAAAAATGTTTTCAAGAATTATATGAGATCTCTAGATATCACTGGAATCACTCTAGGGCCTTGTAACACTAAAAGCTAGAAATCATTTCTCTGCCCCAGGATTTCAGCTTCTTAAAGCAACATAGCTATCCAAGGAAGAAACCAGCAATTAGAGATTTGAATTCTAAGTGGGCTTCCCGGGTCTTCCCTGGTGGCGCAGTGGTTGAGAATATGCCTGCCAATCCAGGGGACACGGGTTCGAGCCCTGGCCTGGGAAGATCCCACATGCCGCGGAGCAACTAGGCCCGTGAGCCACAACCACTGAGCCTGCGCGTCTGGAGCCTGTGCTCTGCAACAACAGAGGCCGCGATAGTGAGAGGCCCGCGCACCGCGATGAAGAGTGGCCCCCGCTCGCCGCAACTAGAGAAAGCCCTCGCACAGAAACGAAGACCCAACACACCCAAAAATAAATAAATAAATTTAAGAAAAAAAAAAAAACGAAACTCTAAAGGGGCTTCCCAGCAGAAGTAAAGATTCCACAGGTAGAAAATAGAGATTTGAAGAAAACCCAGTTCCTTTCTTGACTAGATTTTCCTATTTCTTGAGTGAGGTACACCCAAAGTGAAATTCATATGTAAAATATTGCCAGTATTTTGAATGGTCAACATTTTTCCTTAATGCATGTTAAAAATACCAATGTTTTCTGTTTCAATGTCCTCTTGATGAAAAAGTGTCTATTATTTCCATGCTGTTAAGCAAAAAATACGAATCAAAACAGCCTCTAAGAAGCATAAACAGTGATTCTTCACTTAACTTTGTGAACATCTCACTGAATTGGTTATTTCCTATATAATTTCAAGCATTTCTGATTGCACCGAAGATGGTGGAACAATACAGAAGTCACTGGAAAACCAAGATGCAACTTTTAGCAAGATTATTTTAGTTCATTCCCAAGTGTTTGAGAGTCGGTCAATTTCTATCAGAGGACTTGCTTTAAGCATTTCTGAAATCATTATTCGAAGCCTTTTAAATAGTGACATTTTAAAGGCAGACGTTACACAAGTGGTTTCTGTAAAAGCAAAATATATTTATTGCCCAAAACCAGCTGTGGCTGACTTCAGCGATCTCTTTCAGGATCTCTTAATAGGAGTAACCCATGTTCTGTCCAAAGAAATAGGAATAAATCATCACCTTGACAGCAAAGGAAGAAACAAATCACCGTCCACACCTAAAAGCCATAGTTTGCCCATTTGCAACAAAACCAAAACTATGAAAAGACAGATAGGTGCCAGAGGTAGGAAATCAGCTCCTACTCACCAAATTAATCAAGTAGCACAGAAAAATAAATTCTCTAGCATGTAAGTTAGACATCCTGGTTGGCAGCCTAAGAACTCATGAATTCAAAGAAGTAGTCAACAAAATTTTCAATATTGTTTTCAATTTGTTTTTGCCAGATGAATGCCCAAATTGGGATACAGATTCTGGTAAAATAGCAAGAGAAATGTTCCTGTCTTCAAGTCATAGAATTCCTAGAAATAACCTAGGGCTCTCCCCCAAATCAGCTTTTCTTCTGAATGTTGTGTGTGAGAAACTTATTAGAATACTCTTGGAAGAATGCACAACCAACAACTTCCTTACAGATGGTCCTCTTTCTGATGAAATATCAACAGAATGTCAACTGTTCAACATACTTCAAAATGTAGAGGATTATTGCAGGGGAACAATGGACTATGGCTTACCAGTTGAAGGATATGACATATCAGACCTTTTGGAAAATCTGGCAGAAATAGATCAAGAATCTATGCTTAGTATTATTTCCCATAGCTTGGTAAAATCCTTAATGGAAAAATTGTCATGCGGTATACAGCAACCTCCCAGAAGTCTACCACTTACAAACAAGCATTTAGCATATAGGACAAGAGAGAGACCTCCTAGTTTCCCAAAAGCAAAAAGGCCAGAATTAAAAGAATCAAGACAGGGTAAAGACTCTGTGAGATTCATGAGTTATGACAGCAAGCCTCTGACAGGACCATTGAATAATCGTAGGGTGATTCATTCCAAAATGCAAACCCCATTTCGTAAGCAATTTTCAGGAAAATTCCCTTCTCTACCTCCTCTTCGAAGACCAGGTAAAAAGGAATTGAATGCAACAGCCTTTCTTAACATGTGATATCCAGGAGGCATGAACACAGGAGTGTACTCTGCCACATTTCTGGAGGAAATAATCGCAGACATTTTTCTTAATCTCACCACCTCAGTGCAGGGCAAAAATGTAAATATCACTGAAGCCCAGCTCAACGAGATGAATACATTAGATGTCAACTCTGTGGTGAATTAGTTTAATAATGCTCAAGTCACTGTTGAAGAAAGGATATGTTTTCCACCAATCTATAAAGAAACTGTTAGTAAGATTGTTGACTCTGCTTATAATGATGTATTGTGGCACTATGCATTTCAAGTTACCTGTGGCAATCATCTGGCACATGCTGCCACGTCAATAGCAGAACAGGTAACTAATGGCATATTGAAAGAGAGTATAGACTACCAACTCCCATTGTGCTCTGTTGGAAAGCTCATGCCTAATTCATATTACCCTCTCAAAGCTGAAAATATACTACAGAAACTTCAGAACAACCTGAGTGAACTTAATTACCAAGGTCAACATTCAACAGGCTATACTACCATCCTAACACACGCATTTTTAGAAGATGTCATCAGAAGACTATTATCTCAGCTCATTCCTCCACCCAGCGACGCTTCATGCTTGGGAAAGAAATACTTAATGACTTCGGATTTTAATGAGATGGCCACCTATATAATAAATAAGGTTTTGTTAGCCATTTCAAAGCATAAGATTTGGCTCAATAAATATGATTGTCAGTATCTATATACAGAAAAAAACCTTCAAAATATGGTGGAGTCTGTTTATAATAATATTTTGCAGATGTCTGGCTTGCTTGCGGCAATACAGAAAAGTATAGAAAGCCAAAGCCCAATAATGGTTGACCGAATGGCCAGTCTTATTATTCAAGAGATTATTGAAAATCATCTTCAACCCTTTTTGTGTGAAGAGGGCTTACCTCATTCAACGACTCCATTGGATGAAATATCAAATATGGTTAAAGAGGTTCTCAGTGAAGTCACAGGGTCACACAGACCCCAGAAGCCATCATCACTAGGTATGGACTTTTATCCTAATGCATTTGTAGAAGAAATTGTTGCCAGACTATTTTCAAAGCTCTTTGATCCAAAATATAACACTGAGTGTGATTTGGATAAAGTGACCCAAAAAATAGTAAACTCAATAAACAACCATTTTAACAAAGCTAAAATCTTCATTCTTCATGATGACCAAGAGCAGCCATTCCCCACTGTAGATACAGACACTGTGGATGAACTTGTCAATTCAGTTTATGAAAATGTTCTCAAACAGCATGGGCTGGCCCCTGAGGCTGATAATAAAGAACTCAAAGACAGTGATATTTTTGTGGAAAACATTACCAATTTAATCATAGCAGCCATTTCTGATTATCTTTTTCACCCACTGTTTTCTGGGGATTTGTCGGCTTCTTCCTATGCTACTTTAACAGCAGAAAACATTATTCAGAACATCTTTTGTGGCATCACTGAACCTACCCAGCCAAGCCAGCATTTATCTCCATATAACATCTTGCAGCCATACACATTTTTAGAAGACATAATCAGAGTATTATTATCTAGAATCTTTCCTTCTTCATCTAACATGGTTCTATACAGTGAAACTCCAAAAGATAGATCAGGAATTAATCGCAGTGAAATCTCTTCAAAGTTAATCAGTGATA
This sequence comes from Eschrichtius robustus, assembly GCF_028021215.1. NCBI lineage: Eukaryota > Metazoa > Chordata > Mammalia > Artiodactyla > Eschrichtiidae > Eschrichtius > Eschrichtius robustus. The sequence goes on along the minus strand of NC_090845.1, from coordinate 114,372,993 downwards.
TTAGGATGAAAATTTCCCAACATGAAATTCGATTTTCAAAAGATGAAGATGAAACCGAATCTGTTTATTCAGAGGATGCTGCTCAGCGTCTCGTTGATTCCACATTCAGAAATATCTTGCAAAACTCTGGGTCTCAAGAAGCAGTTGAGCACGATAACACAAGTAGTGACAATGTTCTTATCGATAGAATAGCAGGTTTTATCATTAAAAATGTCTGTCAACAACATCTTCATCCATTTGTGTATGGGAAGTTGTCATTTCCCTCATCATATGCATACTTTGATAGTATGAGAAGAAGGCAATGTTTTTTTGCCAGTGTTTACTCCTCAGCTTTTTTGGAAGATGTGATCTCTGGGGTTTTAAGCAAAATATTCCACAGGGTATTAGGTATTGTGCAAACAAAATCACTAAGAGATTCAGAAAAAGAACTGTTGGAAACAGCTGAAAAACTCATATATTTGATAACGGAAGAATTCTCAAAAGTTCAAGTTAGCATCCTAGAAAATGCTAAGGAACAACTGTGCTTGCTCCTAGTAGATAAGAGACATAGTGATAAAAATTATTGACACGGCATATAGCAAAGTTTTACAAGAATGTGAACTGGAACCTAATAAAGACCTTCTCAGTGACACCAAGACACTGGCTGAGAGGGTAACTAAAATTATCCTGGCTGAAGTTCTTGATTTCCGAATTCCTCCATATTTCATAGCAAAACTGCCTTTTAAATCATATTCAAAACTCAATGCTGATGTTTTGATAAAGAGAGTTCATTATGCGATCAGTAAATCAAGACTCTGAAGACAGACTTGTACAATATATACCACCATATTATCATATACACATTTGGAAAAAATAGTCACTCGGGTTTTATCTCAGATATGTCCATTGAACTGCAGTGCAGAAGACCCATACCTTTCGCAGTCACACTTCAGTGACACAGTTGTGAGACTGATCGATGAAATCATGTCAATAATTTCTAAACATGCAATATGCATTATTAAAGATGGAAGTGAAAAACAAAATGTGATTTCAGAAAAAGATATCCAGGCTATGGTTGATGCCATTTATAATGACATTTCTCATTCAAATCTATACCAGTCTCTTTGAAAAGATAAAAAAGGCATAAGTAATATACCTGTTACAAAAATAGCGAGTTATATAATAAGGGAAATATTTAACCATCATCTTGAGTCATTCTTATCTGGAGATAAAACTCTTCCTTCAGGTACAGTGGATCAAACTTATCAACAGAGCGCAATAGATCCTAAACAAAGAGAATTATCTTTCATTGTGAATTCGGCCGTCTTTTTGGAGGAAGTAATTTCTGAGCTTTTATGCAAAATCCTTTATGTATTCTCACATAATGTCCTGGCTGCCGAAAACCCATGTAAAGCAAACGCCAATGTTACTGATATTGTTACAAGATTAGTAAAATCAATTGTGCTGGAGTTCACCACATCACAAATTTTAGTTGCAGATCACTTGGATGAAAATCTGTATTTTTCAGAAGGATATAAAGAAATGGTTAAAAAAACTGTCAACATTATTTATGAAAAAATATTAGATGATTATCGATCTCTGGTTCATGTTTATAGAGCTATACAAAATGATGCTGTCAATTTGGGGAAAAATGTATTGTTTACTGTTAGGAGAAATTTATGATTATCAGGTGGAGTCATTAGTTACAGGAGAATTAGCAACTTCTTCCTATTCCTCCCTCCAAGAGGAGAACATCATCAGAAATGTACTTGACACCATCAACGATAGCCATGACTTGCCATCATGCATCACTGTATTGCCTCGTTCCCTTTTAGAAGATACGATTTACAAGCTTCTAGCACATATGTTCCCTTCATCTGAGACTGAAACAGAACCAAATGAGGAAGAGGTGCCACCAGATTATGAGTTTGTGAATAGTGCTTCAAAACTAACTGATGATATCATAACAGAAATTTCTGAACATGAGATTAGACTTGCCAAGGCAGAGGAGCACGTGGAGAGTTGGCAATTAGGGGCAATCGATAACTTCGTTGACTCCATATGTAACAATATTACTTAAAAAATTAAGTTTGAAGATGAAGTACAGAGAGATACATGCAAAAGAGGAGGCTCATTCCTCGGGAGAATAGCTGGTTTCATTATGAAGGTAATTGTGGACCACCATCTGCACCCATATTTATGTGAGGAAGAATCATTTCCCAGTGACTTACCCCAAAATGACCATGTCACTGAACTCTTGAATCCCATGAAAGAAAAAATACAGTCCTTCCCACAGGTTTCTGTATACTCTGCTGCATGTTTGGAAGATGTTGTAATTGACCTTGTTCGCAAATTTTATACTCTACCAAGTATTGCTGAAAATCCTAAGGACGAAGAGATATCAGAAAGAGATATCATGGGCCTAGCTATAAAATTTGCAAATGCCCTGATAGGGAAATTTAGGAAAAGTGAAATTAAAGTTCTAGCAAATGCTGAAAAAATGTTTTCATTTCCACCGATAGATAAAGAGACAAGTCGATAAAGTATCTGATTCTGTGTATGATGAGGTCATAGACATATATGGATCTAAAAATGTTCAGAAACATGATAGAAGTAACATTGTTATAGAGATGATTGCTGTTTTGGCCAAGAAGGCAATCTCTGCTTTCCAGATTCAACCACTTTTTTCGGGAAGCTGGTCTTCCACCTTCTTTTCATTTCTAGATGTGGATAGCATCATCCAAAGAGTTCAACACCTACCATATAAAACCTTTACAAAGATAAACAGAAGCTTGAAGGAGAACCCAGTTTCTTCACTAGAACAATTATCTACACTTATTCCTCTAACCTCAGACCTGAAAGACAAAATGGACACTTTGGAAATAGATGGAAGAGCACTTAATGGAAAAGAGAACTTCAAAAAGGAGAAGACACCAATGAAAACAGGCAGCATCCAGAAGCCAGTATGTACCAATATACATAGCATTATGAAGAGCGAAGTAACTACCCTAGCATCAGGGTCAGTTGGAGGTGTGCCAAAGAAAAAGAAAGAGGATGAAAAGAAAAAGGAAAGTTCAACTGGAAAAGATAATGAGAAGGTATCAAAACTCACTTCAACAACAACCAGTGTGAAAAGTAAAGATACTCAGGAGCCAGATTTGGGTACAGCACTTACAAAGAATGAAATCAAGAAGAAAGACCGTTTGGCTAGAAGAGATGAGAAAGGGCAAGGTGATGAGGTGTACCAAAATCTTTCACCAGCTATCGATGATACAAAAAAACAACGTTGTCCTGGAACCAGATTTTAAAATAGATGGTAAAAAGAAGAGTGACAGGAAAAAAGAAATTTCATTAGGAAAAGGGGATAGACCTTTTGAATTACCATCTCTGAAATTCAAGGTGAGATATAGAGAGATCCAAAAGAAGAGAAGAGATTCCCCAGCTTACGCAGTTACAGATGACAAACAGATCTTGCATTCTAAACATGCCCAAAATGTCACTGGAATCATTTACAGAAATGTTTTAGAAATATCTTCTTTCCAAGGACCAGTGGATGACTCAAAATCCCCAAATCCTCTAGGTGATAAAGCAGCATATGTAACTCAAGCGGATGGCAAGGATTTTGCACAACCTGCTTCAATGAATTCAGCTAAACAGAATGTTCCTGCAAAAGAGGAAGAGAATGAGAAAAGTAAAGATAAAGAGATTAAAAGTACACCTAGTAAATGGGACAATCCTCAGAACCCACCAGAAAATAAACCCGGGATTTTCCCTGCTAACTTTTTAGAAGATGTTATCTCTGAAATAGTTAACAAATTGATTTTTTCTTCCTCATCGGATACAGATGATGCATGTCAAAATGTAAGCAAAGGTGTAAATCAAGCTGAGCTCTATGACACGGCTATGAAACTGATTGATTCCCTGTTAAAGGAGTTTTCAGATGCTCAAATTAAAGTATTAAACCCAGATCAAGGAAGTAGGTTCCTACCATCTGAAGATAACATTTCATCAGTTCATAAAGTACCTCTCAGGCAAAAAGAACTGTCTGTGGAAAAAAGACCTCCCAAGAAAATGATAATTATGGATAATATACCACCCATGCATAACACGGCACCTGCAACTAAAATACCTTCTTCAGATCAGGCACCTTTTATGGCTAAAATACCATCAATCAATAAAATGTTGGTCAATAAGATTGTTCACCCCTCTATATGCAATATTTTGCAGGAATATAGATCTCAAGACTCCATTTGCGAGGACATAAAGAGTAATGTTGAAAAATTAGCAAGAAGGCTAGCTAATGCAGTAATAGAAGAAATTTTTCAGCATCAGCTAAACTTGCTACTTTATGATGAGACTCCAGATTCAGTATGTTTGCTTCTAGAATCTAAGGAGGTTATGATAAAGGTCCATAAGGTGGCCCAAACAGCTTGCAAAGAATGTTAGACATCATCGCCATATACCATAATGCTGCTTTATGAATTTTTAGAAAGGATAATTTCTTCTCTTCTATCAAAAATTTTCTCAGCAGTAGCCAACGCTAAAACAGAAATATCTGAGGATAATTTGTACACAGAATTGGATTTCCTTCAAATGAAATTAGCAAGTATAGTTATAACAGAGATCTCCAAAGATGAAGATATGATTATACAGTATGTAGAATCTTTACATCCTAATGATGATGAAATTATTCAATTAGTGGTTCAGACTATTTATAATAACCTTTTGCAACAATTTGGATCTCAAGAGAGCATACAGAAGTGTGTCAGCAGTGGTTGCAAAATCCTTTCAGAAGGCATAGTTAATTTAGTTGTACAAGAAGTGACCAGAAATCAGTTACAGAACTATTTTTCTGGAGAACTAACGCCACTTCAGTGTACAGAAGTTGACAGTGTTGTTGAAAATATCCTTAAAGATGTTATCCAAACCACTGAAATTCCCTAGCCTCAGCCATCACAGGCTTACAAACTGCCTTTTAACATAACAGAAGAAATTGCTATAAATTTTTTGTCAAAGCTTCTATTTAAGTTTCCAAAAGCGGATAAGGAACAAAACAATTCTCTAAATGCTGAAATGCAAAAAATAAGCTCAAAAATCTTAAATTCATTCCAAGAATATATCTCTAAAAGTCAGATTACAGTAGTACCAGAGGTCAAAGAATCATCCACTGTATCTTTAGCAGACAGTGCGACTATTGAAAAAGTAGTTACTTCTGTTTATAACACTGTTTTAAAGCACTCTGGCTCCCATATTTCAGTGTATAAAGATTTAATGGGTAAGAGCAATGTCCTCTCTGATATAATAGGATTTTTAATGGTGAAGGAAATTTCCAATTCAGAATTTCATCCTCAAGTAGAGGAAGAAACATCAAGTTCAGAGTTAGCTTTGGAAGCTGTCAAAATTATGGAAAAGGTGGTTAAGATTATTGATGATCTTAAGTCAAAGAAAAAACCTTCATCCAAAAAAGAGGCTGTATTAGATGCCAGGTTTTTAGAGGAAACACTTGCCTTGTTCTTGGCTAAACTTGTAAAGTTGCCAAGTGCCTCAAGCAAAGATCTTAAAAACTTATCAAAGCCTGAGTTAAATAAAATTGCATCTCAATTGACAAAATCCGTGACAACTGAAATTTCCAGAAAAAACATTAGTATTGTAGCTGCTAATCCTGAAGAAAAATTTTTAAATCCAGAAACTATAGAAATTATTTCTCAGATGGTCGATTCTGTTTATAATCATGTACTACAACAATCTGGAACACATGAAGAACTTTATCATGACATGAAAGGTACAAACCACATCTTTCCTAAAGAGGTGGCTTCTTTAATAATCAGGAAAGTTTCCAATTGTCCAATAGAAACAATTAGCCCAGAAGATTCACATGCTAATCTCTTTGGCGATCTGGATGTTGGTCGAATTGTTGAAAAGGCGCATGAGCATGCTGTCAAAATGGAACCTGAGCTAGAGCAAAAAGGGTTAGATCAAGGTTTAAGGCCCTCCCAGAGTCTGCCATTAACCCCACCAAAGAGCCCAGGTAGGCTCCAGTGTTGGGTTGCCTCAGGCAAAACAACCAACAGGGAGGGAACCCAGCCCCACCCATCAACAGTCAAGTGGATTAAAGTTTTACTGAGCTCTGACCGCCACAGCAACAGTCAGCTCTACTCACCAACAGAGCCTCCAATCAAGCCTCTTAGATAGCCTCAACCACCAGAGGGCAGACAGCAGAAGCAAGAAAAACCACAATCCTGCAGCCTGTGGACCAAAAAACACAGTTACAGAAAGAAAGACAAGATGAAAAGGCAGAGGGCTATGTACCAGATGAAGGAACAAGATAAAACCCCAGAAAAACAACTAAATGAAGTGGAGCTAGGCAACCTTCCAGAAAAAGAATTCAGAATAATGATAGTGAAGATGATCCAGGACCTCGGAATAAGAATGGAGGCAAAGATTGAGAAGATGCAAGAAATGATTAACAAAGACCTAGAAGAATTAAAGAACAAACAAACAGAGATGACCAATACAATAACTGAAATGAAAACTACACTAGAAGGAATCAATAGCAGAATAACTGAGGCAGAAGAACCGATAAGTGACCTGGAAGACAGAATGGTGGAATTCACTGCTGCGGAACAGACTAAAGAAAAAAGAATGAAAAGAAATGAAGACAGCCTAAGAGACCACTGGGACAACATTAAACGCAACAACATTCGCATTATAGGGGTCCCAGAAGGAGAAGAGAGAGAGAAAGGACCAGAGAAAATATTTGAAGAGATTATAGTCGAAAACTTCCCTAACATGGGAAAGGAAATAGCCACCCAAGTCCAGGAAGTGCAGAGAGTCCCAGGCAGGATAAACCCAAGGAGAAACACGCCGAGACACATAGTAATCAAAGTGGCAAAAATTAAAGACAAAGAAAAATTATTGAAAGCAGCAAGGGAAAAACGACAAATAACATACAAGGGAATTCCCATAAGGTTAACAGCTGATTTCTCAGCAGAAACTCTACAAGCCAGAAGGGACTGGGAAGATATATTTAAAGTGATGAAAGGTAAGAAGCTACAACCAAGATTATGCTACCTGGCAAGGATCTCATTCAGATTTGATGGAGAAATCAAAAGCTTTACAGACAAGCAGAAGCTAAGAGAATTCAGCACCACCAAACCAGCTCTACAACAAATGCTAAAGGAACTTCTCTAAGTGGGAAACACAAGAGAAGAAAAGGACCTACAAAAACAAACCCAAAACAATTAAGAAAATGGTCACAGGAACATACATATCGATAATTACCTTAAACGTGAATGGATTAAATGTCCCAACCAAAAGACATAGACTGGCTGAATGGATACAAAAACAAGACCCATATATATGCTGTCTACAAGAGACCCACTTTAGACCTAGGGACACATACAGACTGAAAGTGAGGGGATGGAAAAAGATATTCCATGCAAATGGAAATCAAAAGAAAGCTGGAGTAGCAATACTCATATCAGATAAAATAGACATTAAAATAAAGAATGTTACAAGAGACAAGGAAGGACACTATATAATGATCAAGGGATCAATCCAAGAAGAAGATATAACAATTATAAATATATATGCACCCAACATAGGAGCACCTCAATACATAAGGCAACTGCTAACAGCTATAAAAGAGGAAATTGACAGTAACACAATCATAGTGGGGGACTTTTAACACCTCACTTACACCAATGGACAGATCATCCAAAATGAAAATAAATAAGGAAACAGAAGCTTTAAATGACACAATAGACCAGATAGATTTAATTGATATATATAGGACATTCCATCCAAAAACAGCAGATTACACGTTCTTCTCAAGTGCGCACGGAACATTCTCCAGGATAGATCACATCTTGGGTCACAAATCAAGCCTCAGTAAATTTAAGAAAATTGAAATCATATCAAGCATCTTTTCTGACCACAACGCTATGAGATTAGAAATGAATTACAGGGAAAAAAACGTAAAAAAGACAAACACATGGAGGCTAAACAATACGTTACTAAATACCGTTCAAGAGATCACTGAAGAAATCAAAGAGGAAATCAAAAAATACCTAGAGACAAATGACAATGAAAACACGACGACCCAAAACCTATGGGATGCAGCAAAAGCAGTTCTAAGAGGGAAGTTTATAGCTATACAAGCCTACCTAAAGAAACAAGAAACATCTCAAGTAAACAATCTAACCTTACACCTAAAGAAACTAGAGAAAGAAGAACAAACAAAACCCAAAGTTAGCAGAAGGAAAGAAATCATAAAGATCAGAGCAGAAATAAATGAAATAGAAACAAAGAAAACAATAGCAAAGATCAATAAAACTAAAAGTTGGTTCTTTGAGAAGATAAATAAAATTGATAAACCATTAGCCAGACTCATCAAGAAAAAGAGGGAGAGGACTCAAATCAATACAATCAGAAATGAAAAAGGAGAAGTTACAACAGACACCACAGAAATACAAAGCATCCTAAGAGACTACTACAAGCAACTTTATGCCAATAAAATGGACAACCTGGAAGAAATGGACAAATTTTTAGAAAGGTATAACCTTCCAAGACTGAACCAGCAAGAAACAGAAAATATGAACAGACCAATCACAAGTAATGAAATTGAAACTGTGATTAAAAATCTTCCAACAAACAAAAGTCCAGGACCAGATGGCTTCACAGGTGAATTCTATCAAACATTTAGAGAAGAGCTAACACCTATCCTTCTCAAACTCTTCCAAAAAATTGCAGAGGAAGGAACACTCCCAAACTCATTCTATGAGGCCACCATCACCCTGATACCAAAACCAGACAAAGACACTACAAAAAAAGAAATTTACAGACCAATATCACTGATGAATATAGATGCAAAAATCCTCAACAAAATACTAGCAAACAGAATCCAACAACACATTGGAAGGATCATACACCACGATCAAGTGGGATTTATCCCAGGGATGCAAGGATTCTTTAATATACGCAAATCAATCAATGTGATACACCATATTAGCAAACTGAAGAATAAAAACCATATGATCATCTCAATAGATGCAGAAAAAGCTTTTGACAAAATTCAACACCCATTTATGATAAAAACTCTCCAGAAAGTGGGCATAGAGGGAACCTACCTCAACATAATAAAGGCCATATACGACAAACCCACAGCAAACATCATTCTCAATGGGGAAAAACTGAAAGCCTTTCCTCTAAGATCAGGAACGAGACAAGGATGTCCACTCTCACCACTATTATTCAACATAGTTCTGGAAGTCCTAGCCACGGCAATCAGAGAAGAAAAAGAAATAAAAGGAATACAAATTGGAAAAGAAGAAGTAAAACTGTCACTGTTTGCGGATGACATGATACTATACATAGAGAATCCTAAAACTGCCACCAGAAAACTGCTAGAGCTAATTAATGAATATGGTAAAGTTGCAGGATACAAAATTAATGCACAGAACTCTCTTGCATTCCTATACACTAATGATGAAAAATCTGAAAGAAAAATTATGGAAACACTCCCATTTACCATTGCAACAAAAAGAATAAAATACCTAGGAATAAACCTACCTAGGGAGACAAAAGACCTGTATGCAGAAAACTATAAGACACTGATGAAAGAAATTGAAGATGATACCAACAGATGGAGAGATATACCATGTTCTTCGATTGGAAGAATCAACATTGTGAAAATGACTATACTACCCAAAGCAATCTACAGATTCAATGCAATCCCTATCAAATTACCAGTGGCATTTTTTACGGAGCTAGAACAAATCATCTTAAAATTTGTATGGAGACACAAAAGATCCCGAATAGCCAAAGCAGTCTTGAGGGAAAAAAATGGAGCTGGAGGAATCAGACTCCCTGACTTCAGACTATACTACAAAGCTACAGTAATCAAGACAATATGGTACTGGCACAAAAACAGAAACATAGATCAATGGAACAAGATAGAAAGCCCAGAGATTAACCCACGCACCTATGGTCAAGTAATCTATGAGAAAGGAGGCAAAGATATACAATGGAGAAAAGACAGTCTCTTCAATAAGTGGTGCTAGGAAAACTGGACAGCTATATGTAAAAGAATGAAATTAGAATACTCCCTAACACCATACACAAAAATAAACTCAAAATGGATTAGAGACCTAAATATAAGACTGGACACTATAAAACTCATAGAGGGAAACATAGGAAGAACACTCTTTGACATAAATCACAGCAAGATCCTTTTGATCCACCTCCTAGAGTAATGGAAATAAAAACAAAAATAAACAAATGGGACCTAATGAAACTTCAAAGCTTTTGCACAGCAAAGGAAACCATAAACAAGACGAAAAGACAACCCTCAGAATGGGAGAAAATATTTGCAAACGAATCAACGGACAAAGGATTAATCTCCAAAATATATAAACAGCTCATTCAGCTCAATATTAAAGAAACAAACACCCCAATCCAAAAATGGGCAGAAGACCTAAATAGACATTTCTCCAAAGAAGACATACAGATGGCCTACAGACACATGAAAGAATGCTCAACATCATTAATCATTAGAGAAATGCAAATCAAAACTACAATGAGATATCATCTCACACCGGTCAGAATGGCCATCATCAAAAAATCTAGAAACAATAAATGCTGGAGAGGGTGTGGAGGAAAGGGAACACTCTTGCACTGTTGGTGGGAATGTAAATTGATACAGCCACTATGGAGAACAGTATGGAGGTTCCTTAAAAAACTACAAATAGAACTACCATACGACCCAGCAATCCCACTACTGGGCATATACCCTGAGAAAACCATAGGTCAAAAAGAGTCATGTACCAAAATGTTCAGTGCAGCTCTATTTACAATAGCCAGGACATGGAAGCAACCTAAATGTCCATCGACAGATGAATGGATAAAGAAGATGTGGCACATATATACAATGGAATATTACTCAGCCATAAAAAGAAATGAAATGGAGGTATTTGTAATGAGGTGGATGGAGTTAGAGTCTGTCATACAGAGTGAAGTAAGTCAGAAAGAGAAAAACAAATACAGTATGCTAACACATATATACGGAATCTAAGGGAAAAAAAAAAAAAGGCCATGAAGAACCTAGTGGCAAGACGGAAATAAAGACACAGACCTACTAGAGAATGGACTTGAGGATATGGGGAGGGGGTGGGGTGAGATGTGACAGGGTAAGAGAGTGTCATGGACATATATACACTACCAAATGTAAAATAGATAGCTAGTGGGAAGCAGCCGCATAGCACAGGGAGATCGGCTCGGTGCTTTGTGACCACCTAGAGGGGTGGGATAGGGAGGGTGGGAGGGAGGGAGATGCAAGAGGGAAGAGATATGGGGACATATGTATATGTATAGCTGATTCACTTTGTTATAAAGCAGAAGCTAACACACTATTGTAAGGCAATTATACTTCAATAAAGATGTTTAAAAAAAAAAAAAAGAAATAACTAATTTTCTTGTCAACTGCATTATTATGAACTTTCATCAAATCTTTAACTGTGGTCATTTTTATGTCTTTTGTCATTTACAGACAGTTCTGGGTGTACTCTGATGCTTTTGCAAATATGTTCCTATAAAAGGGTTTCATCTTCAAGAAATTCATGGAAAAGACTCTGACAAGTACAGGTTTCTGGTAACTGACTGTACTGCTGAACTGAATGAATAAGCATTTTCAGAACTCTAATGAAAAACTGATGAACTCATAAAAGTGCTAACAAAAGATCAAGATGAAAAAAAAAATTAATTACATGGGACTGAGTGAACTGATGAGGATGAGTATAATTTTTGTGACTTTCTATCTGAATTAAAAAAAAATCTCACAAGGTCTCAGAGGCAAAGAATATACTAATCAATTTTCACTGCAAAGTAAAGGAGCTGTTACAGTGGAGGATTACTGGACTGAATGTCAATATTATGACATAGTATCAGTGGGTTTCATGTTTGGTAATTGCAATCATTGTTGCTTTTGTTGTGGTCATCCATGTACAATGCTTGGTGTCAGTCTATTTATCTCTTGTAAAAATAAAATACAGTGCGTGTGTGTGGAAAAAAAAAAAACTTACAAAAGGTACAGTGCAAAGTAAGGCTCTTTCCCTCTCCTCTCCCAGCTGCTACCTAGTTCTCCTCTCCAGAAGCAATTTCTATTACCAATGGACCGAGTACCCTCCTCAAGATAGTCTATGGATAACAAGTGTATTATCAGATGACTTTAGAAAGAAGTCTAATTGAACATCCTCCCTCAAAAAGGCAGAAAACAGAGAGAGGAAGAGAGAGAGGGAGGTGAGAATGGAAGGAGAGAGAGAATGCGCACATGCTATCTGACAGCTACTATGCCCTGATGTCACTGCTTGGGTCTGTTTCAATGGCTGCATTTGTAGCTTCAAATAAAGTCAGTCCTCATTTTTTAAAATGCTCTTTTGTCTAATGAACTAAATGTCAAAAGGTGAGCAGCAGAGTGGTAGGAAAGGCACCTACCATAGCTGTTCAAAGCCTGCTGGCCAAAATACATTAAGAATGTATGCGCTTGCAGCTCAATATCAAAAAAACAAACAACCCAATCCAAAAATGGGCAGAAGACCTAAACAGACATTTCTCCAAAGAAGATATACAGATTGCCAACAAACACATGAAAGAATGCTCAATATCATTAATCATTACAGAAATGCAAATCAAAACTACAATGAGATATCATCTCACAGCGGTCAGAATGGCCATCATCCAAAAATCTGCAAACAATAAATGCTGGAGAGGGTGTGGAGGAAAGGGAACCCTCTTGCACTGTTGGTGGGAATGTAAATTCATTCAGCCACTATGGAGAGCAGTATGGAGGTTCCTTAAAAAACTAAAAATAGAACTACCATATGACCCAGCAGTCCCACTACTGGGCATATACCCTGAGAAAACCATAATTCAAAAAGAGTCACGTACCACAATGTTCTTTGCAGCTCTATTTACAATAGCCAGGACATGAAAGCAACCTAAGTGTCCATCAACAGATGAATGGATAAAGAAGATGTGGCACATATATACAATGGAATATTACTCAGCCATAAAAAGAAACGAAATTGAGTTATTTGTAGTGAGGAGGATGGACCTAGAGTCTGTCATACAGAGTGAAGTAAGTCAGAAAGAGAAAAACAAATACTGTATACTAACCCATATATATGGAATCTAAAAAAAAAAAATGGTCATGAAGAACCTAGGGGCAAGACGGGAATAAAGACGCAGACCTACTAGACAATGGACTTGAGGATATGGGGAGGGGGAAGAGTAAGCTGGGACAAAGTGAGAGAGTGGCATGGACATATATACACTACCAAACGTAAAACAGATAGCTAGTGGGAAGCAGCCGCATAGCACAGAGAGATCGGCTCGGTGCTTTGTGACCACCTAGAGGGGTGGGATAGGGAGGGTGGGAGGGAGGGAGATGCAAGAGGGAAGAGATATGGGAACATATGTATACGTATAACTGATTCACTTTGTTATAAAGCAGAAACTAACACACCATTGTAAAGCAATTATACTCCAATAAAGATGTTAAAAAATAATAATAATAAAATAAAATAAACCAAAAAAAAAAGAAAATAGGGTAGGAATAAGGCCTACAGAAACAGTGGAAATGGCTGGACAGTGTTAAGTTGTACTGATGCCCTGCAGCAGGGTAGTGAGAAATGGATGAGAGTTAGTAAGTAGCTAAAGGCTAAGTGTGAGAGCCAGAGGGCCTCTGTGGAGCTTCCAAAAAGGTCCTTAGTTCCTGCAGTGGAGGAGTGGACACAGCAGAGCAACAAAGAGGCCATAAGAGTTGCAGAACTCCAGGGAGATTAAATACTCAATATTTAACATGTGGCAGGTCTGCTTTGCTGCAGTCAGGGCCACATGACTTCATGTGGTTGTTAAACCCTGAGGCCCTGAAGCACGGGGTAGGAACATCTGGCCAGACATCCCTGAAAGTGTTGGCTCTGCAGACACCCCCACCCAACCCTCAGTTTGCAGAGGGAACCACTCTTCCCAAATAAGAGCTAGCATACCCCATGCTGGAAGATGCTACAGCAGCTGCTCCCCCCACCAGGCAATCGGTCCCACCCCCTCCCCCAAGGAGCTGTGTCCAGCCTCTCTCCTGGTTATCAAACTGATAACTAGGATTAAATTCCAGCTTTACCTGGCTGGGGAAGTACCGGGCCTAATAAAGGAGAGAGTATACACCAAAAAGCTGCAAGAATTAACTGGCAGGTACTGACAGGAACCAAGGAAACACTGGGTTTGCCTTTCAAGGGTGCTGTATCAAGAAGGCCAGAAAAGCAAGAATTCAGACTTGGGAGCACTTTCTCAGTATACAGGATTTAACCCCCTCCCTGGCAAGGACTGCTGGGGGTGAGCAGTCTCTACTAAGGTGGCTCTTAGAGGACTGGAGAAAGTGCTGGCCACCACTAAGCAAAGTAGAAACACCTGAGCTGTCCTGGCAAGGGACCAAAGAAGGAATGAAAAGGCCTAGGTGGGGAGGTATGCTGGAGTGGAGAGATTACATGAGGTCAAAAACCTCACCAGAGGGTAGTGTTCCACAGGGGGGCCCAGAAGACATCCCATTCACCGAGGCCATCAGGAACACACTGGTGAAAGGGGCACCAGCATCACTAGGTTCAGAGGTGGCCTCCTCTGCAGGCCAGGGATGGCAGTAAGAGACCATCACAGAGCTGCAGCCCCAGAGTAAGGCACCCAGGTAGAGGTGCTTATCCACCAGAAGCCAGGAGGCCACAAATACCAAAATGAACCACACGGTCTGAAGGGCAGCCAAGGGGGCTTTACCCAAAGGGACTCGTGGAGATGGCACGAATGGACCATGGTGTCCCTAGAAGCAATACAGAGAGCCAACAAGGGTATCACTCAAGATCTACAAGCTGAAAAAGACAAGAGTGGAGAAACAGGGGATTGAGGGAGGTTCCTCAGGCAAAGTGTGAAGATTTCTGCATCACATGTTAACACCCATCAGAAAACATCTATCACAGAAGAGGCACTGAACCACCAAGCAGATACAATGACTCAGCCAGGTGCAGGGGCCTTCATCAGTTACCACACAACTGGCATGATGGACACATAAGACGAGGGGCCACAATGGCTGATGGAGGCCCAACAGCAAGGATTCCTGCTTACCAAGGCTCATCTAGCGGGACTCCTCTGACAGGTGTCTTTGGCTCAAGGGCTCACCACTGGTCTTGCTGAAATATTCTTAGAACTCCACAGCAGTGTAGAACTTTTCCTACACAACTTCCTTCATTCCTTCCCTTTCTTCTCCAAGAAGTTAGACCTACATCATTGTCTGACAGCTTTCCCAGACTCCTCCAGCTCCCTCTCCATTTTCCTTCATGGGCATCCCAACCCCAAAATTTCTTGCACATCTAATCTAGGACCCATACTAACACACCACGTAACCTAACTTAGTGCATTCACTATTAAAGCTCTAGTCCTCTGTTTTACAGGGTCACAAATTCCACTTTAATAATTCAGCAGGGGTATTAAGGGCCTGTGAACTACTTCTTATCAAACTCATAAGGGACTGACTGATAAAAAAGAATCTCAAAATGAGAAAGAACTACCAAGCAGATCAGCTAGATACACAATGGAGCCGACAAAATGTTCCCATCTCATCAAGAGCAGCTACTCGAAAAGCAGACTAAGCCCAGAAGCAGTCTGGTATGTCTTTTAATGAAAAGGGAGCTGGCTAGCCAAAAGGTGGAAACAACCCACATGTCCATCCACTCAGGAATGGGTAAACAAAATCTGGAATATCCATACAATGGGACATTATCCATAAAAAGGAATGAAGTACTGATACAATATGGATGAACCTCAAAAACATGATACTAAGTGAAAGGCACCAAACACAAAAGGTCACATGTTACATGATTCCACTTATATGAAATGTCCAGAATAGGTAAATCTATAGAAATGGAAAGCAGATTGGTGGTTGCCAGGGACAAGGAGGAAGAGGGAATGGGGAGTAGCTGCTAAATGGGTACAGGGTTTCATTTTGGGATGATGAAAGTGTTTTGGAACTAGATAGGGTTGGTGGTTTTACAACACTGTGAATGCACCAAATGCCACTGAATGTTCCCTTTAAAATGGTTAATTTTACGTTAATTTCTTCTCAATAAAATAAATAAATAAATAAGTTGTAAGGAAAAGATGTGGAGATATATCAACCAAAACAAAAACAAACAAAAGTCTAAAATTTCATAAAAAGGGTGGGGGAGGGGAGGTGGGAAGGGAGCAGGCTGATGTTAAGAATCCTTACCACATTCACAGCAAGCTTTCTGAGCCTAGTGAAGCCACACTTCTCTACTCTATGGTTATACCTGCCAACTGGAAAGGTTACTGCAACGGTTCTAAATATCTCACAAAGACTGGAATTCTAGAATTGCCTGGTATTTCCCCTTCCTGGCCATTTCATCATAAATTGGGGTCACAAAATCAAGGGCCATATTTATGAAACCAAATTTAGGATACATACTCTGGTTAAGTACCAAAAGTACCAAGTATATTCGCAGGGACAATGGATTTTGCTCAAAAATCCAGGACATTTAGCCGTTAAAAACTACAGCTCTAAAAAAATAAATAAAAATTAAAAATTAAAAATTAAAATAAAAAAATAAAATAAAAACTACAGCTCTCTCAATGATTCTAACACTCAAGGGATTAAAAGAACTCATCCTCAGATATTTTACATATAGAAATAGTAAAAGCATAACTGAATTTCACTGCATTTTAAAAACACAATTCATTTCCAATTCTACCATGCAGCTGAACAGGCTGTGGCTTCAGTGATGCCTGTGGTCACTAGGATTAGAGGACTCCCGGTCCCGGGAGTGCCGGGCCCTTTTATGCCTGTGGGATTTATCTTGACTCCTACTTCTACTTCTGTGACTACGCCCCTCAGAGCGCCCACTGTGCCGGCTGCAATGTGCGTCTGAGCTTCGACCTCTGTCTCTATCTCTGTTCTTGTCTTCTCTCTCTTCCTTCCTGCTTGATGACTTGTGTTCGTGCTTGGGCTTCTCCTTCCTCGGCTCCCTCTCTCGGTCCTCTGTTCCACCACGGCAGGTCGTCCTGATCTCAGGGGAGCTGGGGTGGGGCTTCCGCACCTCCCTGGACTCTGACTTCTGACCCCTCTCTGAGTTCTTGCCACTGTGCTTTTTAGAGCCAGGGTCATCCTTTTCCTTTATCATCTTGCTTCTGGGTGATGAAGAGGAGGCTGGCTGCTCTGCCTGTACCTCCTGGTCAGTCTTCTCTTTGTCTTTCTTTCTTTTCTTTTTTTCCTTTTTGTCTGGAGGACAAGAAGGGCAAAATAAGAAAAGGAAGATGGAAAAGATGGAGGACATGCAAAAGGAAAGCATCCTTGGCAGCAGCGTGAAGCAGTCACAGTCTCTACTTCCAGAAAAGTGCCTCCGAGAAGCCAAGCTGGATGTCTGTCACCCTTGATATGTCGAGTTGCTGTATAAGGCAACTCCCAGTCTTAATTATCTCTTTAAAGACCCTACCTCTTGGGCTTCCCTGGTGGCACAGTGGTTAAGAATCCGCCTGCCAATGCAGGGGACACGGGTTCGAGCCCTGGTCTGGGAAGATCCCACATGCCGCGGAGCAACTAAGCCCGTGAGCCACAATTACTGAGCCTGCGTGTCTGGAGCCTGTGCTCCGCAACGGGAGAGGCCGCGACAGTGATAGGCCCGCGCACCGCGATGAAGAGTGGCCCCCGCTCGCCACAACTGGAGAAAGCCCTCGCACAGAAACAAAGACCCAACACAGCCAAAAATTAATTAATTAATTAATTTTTAAAAAAAAAGACCCTACCTCCAAATACAGTCACATTCTGAGTTACGGGTGGGGGGGGCAGTTAGGACTTCAACATATGTGTTTTGGTGGACAGAATTCAGCCCATACCATTAGCCTTCTGCTGATACCTCTCCTTTCCCAATTAAAGTAAGCTTCCCCACACCTTCCCCCTTCACACTTAAGAACTGATTACCAACTCTTAGTGAATGCTAAGAAGAGCAAACACTAAGCCTACCCAGAGTCTTCTCTTGGGCCTTAATGCTTTACCTTTTTTGTGTTTTCTGGTGGGTTTGCCATCTTCAGAGCCCTCAGATGAACTCAGTGAGGGAGTGTGAGCCCCACAGCCCCTCTCCTGCAGCTCTTTGGTCACATCATCCATTTCTTCTGAGTTCTTAGGAGCCCGATAGTTAGACACATGATCCACTCGGATAGTTCTTCCTTTGATCTAAGACAGACAGGCAATGCTTCAGCAAAGACAGCCCTCCTATCTAACTATTTGAACCCAGCTGCAGAAATCCATGGTTTGAACCATACCCATTACCCTCCTGCTATTCTATTTCTCGGGAAATCTCGAAAGCAGACCTGCCCAACTGGTGTGTCACGGCACATATCCCTACACATTAATTCGCTCAGCCCTTGGGGCGGCCAGGTGGGGCCTGGGGCAGCTGGAGCCCCCAGGGCAGTTGTACTAGGCAGCCTCATCAGTTTACCCCAGAGTGTCATACTAATATCTTCATGTTCTACGTGTGCCATGAAGTGAAAAGAGCCTGGGAAGTACTGCCCCAAAGCACAAGCAGCACGGAAAACTGTAAGAGTTCAGACACACAAACAATGAATTACCCTCAATCTGTAACACCCACAGTGAAACATACCATGAAAAAGCCTGGCAGCAAGAGGGAATTCCTGAAATTGAGCTCAATGCTACAGCTGCTTTCTCGACACAGCAATTAGGACGAGGCCAAAGCAGACCAATAGTTGGGAGGGGGGAAGGAATCTAGAAAGGACTACTTTCTTTTTCCTTAAGCCCTCACACCCTGCTCTACCCCCAGCATACTGGAACAACTGGCTCACACTGATACTATCGTTGCAAAGCACAACTCTCCAGGTGAACAACAAAAAATTGACCCCTTACTTAAAACAAAAACATTCAGGCAGATACAGACTTATTCTATAGACAAAGCCATCTGAAATTTGAATTGTCTGGCTTTTCCTGTTCCATTCAAGAGCAAGTTTTTACTCTTACCTTTAAGCCTGAGCACTTTCTATCATCTATCCTATTCCCCATTTCAAAACATTTTTGAAAACCTTCCCTTTATGGTGACTCCCTTTCACTGCTGGCTCTCTTAAAAATCAAGCCTATAACCTTTTTCCACCCTGTCCTATAATCTCCAGTTGTTCCACACTGGTGCAGTCAGTGACAAACTCTCCAAGTCAAGAGTTACCCCTCTGACCTGTGACAATGCTCGTTCAATGGCAGTGCTTTTCCTAAACAAGCAGAGGGACCACGTGGAGCACAGATAAGCCTGACTTGCCCCATCCCCTTCTCTCAGCCCAATGTCTCACTTACAAGGGTGGAAGAGAGAGGGGAACAGAGGAGAGAAAACTTCAGAATGAGTTACTTTTGTAGAATTTGTCATGAGATTTTAACTAGAGAATTTCCAGGGCCCAGTACTGCTAAGTCAGTGGAGACATATGACAGACATACATGGCTATGTCCTCAGCCATGAAACCATGATGGAGCCCCAAATTTCCTGACACAGGACGGCATGGAAGAGCAGCGTTTGCTAGTCTCTTTGTTCTTCAGTATACCAGAAATGAGAGTGGAGTGTGAGGAGGGAAAGGTGAAAAATAGAGGCCTGGTTGGGTGCCGGGTGAAGGGGAGTGGGGGGTCATGGTACCTATGCTCCTGAGGAGACGGTTTGCTAAGAGATGGGTAAAAGGAACAAGTGCTGGCAGA
The DNA here is from genome assembly GCF_028021215.1 of Eschrichtius robustus. Taxonomy (NCBI): domain Eukaryota; kingdom Metazoa; phylum Chordata; class Mammalia; order Artiodactyla; family Eschrichtiidae; genus Eschrichtius; species Eschrichtius robustus. The sequence continues at coordinate 114,353,222 of NC_090845.1, read as the reverse complement.
GTCATGAGCCAATGGAATTATTTCCTGGGATCATTTCCTGGTCAATATGTCCCCACACCTCTGCAACCTTCACAACACACCCAGCTGACCAGTACTGCCCTTGAGCCTGTGGCTATCAGGTGGGAAATGAAACTGAAGCCCTACATGAAGGAAAAGTTCTGCTTAGTAAGCATACTCACCTTGATCCCATTAAAATTGTCAACAGCCAGAATTGTGCTCCTCTGGTCTTCATAGCAGAGGAAACAGAATCCTTTGGATTTCCCAGTCTTCTTGTCCCGTACCAGGTTAATGTTAACAATTTCGCCATATCTATTTATTTTATAAAAGAGTAAGACACTGTTGATTTAAAATGCAAAAACTTTCAGATTGGATGATAAAACACAATTCAAATAATATAGTCCGTATGGGAGACACATCTAGAACAAGATGACAAAGAAAGGTTAAAAATAAAAAGTTAGACAAAGATATATCAAGAACACCCAATTAAAAAATGGGTGGTAGTATTAAGATCAAAGATGAGGCTTAAGAAGATGGCGGAAGAGTAAGACGCGGAGATCACCTTCCTCCCCACAGATACATCAGAAATACATCTACACGTAGAACTGCTCCTATAAAACACCCACTGAACGCTGGCAGAAGATGTCAGACCTCCCAAAAGGCAAGAAACTCCCCACTACCTGGGTAGGGCAAAAGAAAAAAGAAACAACAGAGACAAAAGAATAGGGACGGGACCTGCACCAGTGGGAGGGAGCTGTGAAGGAGGAAAGGTTTCCACACACTAGGAAGCCCCTTCGCGGGCGGAGACTGCAAGTGGCAGAGGGGGAAAGCTTCGGAGCCATGGAGGAGAGCACAGCCACAGGGGTGTGGAGGGCAAAGCGGAGAGATTCGCGCACAGAGGATCGGTGCCGAGCAGCACTCACCAGCCCGAGAGGCTTGTCTGCTCACCCGCCGGGGTGGGCGGGAGCTGGAAGCTGAGGCTCGGGCTTTGGTCGGATTGCAGGGAGAGGACTGGGGTTGGCGGCGTGAACACAGCCTGAAGGGGTTAGCGCACCACAGCTAGCCGGGAGGGAGTCTGGGAAAAGGTCTGGAGCTGCCAAACAGGCAAGAGACTTTTTCTTGCCTCTTTGTTTCCTGGTGTGTGAAGAGAGGGGATTAAGAGCGCCGCTTAAAGGAGCTCCAGAGACGGGCGCGAGCCGCGGCTATCAGCGCGGACCCCAGAGACGCGCATGAAACGCTAAGGCTGCTGCCGCCGCCACCAAGAAGCCTATGTGCAAGCACAGGTCACTATCCACGCCTGCCCTCCCGGGAGCCTGTGCAGCCCGCCACTGCCAGGGTACCGTGATCCAGGGACAACTTCCCCGGGAGAACACACGGCGCGCCTCAGGCTACTGCAACGTCACGCTGGCCTCTGCTGCCGCAGGCTCACCCCGCATCCGTACCCTTCCCTCCCCCCGGCCTGAGTGAGCCACAGCCCCCGAAGCAGCTGCTCCTTTAACCCCGTCCTGTGTGAACGAAGAACAGACACCATCAGGCAACCTACACGCAGAGGCAGGTCCAAATCCAAAGCTGAAACCCGGGAGGTGTGCGAACAAAGAAGAGAAAGGGAAATCTCTCCCAGCAGCTTCAGAAGCAGCGGATTAAAGCTCCACAAACAACTTGATGTACCTGCATCTGTGGACTACCTGAATAGACAATGAATCATCCCAAATTGAGGAGGAGGACTCTGGGAGCAAGATATATTATTTTTTCCCCTTTTCCTCTTTTTGTGACTGTGTATGTGTATGCTTCTGTGTGAGATTTTGTCTGTATAGCTTTGCTTTCACCATTTGTCCTAGGGTTCTGTCCGTCCGTTTTTGTTTGTTTGGGTTTTTTTTTTGTTTTTTTACTTTAAAAAATTTTTTTTCTTTTTTTCTTAATAATTATTTTTTATTTTTTATTTTAATTATTTTATTTTATCTTACTTTATTTTATTTTATCCTCTTTCTTTTTTTCTTTCTATTTTTTCTCCCTTTTATTCTGAGCCGTGTGGAGGAAAGACTCTTGGTGCTCCAGCCAGGCGTCAGGGCTGTGCCTCTGAGGTGGGAGAGCCAACTTCAGGACACTGGTCCACAAGAGACCTCCCCGCTCCACGTAACACCAAATGACGAAAATCTCCCAGAGATCTCCATCTAAACACCAAGACCCAGCTTCACTCAATGACCAGCAAGCTATACTGCTGGACACCCTATGCCAAACAACTAGCAAGACAAGAACACAACCCCACTGCTTAGCAGAGAGGCTGCCTAAAATCATAATAAGGCCACAGACACCCCAAAACACACCACCAGACGTGGACCTGCCCACAAGAAAGGCAAGATCCAGCCTCATCCAGCAGAACACAGGCACTAGTCCCCTCCACCAGGAAGCCTACACAACCCACTGAACCAACCTTAGCCACTGGGGACAGATACCAAAAACAACAGGAACTACGAACCTGCAGCCTGCAAAAAGGAGACCCCAAACATAGTACGTTAAGCAAAATGAGAAGACAGAAAAATACACAGCAGATGAAGGAGCAAGGTAAAAACACACCAGACCTAACAAATGAAGAGAAAATAGGCAGTCTACCTGAAAAAGAATTCAGAATAATGATAGTAAAGATGATCCAAAATCTTGGAAATAGAATAGACAAATTGCAAGAAACATTTAACAAGGACCTAGGAGAACTAAAGAGGAACGAAGCAATGATGAAAAACACAATAAATGAAATTAAAAATACTCTAGAAGGGATCAATAGCAGAATAACTGAGGCAGAAGAACGGATAAGTGACCTGGAAGGTAAAATAGTGGAAATAACTACTGCAGAGCAGAATAAAGAAAAAAGAATGAAAAGAACTGAGAACAGCCTAAGAGACTTCTGGGACAACATTAAACGCACCAACATTCGAATTATAGGGGTCCCAGAAGAAGAAGAGAAAAAGAAAGGGACTGAGAAAATATGTGAAGAGATTATCATTGAAAACTTCCCTAATATGGGAAAGGAAATAGTTAATCAAGTCCTGGAAGCACAGAGAGTCCCATACAGGATAAATCCAAGGAGAAACACGCCAAGACACATATAAATCAAACTATCAAAAATTAAATATAAAGAAAATATATTAAAAGCAGCAAGGGAAAAACAACAAATAACACACAAGGGAATCCCCATAAGCTTAACAGCTGATCTTTCAGCAGAAACTCTGCAAGCCAGAAGGGAGTGGCAGGACATATTTAAAGTGATGAAGGAGAAAAACCTACAACCAAGATTACTCCACCCAGCAAGGATCTCATTCAGATTTGATGGAGAAATTAAAATCTTTACAGACAAGCAAAAGCTGAGAGAGTTCAGCACCACCAAACAAGCTTTACAACAAAAGCTAAAGGAACTTCTCTAGGCAAGAAACACAAGAGAAGGAAAACACCTACAATAACAAACCCAAAACATTTAAGAAAATGGGAATAGGAACATACATATCGATAATTACCTTAAATGTAAATGGATTAAATGCTCCCACCAAAAGACACAGACTGGTTGAATGGATACAAAAACAAGACCCGTATATATGCTGTCCACAAGAGACCCACTTCAGACCTAGAGACACATACAGACTGAAAGTGAGGGGATGGAAAAAGATATTCCATGCAAATGGAAATCAAAAGAAACCTGGAGTAGCAATTCTCATATCAGACAAAATAGACTTTAAAATAAAGACTATTACAAGAGGCAAAGAAGGGCACTATATAATGATGAAGGGATCGATCCAAGAGGAAGGTATAACAGTTGTAAATATTTATGCACCCAACATAGGAGCACCTCAATACATAAGGCAAATACTAACAGCCATAAAAGGGGAAATCGACAGCAACACAATCATAGTAGGGGACTTTAACACCCCACTTTCACCAATGGACAGATCATCCAAAATGAAAATAAATAAGGAAACACAAGCTTTAAAAGATACATTAAACAAGATGGACTTAATTGATATTTATAGGACATTCCACCCAAAAACAACAGAATACACATTTTTCTCAAGTGCTCATGGAACATTCTCCAGGATAGATCATATCTTGGGTCACAAATCAAGCCTTGGTAAATTTAAGAAAATTGAAATCGTATCAAGTATCTTTTCCGACCACAATGCTATGAGACTAGATATCAATTACAGGAAAAGATCTGTAAAAAATACAAACACGTGGAGGCTACACAATACACTACTTAATAACGAAGTGATCACTGAAGAAATCAAAGGGGAAATCAAAAAATACCTAGAAACAAATGACAATGGAGACACGACGACCCAATTCCTATGGGATGCAGCAAAAGCAGTTCTACGAGGGAAGTTTATAGCAATACAAGCCTACCTCAAGAAACAGGAAACATCTCGAATAAACAACCTAACCTTGCACCTAAAGCAATTAGAGAAAGAAGAACAAAAAAACCCCAAAGTTAGCAGAAGGAAAGAAATCATAAAGATAAGATCAGAAATAAATGAAAAAGAAATGCAGGAACAATAGCAAAGATCAATAAAACTAAAAGCTGGTTCTTTGAGAAGACAAACAAAATTGATAAACCATTAGCCAGACTCATGAAGAAAAAAAGGGAGAAGACTCAAAGCAATAGAATTAGAAATGAAAAAGGAGAAGTAACAATTGACACTGCAGAAATACAAACGATCATGAGAGATTACTACAAGCAACTCTATGCCAAAAAAATGGACAACCTGGAAGAAATGGACAGATTCTTAGAAATGCACAACCTGCCGAGACTGAACCAGGAAGAAATAGAAAATATGAACAGACCAATCACAAGCACTGAAATTGAAACTGTGATTAAAAATCTTCTAACAGGGCTTCCCTGGTGGCGCAGTGGTTGAGAGTCTGCTTGCTAATGCAGGGGACACGGGTTCGGGCCCTGGTCTGGGAAGATCCCACATGCCGCGGAGCGGCTGGGCCCGTGAGCCACAGCTACTGAGCCTGCGCGTCTGGAGCCTGTGCCCCGCAACGGGAGGGGCCGCGATAGTGGGAGGCCCGCGCACCGCGATGAAGAGCGGTCCCCGCACCGCGATGAAGAGTGGCCCCCGCTTGCCGCAACTAGGGAAAGCCCTCGCACGAACCGAAGACCCAACACAGTCAAAAATAAAAATAAAATAAATAAATATATTTAAAAAAAAAAAAAAATCTTCTAACAAACAAAAGCCCAGGACCAGATGGCTTCACAGGCGAATTCTATCAAACATTCAGAGAAGAGCTAACACCTATCCTTCTCAAACTCTTCCAAAATATTGCAGAGGGAGGAACACTCCCCAACTCATTCTACGAGGCCACCATCACCCTGATACCAAAACCAGACAAAGTTGTCACAAAGAAAGAAAACTACAGGCCGATATCACTGATGAACATAGATGCAAAAATCCTCAACAAAATACTAGCAAACAGAATCCAACAGCACATTAAAAGGATCATACACCATGATCAAGTGGGGTTTATTCCAGGAATGCAAGGATTCTTCAATATACACAAATCAATCAACGTGATACACCATATTAACAAATTGAAGGAGAAAAACCATATGATCATCTCAATAGATGCAGAGAAAGCTTTCGACAAAATTCAACACCCATTTATGATAAAAAGCCCTGCAGAAAGTAGGCAAAGAGGGAATTTTCCTCAACATAGTAAAGGCCATATATGACAAACCCACAGCCAACATCGTCCTCAATGGTGAAAAACTGAAACCATTTCCACTAAGATCAGGAACAACACAAGGTTGCCCACTCTCACCACTATTATTCAACATAGTTTTGGAAGTTTTAGCCACAGCAATCAGAGAAGAAAAAGAAATAACAGGAATCCAAATCAGAAAAGAAGAAGTCAAGCTGTCACTGTTTGCAGATGACATGATACTATACATACAGAATCCTAAAGATGCTACCAGAACTACTAGAGCTAATCAATGAATTTGGTAAAGTAGCAGGATACAAAATTAATGCACAGAAATCTCTTGCATTCCTATACACTAATGATGAAAAATCTGAAAGTGAAATTAAGAAAACACTCCCATTTACCATTGCAATGAAAAGAATAAAATATCTAGGAACAAACCTACCTAAGGAGACAAAAGACCTGTAAGCAGAAAACTATAAGACACTGACGAAAGAAATTAAAGATGATACAAATAGATGGAGACATATACCATGTTCTTGGATTGGAAGAATCAACATTGTGAAAATGACTCTACTACCCAAAGCAATCTACAGATTCAAGGCAATCCCTATCAAACTACCACTGGCATCTTTTCATGTGCTTCGTGGCCATCTGTATGTCTTCTTTGGAGAAATGTCTATTTAGGTCTTCTGCCCATTTTTGGATTGGGGTGTTTGTTTCTTTAATATTGAGCTGAATGAGCTGTTTATATATTTTGGAGATTAATCCTTTGTCCGTTGATTCGTTTGCAAATATTTTCTCCCATTCTGAGGGTTGTCTTTTCGTCTTGTTTATGGTTTCCTTTGCTGTGCAAAAGCTTTGAAGTTTCATTAGGTCCCATTTGTTTATTTTTGTTTTTATTTCCATTACTCTAGGAGGTGGATCAAAAAAGATCTTGCTGTGATTTATGTCAAAGAGTGTTCTTCCTATGTTTTCCTCTAAGAGTTTTATAATGTCCAGTCTTATATTTAGGTCTCTAATCCATTTTGAGTTTATTTTTGTGTATGGTGTTAGGGAGTATTCTAATTTCATTCTTTTACATGTAGCTGTCCAGTTTTCCCAGCACCACTTATTGAAGAGACTGTCTTTTCTCCATTGTATATCTTTGCCTCCTTTCTCATAGATTACTTGACCATAGGTGCGTGGGTTAATCTCTGGGCTTTCTATCTTGTTCCATTGATCTATGTTTCTGTTTTTGTGCCAGTACCATATTGTCTTGATTACTGTAGCTTTGTAGTATAGTCTGAAGTCAGGGAGTCTGATTCCTCCAGCTCCATTTTTTTCCCTCAAGACTGCTTTGGCTATTCGGGGTCTTTTGTGTCTCCATACAAATTTTAAGATGATTTGTTCTAGCTCCGTAAAAAATGCCATTGGTAATTTCATAGGGATTGCATTGAACCTGTAGATTGCTTTGGGTAGTATACTCATTTTCACAACGTTGATTCTTCCAATCCAAGAACATGGTATATCTCTCCATCTGTTGGTATCATCTTTAATTTCTTTCATCAGTGTCTTATAGTTTTCTGCATACAGGTCTTTTGTCTCCCTAGGTAGGTTTATTCCTAGGTATTTTATTCTTTTTGTTGCAATGGTAAATGGGAGTGTTTCCATAATTTCTCTTTCAGATTTTTCACCATTAGTGTATAGGAATGCAAGACATTTCTGTGCATTAATTTTGTATCCTGCAACTTTACCATATTCATTAATTGGCTCTAGCAGTTTTCTGGTGGCAGTTTTAGGATTCTCTATGTATAGTATCATGTCATCTGCAAACAGTGACAGTTTTACTTCTTCTTTTCCAATTTGTATTCCTTTTATTTCTTTTTCTTCTCTGATTGCCGTGGCTAGGACTTCCAGAACTATGTTGAATAATAGTGGTGAGAGTGGACATCCTTGTCTCGTTCCTGATCTTAGAGGAAATGCTTTCAGTTTTTCACCATTGAGAATGATGTTTGCTGTGGGTTTGTCATATATGGCCTTTATTATGTTGAGGTAGGTTCCCTCTACGCCCACTTTCTGGAGAGTTTTTATCAGAAATGGGTGTTGAATTTTGTCAAAAGCTTTTTCTGCATCTATTGAGATGATCATATGGTTTTTATTCTTCAATTTGTTAATATGGTGTATCACATTGATTGATTTGCGTATATTGAAGAATCCTTGCATCCCTGGGATAAATCCCACTTGATCGTGGTGTATGATCCTTCCAATGTGTTGTTGGATTCTGTTTGCTAGTATTTTGTTGAGGATTTTTGCATCTATATTCATCAGTGATATTGGTCTGTAATTTTCTTTTTTTGTAGTGTCTTTGTCTGGTTTTGGTATCAGGGTGATGGTGGCCTCATAGAATGAGTTTGGGAGTGTTCCTTCCTCTGCAATTTTTTGGAAGAGTTTGAGAAGGATAGGTGTTAGCTCTTCTCTAAATGTTTGATAGAATTCACCTGTGAAGCCATCTGGTCCTGGACTTTTGTTTGTTGGAAGATTTTTAATCACAGTTTCAATTTCATTACTTGTGATTGGTCTGTTCATATTTTCTGTTTCTTGCTGGTTCAGTCTTGGAAGGTTATACCTTTCTAAAAATTTGTCCATTTCTTCCAGGTTGTCCATTTTATTGGCATAAAGTTGCTTGTAGTAGTCTCTTAGGATGCTTTGTATTTCTGCGGTGTCTGTTGTAACTTCTCCTTTTTCATTTCTGATTGTATTGATTTGAGTCCTCTCCCTCTTTTTCTTGATGAGTCTGGCTAATGGCTTATCAATTTTGTTTATCTTCTCAAGGAACCAACTTTTAGTTTTATTGATCTTTGCTATTGTTTTCTTTGTTTCTATTTCATTTATTTCTGCTCTGATCTTTATGATTTCTTTCCTTCTGCTAACTTTGGGTTTTGTTTGTTCTTCTTTCTCTAGTTTCTTTAGGTGTAAGGTTAGATTGTTTACTTGAGATGTTTGTTTCTTTAGGTAGGCTTGTGTAGCTATAAACCTCCCTCTTAGAACTGCTTTTGCTGCATCCCATAGGTTTTGGGTCGTCGTGTTTTCATTGTCATTTGACTCTAGGTATTTTTTGATTTCCTCTTTGATTTCTTCAGTGATCTCTTGAACGGTATTTAGTAACGTATTGTTTAGCCTCCATGTGTTTGTCTTTATTACGTTTTTTTCCCTGTAATTCATTTCTAATCTCATAGCGTTGTGGTCAGAAAAGATGCTTGATATGATTTCAATTTTCTTAAATTTACTGAGGCTTGATTTGTGACCCAAGATGTGATCTATCCTGGAGAATGTTCCGTGTGCACTTGAGAAGAACGTGTAATCTGCTGTTTTTGGATGGAATGTCCTATATATATCAATTAAATCTATCTGGTCTATTGTGTCATTTAAAGCTTCTGTTTCCTTATTTATTTTCATTTTGGATGATCTGTCCATTGGTGTAAGTGAGGTGTTAAAGTCCCCCACTATGATTGTGTTACTGTCAATTTCCTCTTTTATAGCTGTTAGCAGTTGCCTTATGTATTGAGGTGCTCCTATGTTGGGTGTGTATATATTTCTAATTGTTATATCTTCTTCTTGGATTGATCTCTTGATCATTATATAGTGTCCTTCCTTGTCTCTTGTAACATTCTTTATTTTAACGTCTATTTTATCTGATATGAGTATTGCTACTCCAGCTTTCTTTTGATTTCCATTTGCATGGAATATCTTTTTCCATCCCCTCACTTTCAGTCTGTATGTGTCCCTAGGTCTAAAGTGGGTCTCTTGTAGACAGCATATATATGGGTCTTGTTTTTGTATCCATTCAGTCAGTCTATGTCTTTTGGTTGGGGCATTTAATCCATTCACGGTTAAGGTAATTATCGATATGTATGTTCCTGTGACCATTTTCTTAATTGTTTTGGGTTTGTTTTTGTAGGTCCTTTTCTTCTCTTGTGTTTCCCACTTAGAGAAGTTCCTTTAGCATTTGTTGTAGAGCTGGTTTGGTGGTGCTGAATTCTCTTAGCTTTTGCTTGTCTGTAAAGCTTTTGATTTCTCCATCGAATCTGAATGAGATCCTTGCCGGGTAGAGTAATCTCGGTTGTAGGTTCTTCCCTTTCATCACTTTAAGTATATCATGCCACTCCTTTCTGGCTTGTAGAGTTTCTGCTGAGAAATCAGCTGTTAACCTTATGGGAGTTCCCTTGTATGTCATTTGTCGTTTTTCCCTTGCTGCTTTCAATAATTTTTCTTTGTCTTTAATTTTTGCCACTTTGATTACTATGTGTCTCGGCGTGTTTCTCCTTGGGTTTATCTAGAGACTGTCATACAGAGTGAAGTAAGTCAGAAAGAGAAAAACAAATATCGTATATTAATGCATGTATGTGGAACCTAGAAAAATGGTACAGATGAGCCGGTTTGCAGGGCAGAAGTTGAGACACAGATGTAGAGAATGGGCATATGGACACCAAGGGGGGAAAACTGCGGTGGGGTGGGGATGGTGGTGTGCTGAATTGGGCGATTGGGATTGACATGTATACACTGATGTGTATGAAATTGATGCCTAATAAGAACCTGCAGTATAAAAAAACAAACAAACAAAACAACTAATACTAAACTTTCATTGGGTTATTTGTATGGAAATATGTTAATATAAATGTTTCAGACATTACATGAAATTTCTAAAAATCTTATATTTGTATTTGTATGGAAATATGTATGAAAATATGTTAATATAAATGTTTCAGACATTATATGAAATTTCTAAAAATCTTACATTTGTATTTGTATGGAAATATGTTAATATAAATGTTTCAGACATTACAAAAAAATAAATAAATAAATATTTAAAAAAAAAAAAAAACTACCACTGGCATTTTTCACAGAACTAGAGCAAAAAATTTCACGACTTGTATGGAAACACAAAAGACCCCAAATAGCCAAAGCAATCTTGAGAACGAAAAATAGAGCTGGAGGAATCAGGCTCCCTGACTTCAGACTATACTACAAAGCTACAGTAATCAAGACAGTATGGTACTGGCACAAAAACAGAAACATAGATCAATGGAACAGGATAGAAAGCCCAGAGATAAACCCACACACATATGGTCACCTTATCTTTGATAAAGGAGGCAAGCACATACAGTGGAGAAAAGACAGCCTCTTCAATAAGTGGTGCTGGGAAAACTGGACAGGTACATGTAAAGGTATGAAATTAGAACACTCCCTAACACCATACACAAAAATAAACTCAAAATGGATTAAAGACCTAAATGTGAGGCCAGACACTATCAAATTCTTAGAGGAAAACATGGGCAGAACACTCTATGACATAAATCACAGCAAGATCCTTTTTGACCCAGCTCCTAGAGAAATGGAAATAAAAACAAAAATAAACAGTTGGGACCTAATGAAACTTAAAAGCCTTTGCACAGCAAAGGAAACCATAAACAAGATGAAAAGACAACCCTCAGAGTGGGAGAAAATATTTGCAAATGAAGCAACTGACAAAGGATTAATCTCCAAGATTTACAAGCAACTCATGCAGCTCAATAACAAAAAAACAAACAACCCAATCCAAAAATGGGCAGAAGACCTAAACAGACATTTCTCCAAAGAAGATATACAGATTGCCAACAAACACATGAAAGAATGCTCAACATCATTAATCATTAGAGAAATGCAAATCAAAACTGCAATGAGATATCATCTCACACCGGTCAGAATGGCCATCATCAAAAAATCCAGAAACAATAAATGCTGGAGAGGGTGTGGAGAAAAGGGAACCCTCTTGCACTGTTGGTGGGAATGTAAATTCATTCAGCCACTATGGAGAACAGTATGGAGGTTCCTTAAAAAACTGAAATTAGAACTACCATATGACCCAGCAATCCCACTACTGGGCATATACCCTGAGAAAACCATAGGTCAAAAAGAGTCATGTACCTAAATGTTCATTGCAGCTCTATTTACAATAGCCAGGACATGGAAGCAACCTAAATGTCCATCGACAGATGAATGGATAAAGAAGATGTGGCACATATATACAATGGAATATTACTCAGCCATAAAAAGAAATGAAATGGAGGTATTTGTAATGAGGTGGATGGAGTTAGAGTCTGTCATACAGAGTGAAGTAAGTCAGAAAGAGAAAAACAAATACAGTATGCTAACACAGATATATGGAATCTAAAAAAAAAAATGGTCATGAAGAACCTAGTGGCAAGATGGGAATCAAGACACAGACCTACTAGAGAATGGACTTGAGGATATGGGGAGGGGGAAGGGTAAGCTGTGACAAAGTGAGAGAGTGGCATGGACATATATACACTACCAAATGTAAAATAGATAGCTAGTGGGAAGCAGCCGCATAGCACAGGGAGATCAGCTCGGTGCTTTGTGACCACCTAGAGGGGTGGGATGGGGAGGGTGGGAGGGAGGGAGATGCAAGAGGGAAGAGAAATGGGAACATATTGTATATGTATAACTGATTCACTTTGTTATAAAGCAGAAGCTAACACAGCATTGTAAGGCAATTATACTTCAATAAAGATGTTTAAAAAAAATAAAAAATAAAAATAAAAGCTTGAGAAACACTAGGGTTTAAATTTTGCAACTCAATGTAAATTAATAAAATTAAAACATTAATTATGGTAAAAAAAAAAAAAAAGAGTCATGTACCACAATGTTCACTGCAGCTCTATTTACAATAGCCAGGACATGGAAGCAACCTAAATGTCCATCATCAGATGAATGGATAAAGAAGATGTGGCACATATATACAATGGAATATTATTCAGCCATGAAAAGTAACGAAGTGGAGTTATTTGTAGTGAGGTGGATGGACCTAGAGTCTGTCATACAGAGTGAAGTAAGTCAGAAAGAGAAAAACAAATACAGTATGCTAACACATATATATGGAATCTCTAGGGGAAAACAATGGTCATGAAAAACCTAGTGGCAAGACGGGAATAAAAACACAGACCTAGTAGAGAATGGACTTGAGGATATGGGGAGGGGGAAGGGTAAGATGTGACAAAGTGAGAGAGTGGCATGAACATATATACACTACCAAACGTAAAATAGATAGCTAGTGGGAAGTAACCGCATAGCACAGGGAGATCAGCTCTGTGCTTTGTGACCACCTAGAGGGGTGGGATAGGGAGGGTGGGAGGGAGGGAGATGCAAGAGGGAAGAGATATGGGAACATATCTATATGTATAGCTGATTCACTCTGTTATAAAGCAGAAACTAACACACCATTGTAAAGCAATTATACTCCAATAAAGATGTTAAAAAAAAAAAAAGATGATGAATTCAAGGCCAACAATAAAAAACATCTACCTGTGACTAAGAGGGCTCTTTTGCTCTGAAAAAGGTCCTAATACATAACAAAAGTCATGAAATTTTATGCATAAATCAACAAATCAAAAATTATAATTAAAAATAGGATGAGCAAGTAAGAGTGAAAGTTATGAGAGATTTTAACACACCACTTTGAGTTCATAACACATAAAATTGAGAAAAATAGGCCAGAGGAATCAATTAATATAAAATTATATAATATAAATACAAATAAACATATAACTAATAATATAACAATTACATTGTTAAAAATATTAACATCAGACTAGTATATATATAGATATATTTGATTGTACAGAAAGATGATAGTTTCTTCTCAAGAATCCATGAAACACATATTAAAATTGACTGTAGACTAGGTCTCAAAGTAAACCTCAATCATCTCCAAAAACAGCCCAGACCATATTCTCCAACCACAATGTTAAACAGCTGGAAATAATATTTTAAAACAAAAAATACCCTACCTAGAACTTGAAACCTATTCTCCAAGCTAACAACTGGATGAAAGAGAAAGTAAAACAAAATAAAGAAATCAATGGCAGACTATTTAGAAAATTACAAAAATGGGAATATATACCAAAATTTATGGGATGTGGCTAAAACCACACTCAGGAAAATCTGTAGATTGTACATCCCCTAAAAAGTCAATGTTACCATAACATAATTTAAACATATGAATAAATGAATGCATAAAAATTAAAAAATAATAATTTTGCATAGCAAAAAGATCACAATAAGCAAAGTCAAAAGTCAAATGACAAACTAGGAGAAAACGTTTGCAATTTATATCACAGATTAAGGACTAGAAAGCCATTTTTTTCCTTTTGCTATAAAAGACATTATCAGGACAACTGGTGGAGTTGAATAAAGTCTATAGATTAGATAATAATACTGTAACAGTGTTGACTTCCTGAATTTGATCACTATACTGAGGTTAAACAAGAGAATGTACTTGTATTTTGGGAAATACACATTGAAGAATTTAGGAGTAAATCGGCATCTTGTCTGCAACTGACTCTCAAAAGGTTAAAAAGAAATATGTATAGGTGGCGTGAAATAATAACAAAGCATATGTGGTAAAATGCTAACATCTGGGGACTCCAAGTGAAGGGGGTACAGGTATACTTTATACTATTTTATAACTTTCCTGTTTTAAGCCAGAAATTATTTCAAAATAAAAAGTAAAAGAAGAAAAGAATACAGGAGTTGGCTTGAAGGGACTACTACAGACCAAACTGGGACAATTTGAGCATCAAGAAATAATAATAACGGCAATGTAGTATAACACATCAAATTAAAAACAAAAAATAAGTCCACAGCAATACAGTACACGATAAAGTGTTACAACAATAAGTTAATATCCTTAACACATGAACAGCTCTTGTAAAATCAGTAAGAAAATGAGGAATACACTAATAGGGAAAAAAATAGGCAAATGATATTAATAGACAATTTACAAAAAAAAAGAAATAATAAGGGCCTGTAAATCTATGAAAGGATGTTCAACCTCCCTGATGATGAAATAAAGGCAAAGTAAAATAATACTGAGAGGCTGTATGGCAAATATTTTTTTGAATAACCATTACTGATTCGGATTCAGAAAAATGAGCATTCTAGTGAGAGTGGAAATTGATACAACCTTTTCAGTGGAAACTGAAACAACCTTTTCAGAGAGTAATTTGGCAATGTTTATAAAACATCTTAAAAATGCTACCATACTGATCCAGTAATTTCACTAAGGAAACCATCAGGGATGCATACAAAGATGTGTATACTACAATGTATTTTGCAGTATAATTTATAACAGCAAAATATTAGAAATAACGCCCAACATTGAAAAGAAGACAATAAAGAAAAACACCAAGATGTTAACAGCTTTTCCTTAAAGTACATTCTATTTTCTTCTTTATACTTTTTCTTTTTGCCAAATGTTTTTTTTTTATAACTATAAATTTTTTTTAACATCTTTACTGGAGCACAATTGCCCCACAATGGTGTGTTAGCCTCTGCCCTACAACAAAGTGAATCAGCTACACACACACACACACACACACACACACGTCCCCACATCTCCCCCCTCCCGCGTCTCCCTCCGTCCCACCCTCCCTATCCCACCCCTCTAGGTGGTCACAAGACACCGAGCTAATCTCCCAGTGCTATGGGGCTGCTCCCCACTAGCTATCTATTTTATGTTTGGTAGTGTATATATGTCCATGCCACTCTCTCACTTTGTCCCAGCTTACCCTTCCCCTTCCCCATATCCTCAAGTCCATTCTCTAGTAGGTCTGCGTCTTTATTCCCGTCTTGCCCCTAGGTTCTTCATGACCTTTTTTTTTTTTTTTAGATTCCATATATATGGGTTAGTATACGGTATTTGTTTTTCTCTTTCTGACTTATTTCACTCTGTATGACAGACGCTAGGTCCATCTACCTCACTGCAGATAACTCAATTTCGTTTCTTTTTATGGCTGAGTAATATTCCATTGTATATATGTGGCACATCTTCTTTATCCATTCATCTGTTGATGGACACTTAGGTTGCTTCCATGTCCTGGCTATTGTAAACAGAGCTGCAGTGAACATTTCGGTACATGACTCTTTTTGAATTATGGTTTTTTCAGGTATTGCCAAATGTTCTATAATGACTATACATTACTCTGATAATCAGAAAACAAAATACTTTTTGAAAGCCACTGTTATCAGTCACAAAGGCAATCTTCATGGAGGGTAACGTGTATAGCCAGAACAGAGAACTGGAATAAACACACACACTAGCTGTGTGAAATAAACACACTCAATGCAAATAATACAAAAACAGCTCCCAGGTGGAAGGCTGGATCAGGTAGAGGTATCACAAAGGGGTGGAAATTATAGGCTGTACCTGCTGTGAACTTCCCAATACCCAGGAGTTGGAGGAAGCAGCCTCTGTCCCTCTCAGGGCCCTCTACCATGGCCTTCTTCTTGCCCAATTTCTTTCCCATGGCCTTCTGCCCTATATGCTGCCCAACCATTCAGCCAGAACCTGCTGCCCCCTAAGTTGCCCAACCACTCAGCCAGGGCCCTCTGCCCATTGGATGGCCCAACCATGCCCTGCCATGGCAATGACTCTGCCAGGGTGTGCTAGCCGTGTTTGCTTGCCCAACCCCTTTTACCATGGTCCTCTGCCCCTGAGGGCTACACAGGCCAGGAGTCATGGCCCTCTGCTCCTGTGAGCTGCCAAGGCCCTCTGGCCCTATAGACTAACTACTCTATGTAGCTCTGGGGTTGTACCCAACCCCTCTCCTACCAGCTGCCACTACTAGTGTGAGCTGCCAAGACCCTCTCCCACCCAGTGCTGCTGCTATCATCTCATAGCAGAAGGAAGACTATAAGGTTCTCCTATACATTCTTATTCCTCAGCAGCCTGTGATTCTCAGCCTCCAGTTAAAGAGATTGGCTCTGCTCACTAACCTTACACTAATCTAGAAACAAAGCAAGCAAACTATTGCCTAAACCTTTTGCTTTTTTCCCAATTCCTCTGTGCTTTGCCCTAACCCTACAATGCCACACAGGTGTGGGCCCAGAAGGGCCCCGTGATCATGAGTTACCACTAGTTTGTAGGAGCCCGAGGAGATGGGCCAACACAGTACCTTCCTGGGAGTTCCAGCCTGTTCCAGTGTAGGCCTCAGTGAAAAAGCAATAAAAATAGACCAGAATCCCCAAGACAGCCTCCTAAATCATCCAACTTCTTGGATCTTCCACATTGGGAGAGTACCAGAACCATGTCCTGGGACTGACCTAAACTAGAGCAGAAGCTCCAGCCCTCCCCATGCAGGGAGGCCGGTCAGCCTAGAATTAAAATAAATGGTTTTTGTGATGCCATAAAATGTGTTATGGAAGCAAACTATTCTGATGGCTGAGAACGCAGAAAATGAAAGGGGACTTACTGTGAGAACACACAGATGATGTCCCCTTCAGTCAGCTCATAAGGAAGCCCTCCTAGAAGAAAAAAACACATTTCAGTTCAGCAAACATTTACCAAGTGTCTACTATGTGCCATGCATGCATCAAGCAGGCACTGGGGGTGCAAAGAAGAGTAAACAACAGGGCCTGCCCTCAAAGAACTCACAGTCTGATACAATGACAGAAACACATAGAAGATGTAGCAGTAGTACAGAAAAAACAGTGATTAACTTTGAGTGGAAAGATCGGGGCCACCCCTAACCAAACTAATCCCCCTCACACCCAAAATCTTCTGGACAAAGCAGATAGTTTCCAGCACAAAACTTGGATTCCATAAACATATCTTGAACTCATGTGCTCTTTATCTACAAATTCACAGCTAAGATCCAAAATCACTTTAAATATGCAAATATTAACCCCAACTCACACAGACTAAGGATTATAAAGTCAACTGTTAAGCATTTCATAGGAAATAAATTCCCCTGCAAATGTTTCCTTCCTCACCAGTAGAATGGGGATATTAGTACTTACTTTACAGAACTGTTATAAGAATTAAATAAAACAATGGATATAAAATGCTTAGCACAATGTCTGGTGCAATAACCTCTTTGAATAAACTGTCAAATTACTGGATGTGACACAAGTGAATACAGAGATGGTGATATGACCATGGATAGAAGGCAGGAGCTAATTAGATGAGGAAAATAAATTCTGAGGGAAGGGGAATGGGGCGGGAGGGAGTTGGCAGTAATATGGGATAGGGGCTAAGACCATGAGTTCTAGAATCCCATAGTTCTGGCTGTTCCACTTACTAGCTATGTGGAAGGAAGTTCATTAACTTCTCTGCACCTCAGTTCCCTTAGCTGTATAAATGGGGGGACGCGGGGTGATAAAAATCGTCTCTGAGAAACCAAGTGGCACGATTCTTAGCATAGTGAATGACAAGCAGTACCTATCATGAGCACTGACTTGGCAGAGAGAGCAAACTAGAAATGGGGGAGAAAAAAGACATGGAAAACGGATTTACAGGCAGAGAGCGGAAGGAAATAAAAGTGAGTGATGAATGTCGGGAGGACTGAAGGGCGGGAACGCTGAAATGTTAGGGAGCAGGTCAGGAGAGAACGAGGAGCCCTACGGGAGAAAGATGTGGACCTCACCCAAGAAGATCCAGGCGCTGTCCTTGTACTCGGAGTGCCAAGACACCTTCTCCGCTACCCCCAGCTGGACCTCACGCTCATTCAGCTCGTTGATCAGCTTAACTTTAGTTAAAGGGCTGCACAGGGAACGGAAAAGCGCACAAGTAAGCGCGGCCCGGCCTGAGGTAAAGGAGAGCAAAACTGGGGGACTAATTTTCTAGTCTCCCCGCCCCTCCCGCCCCTCAGCCCCGCAGATGCTCTATCACCTCAGCCCCGGTAGGCCACCTCCGGCTGCCCGTCCCCGACACCTCCCCTCGGGGGGAAGCTCTGGGGCCTTACTTCATCTCTGCGGGTTCACACTCAGAAGCCAGGAACCGACTTCACGCTCAAAACCTAGGAAGCGACTTCCGGGAGAAGCCTCAAGACGCATGCGCAGCCCCGGCGCAGCGCGCCCATTGGTCTCCGCGGAGCTTGCGCCGCGCCGGAAGAGCGCAGCCGCGCGCCCATTGGTCTCCGCGGAGCTTGCGCCGAGCCGGAAGAGTGCTGTCGCGCGCCCATTGGTCTCCGCGGAGCTTGCGCCGCGCCGGAAGAGCGCAGCCGCGCTGGGGGCGCGGCGCCTGCGCACTAGGTCGAGAAGCGGCTTTCCTGGTTTGGTGAACTCGTACCTTCAGAGTTTTTCCCTGCTCCCTCCCGTCCTTCCTCTGTGAAATTGGGCAAGAGTGCGAGCCTGGTCTGTTACAGGACTCCTAGCTCTTGGACGACGCCTGGCCTTGATTGGGTTAGCTATAAATGTTTGCTGAATTAAGACTGAAAAAGGTGCCTGATACGGCGACTTGAGGCCCAGCGTTCGCTCCCAGGGCTAATTCCCACTCCATCCTTCATTCCCAGCCGATTACTTACACGCACACCCCCATCAAATCATCCCTGTTCAGGAGTGACGGCAGAAAAGTGAAGAAGATATGTGAGGGGGTAAATCCTTTTTGTCTCTCAAATTCCAATGCATAAGCAACTGACAAGTGTGCTTCCATAGGCTGAATTGAATACCCAGATTTGTGTGAAAGCTGCTACCCCTTTTCCATAGTCACTCTCCTACTCAAGCGGGAGGTAGAAATTCATATTGTTAAATTAATAGCTAACAGTTGAGCAGAAAATGCTAGATTGTGTGCTAATCAATTTACATGCGTTGGCCCTCTATCCTCGTAACAACCCCGTGAAGTCTATAGATAAAATTATCCTCCCCATTTTGTAGAAGAAACTGAGGTTTAAATGAGTTAAAGAGCTTGAAAGGTACTCTCTCTCTACCCATCAGGTCTGGCTGATTCATCAATCCTTACTGAGCATCTGTATTTGTCCTGTACAGAAAGTCTGTAGACAGGATTGTAAGGTTGGGTTCTCTGCCTTCAAAGAGCTATAATATCATCGAGGAGACAGGGTATATCTGCTTGATAGATTTTACTACAGAAATAATCAGGAACATGTAGAAGAGGTGGTGGCATATAATGTGTGAATAAACCATACTGAAGATTTGAATCCATCTTGCATATGTGGACATCAGTATCTGGTCTCAGATCATGCATGGTCTAAAAGTGAAATTCCAGAGCTGTGTAGTTCTCTGTGTAGGCCTAGCTCAGAGCCCCAGAAACTAGGCACTTCATAAAAGTACTTTGATGATGATGGTGATGATGACGACTGTACCCTCAGTGGTTCATGATGTACCCAATGTCTTGCCAAGAAGCAGAACAGAGGCTGCCCATAAATGACAGTTTCTCTTCATTCATTCTGTGTCTCTTCCCCTCCCCTACTCCAACCCAGCTATTCATTAACTTTGTAGAATTACTTTGGCAATGAAAACTAAACAGTGACAGATTGCATATGGGTTTTATCTGCTCCTAGAAACCTTAGGTTGCTTAGTTGTAGGGTTGAAGTAGTCACTGCAAAGTGGTAAACTAGCATGCAGTATTATCTGGCTGGATTCTTCAGGCAACTGTGAAATGAGAGAATTGGAGCAATACCTGGGCCTCAGTCATCAGAGTTCAAAAGGAAGGTGAAGCAAAAGAGGAGAATAAGATGAACGAAATAATAGCCACCTTGGATGGCAAACGCTGGTCCTCCTCTCAGACATTAAATTCAGAGGGTCCTCTGGATTCCCATCCCCTTTCCACTCAGACTTATGGAAATCTCTAGGCATCATCTTACCTGCCAATTCCTACCAATTGGAAGCACATCCATGGAGATGTCCCAGGCAAACTGGGAAGATTTTTAGCTCTCCCAGCTTCTACTCCTTTCTCCACCAATAACATTCATTTAGCACCCATTGCATGCAGAGCTCATTTCTAGGTTCAGTGGGTAATGCTAAGGAAACTGAAGGCAGTCCCCACATTCAAGGAAAAGCTGAACAATATATCTAGCCAAATTCATCTCTCCACTTCCCACCACCACACCACATCCCAAAACAGCCTTCCCTCACATCAAAACAGCCTTCCCTCCTGACTTCTCGATTTCAGGCAATGTTATCACCATTTTCCTGGTTGCCCAGGTTCAAAAACAGGGATGTCATACTTCAGTCTTCCCTATTACTCATCCAAAAATATATATCCAATCACCAATTCCCAATAATTGTGCCACTGCAGTGTCTATAAAACACATCCTGTCTACTCTCAGTGGTGTTCCGAGTCATTGTCACATGCCTCCCAGCTCTTTCAGTACTCTTATAACTGCCCCAGCCCCTATTCTCCAGTCTTTTCTCCCACTGCGCCTCACCATGAAGCCTCAACTTCAGCCAGGCTCCACTTCTATCCATTCCCTCAAGGGCCCCTTTCATTATCCAATCCAGATACCTCTTCTGAGAGAGCCCCATATCCCTGGGCCACTCGCCTCTCTCTAACTGAAACCTGCCCAAGCTCCAAACTCTCATCAAGGCATCTCTCATGCAGGAAACATTTCCTGACCTTGCCAGCCTGCAGTGATGGCTCTCGCTTCTGAGCTCTGCAGCACTTCACCGCTCTTTTATGTTCTCCCCCCAGAAAGACTGTGAGATCCTAGAAGGTAAAGACTGCATCTTTAAGCTCTCAGCACCTCAAACCTCAAACACTTTCCTGCACACATAGCAAGCACACAATACACTCATTGGTTAATGAAACTGAAAACACAACTATGGTTACCTTTAGGGAAACAGATGAAGGTAGGGGGAAAGAGGCTTTTAATTTCCCATTGTTCCTTTCTATACTGTTAGAATTTTCTTACCATTATCCAGCTATCTTACCTTTATCACATTTTTTTATTGCCATGTTATCTTGGCAGAAAGAGCATGATCTTAATTTTCTTGATTTGTCTTTTATTCATTCATTCAACAAATATTTATTGAGCAACTATTATATGCTAGACACTGTTCTAAGTGTTGGGGTTATAACAGTAAACAAGGCAAGTGGAATTCCTGTCCTTATGGAGTTTACATTCTTGTTGGGGAAGAAGGAAAACAGACATATAAATATACATTCGATGTTGATAAATGCTATGAAGGAAAAATAAAGCAGCATTAGGGGGCAGAGAGTGAGAGAGTGTTGGTATTTTATAAAGGGTGTCAGTCAAAGAAGCCCCCCTGATACAGTGACATGGAGGCAGAGATCTGCAAGGAGATGGGGAGCAAGCCATGGGGGTATCTGGGAGAAGACTGTTCTAGGTAGCAGGAACAGTACGTGCAAAGGTCCTGAGACAGGAGTGTGTTTGAGAAACAACAAGGAGGCCAGAGTGACTGGAGAGGAGCAGGCAAGGGAAAGAATGACAGATTTTTGTTTATTTAACAAAATCCAATTTAGTACCCACCATGTACCAGACATTGTTCTAGGTACTTTACACATATTAATTTATTTACTTCTGACAACAACCCTATGAAGGAGATACTGTAATCCCCATTTTGCCGATGAGGAAACTGAGGCACAGAGAGGTTAAGTCACTTACCCTAGGTCACACAATGGGAGAGCCAGGATAGTGTGGCTCCAAAGTCTGTACCCTTAGCCATTCTGCACAGGATAAGCGGGGGTCAGGGGAGCAAATCAGGCATGGCCATGTTGGGTGGCAACTTTGGATTTAACTCAATGTGAGGTGAGAAACCACCGAAGGATTTTAGTCTGACTTACATTTTAGCAGTATCACTTTGGCCACAGATTGGAGGTGGCCAGGGGCGGGGAAGTGGGGAGGAATGCCTAAGGTAGAAGCAGGAAGACTAGTTAGGAAGCTCTGCAATAATTCAGGCAAGAGATGTTGGTGGTTTGCCTCAGGGTGACAGCAAAGGAGGTGGTATTCCATGCTGGTATCTTTTTAAGCTAAAAAATATATTTAAAAAAATAAATAAGAACACATCTAACACCAACATAAAGTCATATCCTGTGTTTGCGAGTGTTTAGGTGCTGGGCTAGATGCTGGGGATACTACAGTGAACAAGACCACAAGACACCAGCTCACAATGTTGCCAGACAGTTACATATGTGAATAAATATAACACAAAAGGATGAGTGTCATAATGAAGACATGAGTGAAATGCTATTGGAACTAGATAAGGAATCGGTTAATTCTGATTGCTTGGGGTCAGAGGGAGCTGGGGATGGAAAGCAGATTGTCGTATAAAGATACAGAAAGGCAGGTAACAGTTGAGCTGGACCTTGAAGGCAATCACCATGCAGGTGGAAGATAGGGGATGGGTGCCATGCAGAAAGAGCATTTCAAGCAGAGGAACCAGCAGAAGAACCACCAAAGGCAAAAGCATCAAAGTGTGAAAAGTGTATGGTGTATTTACAATGTCAAGACATGGAAGCAACCTAAGTGTCCATCAACAGATGAATGGATAAAGAAGATGTGGTATATATATATATATACACAATGGAATACTACTCAGCCATAAAAACAATGAAATAATTCCAAGTGCAGCAACATGGATGGACCTAGAGATTATCATACTAAGGGAAGTAATCCAGAAAGAGAAAGACAAATATTATATAGGTAAACAACAAGGACCTACTGTATAGCACAGGGAACTATATTCAATATCTTGTAATAACCCATAATGGAAAAGAATCTGAAAAAGAATATATATGTGTATATCATTCACTTTGCTGTACACCGGAAACTAACACAACATTGTAAATTAACTATACTTCAATTTTTAAAACGTGTATAGTGTGACCAGGGGATGGAATGGGGGGCAGGGCATCCTATGAAGATGGAAGAGTTCAGGCCATTTTGTGAAGGGCCTTGTAGATGAAGCCAAGAAAGTCAGATTCCATTCTTTTACATGTAGCTGTCCAGTTTTCTCAGCACCACTTACTGAAGAGGCTGTCTTTTCTCCATTGTATATTCTTGCCTCCTTTATCAAAGATAAGGTGACCATATGTGCGTGGGTGTATCTCTGAGCTTTCTATCCTGTTCCATTGATCTATATTTCTGTTTTTGTGCCAGTACCATACTGTCTTGATTACTGTAGCTTGGTAGTATAGTCTGAAGTCAGGGAGCCTGATTCCTCCAGCTCCATTTTTCTTTCTCAAGATTGCTTTGGCTATTCGGGGTCTTTTGTGTTTCCATACAAATTGTGAAATATTTTGTTCTAGTTCTGTGAAAAATGCTGTCCATCGACAGATGAATGGATAAAGAATATGTGGCACATATATACAATGGAATATTACTCAGCCATAAAAAGAAACGAAATTGAGTCATTTGTAGTGAGGTGGATGGACCTAGAGACTGTCATACAGAGGAAGTAAGTCAGAAAGAGAAAAACAAATACCGTACGCTAACACATATATATGGAATCTAAAAACAAAAAAAATGGTTCTGAAGAACCTAGGGGCAGGACAGGAATTAAGACGCAGAGGACATAGAGAATGGACTTGAGGACATGGGGAGGGGGAAGGGTAAGCTGGGACGAAGTGAGAGAGTGGCATGGACATATATACACTACCAAATGTAAAATAGATAGCTAGTGGGAAGCAGCCACATAGCACAGGGAGATCAGCTCGGTGATTTGTGTCCACCTAAAGGGGTGGGATAGGGAGGGTGGGAGGGAGACACAAGAGAGAGGAGTTATGGGGATATATGTATACATATAGCTGATTCACTTTGTTATACAGCAGAAACTAACACACCATTGTAAAGCAATTATACTCCAATAAAGATGTTTTTTAAAAAGTCAGATTCCAGCCTGTAGGCAATGAGAGGTGATCATATGGCTCAGTCATTCAGTCATTCAGCCAACCAACAAGGCAGCTGCTTTTGTTGAGGACCTGCTATACGCAGATACTGCATTAGGTACTGAGAATACAAAGGTGAACATGCTCAGTCTCAAGGGAAAACATATATGTGGGGGGAAAAAATACAATCCCGGTATTCTCCCTTAACCCTGGGAATGAAATGGTCACTTTTATTTTAGATCACCTTGGAACCACTATGGAGAATAGACTGAAGGTGCACGAGTTTTTATGTTGGGAGAGCAGTTGGCTGTGATGGGCAGGACCAAAGTCAACAGACTTCAGTGGCACAGTATGTTGATTGAAGTAAATGTGGGTGGTGAGGAAACGTCTAGGGATGACGCTTAGGTTTCTGGTTCAAGACTAGCTGGGTAGTGGCATTCTTCCGAGGCAAGAAAGGCAGGGAGGAAGACTGGTTTGGGAGAAAGATTATGAATTTGTTGGTAAACTGTTGAGTCAAAGTGCCTGAGGAGCCAACAAAGGAGATGAGGAGGAGGATGACAGATGAAGATGAAGCAGCAGGAGAAAGTAGGATTCAAGAAGAGTGAAAGGTGATCAACATTGTCAGACACTACAGAAAAGGTCTCTTGGTAGAAGCACCTTTAATTTTTCAGTGTTTTCATCCACTTATTTCAATTGATCCAAAAACAATGTCACCATCAGGAAGGCTGACTCAAGAGGACCCATAAATCTAAGCAGCATGCCATCCTGTACTTACCTGCTCCCACACTGGAGACTTAGGGGCAATGCTGCTTGATGGAAGCAAAACAGAAGCCTAAAAAAATGGATGCAGGCCACACTTTACTTGAGTTAAAGAAAGCTGTTTAAATGTATTTGTTTAAAAGATCTGGTCCTGATTTGTAGGTTTCCTGGAGGACTAAAGGGAATAAGAAATGATGCATTGTGTTAACAGAGGATCTTATCATCTCTTCCTGGGATATTAACTTGAATCCATGCGTGGGCTTCAGGGAGTCTATGAAGACCCTGAATTTGTTTGTATGATGTGTATGTACACGAACATGTGCATTGTTTAGAAGGAGGTCCACAGCTTCCGTCAGATTTTTAAAAGGTTCTATGATTCAAAAACAACAGCTAGGAGAGGGTATGAAGAAAAGGGAACCCTCCTACACTGTGGGTGGGAATGTAAATTGGTGCAGTCACTATGGAGAACAGTATGGAAGTTCCTTAAAAAGCTAAAAACAGAGTTACCATATGATCCTGCAATCCCACTCCTGGGCATGTATATCTGGAGAAAACCGTAATTCAAAAAGATACATGCACCCCAATGTTCACTGCAGCACTGTTTACAATAGCCAAGACATGGAAGCAACCTAAATTTCCATCGACAGATGAATGGATAAAGAAGATGTGGTATATATATACAATGAAATAGTACTCAGCCATGAAAAAAGAATGAAATAATGCTGTTTGCAGCAACATGGATGGACCTAGAGATTATTATACTAAGTGAAGTAAGTCAGACAGAGAAAGACAAATATCATGTATCACTTATGTGTGGAATCTAAAAAATGATACAAATGAACTTACTTACAAAACAGAAATAGACTCACAGACATAGAAAACAAATTTACCTTTACCAAAGGGGATAGGTGGGTGGGGAGATAAATTAGGAGTTTGGGATTAACATATACACACTGCTATATACAAAATAGGTAAACAACAAGGACCTACTGTATAGCACAGGGAACTATACTCAGTATTTTGTAATAACTTAGAAAAGAATCTGAAAAAGATTATATATGTGTATAAATATATGTATGTATGTATAACTGAATCACTGTGCTGTACAACTGAAACTAACACAACATTGTAAATCAACTATACTTCAGTTTTTAAAAAATACCACAATAACAGCTAAGGATAACTGCCTTAGATAAGCACCTTTGATTATCTGTGAATACCGTCATCCACAGATAATTGAGAGCAGTCTGCAAAGCTTAGCAAGAAGGTGTTGCAGGAGAACTGGCATGAGTTATGTGAGTCACCCCTATGGGCTCCCCGCCAGGCTCAGCACAACTGTTGGCCCCTGGCAATCTGATGCTTT
Source organism: Eschrichtius robustus (assembly GCF_028021215.1). NCBI lineage: Eukaryota > Metazoa > Chordata > Mammalia > Artiodactyla > Eschrichtiidae > Eschrichtius > Eschrichtius robustus. The sequence continues at coordinate 114,326,796 of NC_090845.1, read as the reverse complement.
AGGTAAATCCCAAGTAACTGGACAGAGAATCCCGAACTCCTGAGGAGCAAGAGGCCAAGTTGCTTCCAGGGGTGAGTATGCCTTCTAGAAGACACACAACAGATGTCCTTTTACCACCCGGCTGTCATTTTCCCCTTCCTCCACTGCCCAGAGCAGCAGCTTTCCACACGTCAAGCACCGGAAATTTCAGAAGCAGCCAAGATTTCTGATAAGCTGACTTTGAAAGCAGAATCCAGTTCCAGAGAAGAAAGTGAGAGAGTAAAGAAGAAATTGCTGGGGGAGTAAATGGCTCTGATCCAAGAGGAGCCCCCTGTAATCACAAATCACATTTACTCTAAATCCATGATGTTAAATCCTCATTGGCAGGCAGGCCTATGGAGTGTGTGTGCTGAACTGAACTGAATGGGACAATCAGAGCAGATGGGGTGAGGAACAGAGCTGGGCCAATCCAGCTGGAGCTGAATGGAAAAGCATTTTTGAGGGATGACAGGAGCCTGCCTGATCAGGTCAATCTCCAAACCAATGACTAGTGCTCCACTCCCTATTCTCCAAAATGTTCCCTGCATGATCAGCTTTTACTGTCCTCATTTTCTCTATTTGAGCCAGACTTTTTCTGGGGTGTTCTGTTGCTGAGCCATATCACAGAATGACATATCGAGACCAAGGTGAAGAAGCTAGTTAGCAGGAATGATCCAGAAACACTGATCCAGAGAGTAGGAGACAGTCTGCAGATTAGGGAAAGGAGTGGGTGGGCCACAGGGCAGAGAAGCCAGATCACCGAGACACATCATTGAAAAGACTAGATCAGATGGGCGATCAGAGAGACAAGCTGAGGGGCAAGTAAAGCCCTCAGAAAAGCAGCACAGGACGGGCCTGTCTTGGCTCAAGTCACAATGACATTGCATGTAGGCTGGCAGCATTCTTCTTGTATGTGGTGAGGGCTAGCATCCTTCATGAGGCTGGGCACAGGTTTTCAAAGCCTTCAGATGATGCCACACAGCTTTCACCCTTTCTCTGGTCAGCAATTTACATTTCTGTAACAACGTTACAATTCTGAAGAGACCAGCTGACAGAGTTAGAAGAATATAGACTCTGAGGCTTGGCAGACCTGGGTTCAAACCCCAGTTCCACCCCTTGCTAGCTGTGGAACCCTGAGCAGTTTAATTAGCTTCAATGAACTTCCATGTGCGTTGGTGATAATATCATCTCACAGGGATATTGTGAGGAATAAATGAGATCACGCATGTAAAGTGTGTGTGATAAAATGTAGGTATTACTAATATTAACAATAATCTTCTCAGATTCCACATACCCCCAGGCATTGTTACAATCCCCCACCCCTTCTGCAACCCCCAAATCTTACCCCCAGATCTTCCTCAGGAAACAGTTGGAAATGGCTGTCTGAGAATACGTGTGTGTGCATTTCTGTATAGTCCGAAAAAGGCCTTTGCAAACTAGTGCCTGAGTTGGAATAGGAAGGTGGAGTTTTGAGGAGGTTTTTTCTTTTGAAATTACATGAATACATCCTCACTGTGAGAATATATAACAAGTAAGAAGTATTCAAAGTAAATCGTGATGGTCTTTCTTCACCCCCCATCAATCCCACTCCCCTCCTCACAGTTATTCACTCACTGCTAACAATCTCCTCTCTATACATTTAGCTGAGGTTTGGGGTTTTATTTTCATAAGTGGGTTCAGACTCTACATATTGATGTGTGACTTGATTTATCAACCAACAACATGTCTTGGAGGTCTCTCTGTGTCAGGACATATAAACCTATCCCATTCTTTTCACACCACTGCATAATATTTCACAGTAATGGATGTACCAGTCTACTCATTCAGGAAGAGATATTAAAGTCCTGGGCAAGATGCAGCTAAACCATCACCGGCAGATGGCTGGTCTAGGCACCATGAGAAATCAGGTGTGACTTGTCTTGAATATCTTCCTAGAGCTCCTCTCCCACGAGCCTGGCTCCAAAGCCAGGCTCTGTTGAAGCCTGGCATCTCCTGCACTCCCATTCCAGCTGAAACCTGTGGCCCTTGGTCCCATTCCCTCGGGGTGGATGAAGCGCCCTGTTGCATCCTTGGTGACAGCTCACCGTGACCAGCCTTTAATGCATTCGTTATAGGATAGTTTGACCAGAGACTAAGCCCTTTCATTCTTCCCTTTCTCAACCCCAGCTTGTTTGCCTTGTCAATGCTCCACACTGGAGACTCATGGTCCTCAGTCTGCTCCAGGACCGTAAGGACCAGCAACCAACCTCCCAGGAAGGAACCACGTTCTCTGTGGCTATGACCTAGGACACACAGCTGAGACCAGGTGGTAGTGTGGGAAAGGGGGTAGAAAATACCAAGGGGAACACAGAGATGGGGGTAGCTAAGAATGAAGGGAGAGAGCTAAGGGAGACTCTTGGAGGCCCATCAAAAACAGATTGTGTAGGGAGTGAAAGACAAGTGAAAGACAATTCAGTGGGAATAATGATGTTTTGCACCACTGCAGAATCTCCTTCTAATGCCCTTCTGACAGGTGGGCATTCATCTTTTACTTGCATACTTCCAATGACAGAGAGCTATTTTCCAAGGATGCCTAAATTAGTTTGAATCAGCGTGTGGGTTCCTGAGACAGAAAACAGGAAAGTGTTAATGGCTTAAAGAAAACAAATAACTGTCTAGGGTATGAGCAAAGGAAGAGTAGACTGAGAAGAGCATCTGTTGGGGATGGAGGGAAAAGAGACCTGGGCAGCAGAGAATACCGGTGCGATAGGCAGAATAATGGTCCCCACACCACCAAAGATGTGCACATCCTAATCCCCAGAACCTATGAGTATTTTACCTTACGTGACAAAAGGCACTTTGCAGATGTGATTAAGGATCTTAATATGGGGAGGATATCATGGATATCCGGGTAGACTCAAAGTAATCACAGGGTCCTTTAAAAGAGGGAGGCAGAAGGGTAAGAGTCAGAGGAGATGTGATTATGGAAGCAGAGGTCTGAGTGATGTGCCATGAGCCAAGAAATGTGCTCAGCTTCTAAAAGCTGAAAAAGACAAGGAAATTATTCCCCGCTAGAGGCTCCCGAAGGAATGCAGCCCTACCAACACCTTGATTTGAGCCTGTGGGACCAGTTTGGGACTTCTGATCTTGAGAACTAAGATAATAAATTTGTGTGGTTTAAGCCATTGTGTTTGTGGTAGTTTGTTACAGCAGCAAAATGAAACCAATACAACCAGGCACTTGACAGTAGAAGAGAGGAAAGGACAACTTTAACATGCCTACAGTTCACCTGGAGATCTTGTTCAAATGCAGACTCTGCATCAGTAAGTCTTGGGCAGGGCCTGAGATTTGCATTTCTACCAAGCTGTCAGGTCATACCAATGTTCCTGATCTGATACACCCTTTGATTAACAGGAGGATAGAAGAAAATCAAGAAAAATACCTGTGTAACATTTTACTGTTCATAAAGCCTTTTTGCATCCATCATATCTCATTTTTATCATACCCACAACACTGAGAGGTAGGTATTATTGTCCCCATGTCACACATGAGGAAGCCAAAGCTAAATCAGAGAGGTGAAGTCATTTGTCCACACAAAAGCACAGAAATAGCGTCAGGCTGGCCCCCAGGTGTCCTGACTCCAGAGCCTGTGCTTCTGCCATTTGACAGTGGTTCCCACCCCTGGCTGAACATTAGAATCACCTGTGGACCTTTTAAAACTCCAGTTGCAGAGGTCAAATCCCAGACTAATGACATCAGAATCCCTTGGTGTGTGACCCAAACATCACTAGTTTTGGAATCAACAAGTGATTCCACCGCACAGCTAAGGTTAAGAACCGTTTCACTAGAGCATTTCACTAGAGCAGCTTCAGCATCAGCATCACCTAGGAACTTGTTAGAAATGCAGATTCTTGGGCCCACCCCAGAACTAACACATTCAAAATTCTGGAGGTGAGGCTCAAGAATCTGGGTGTTGGGCTTCCCTGGTGGCGCAGTGGTTGAGAATCTGCCTGCCAATGCAGGGGACACGGGTTCGAGCCCTGGTCTGGGAAGATCCCACATGCCGCGGAGCAACTGGGCCCGTGAGCCACAGCTACTGAGCCTGCGCGTCTGGAGCCTGTGCTCCGCAACAAGAGAGGCCACGATAGTGAAGAGGCCCGCGCACCGCGATGAAGAGTGGCCCCCGCTTGCCGCAACTAGAGAAAGCCCTCGCACAGAAACGAAGACCTAACACAGCCAAAAATAAATATAAAAATAAATAAATAAATAAGAGATTACTATTAATTAAAGAAAAAAAATTAGATGCAAGAGCATAAGGGAATTGAGATTAAAATAAAATTCACATTTAAAAAAAAGAAAAGAAAAGAATCTGGGTGTTAACCAGCCCTCCAGGGGATTCTGATGCACTCTTGAGCTTTAGCATGGCTTTGAAAAGGGCCACCTTGACTCCACGCATAGAGTCAAGGGCTGGGGAAACAAAAGCACACCTTAGATCCAGGTATAAAATTAGGCCAGGTGCTAAGCGACTGAAACCAGCCTCCTAATGGATGTACCAAAGAATAAAAACAGTTCTCAGGTTGGCAACCAGAATACCAAGTCCCCACGCCACATCCTTTCTGATCCTTTGTAAGAGAGACATCTGCCGAAGGCCCTCTCAGACTGTCAAAACATCCTGGAATATAATATTTGCTTCCAACTCTGCACCTTGCTCTTCACTCCCTCACTTAAAACACTAACCTTTCCCATTTGTGCTCTGACCTGAACTGAGTAAACAAGCTTCTAACCACTCTTCTCCCCACCCCTCTCTTCTTGGTATCCAAGATGAGAGTAGCAGGCAAAAGGTTAGTTCTAATGTGCCCAAGCAAATGGATATACAATCTAAAATAGCAGTGAGCTACACAGCCGTCCTCCCTGGGCCCATCTCACCTGCCTCAGCAACACTGCCGCCCTTTGGCCTAACTCTATCCCTGGAAAATGGAAAATTCCACAACCAAACATTAGAGTAGATACTTTCCAGAATGGAGCTCACCTCCCCTTCTCCTGTCCCAGAGATACCTCAAGTCTACAGGATCAAGAAAAACAAGGTTAATATGATCCTGCAATCACACTCCTGGGCATATATCCAGAGAAAACTCTAATTCGAAAAGATAAATGGACCCCAATGTTCACTGCAGCACTATTTACAATAGCCAGGACATGGAAGCAACCTAAATGTCCATCGACAGATGAATGGATAAAGAAGATGTGGTACATACATACAATGGAATATTACTCAGCCATAAAAAAGAATGAAATAATGCCATTTGCAACAACATGGATGGACCTAGGGATTATCACACTAAGTGAAGTAAGTCAGAAAGAGAAAGACAAATACCATATGATATCACTTATATGTAGAATCTAAAATATGACACAAATGAACTTATCTACAAAACAGAAACAGACTCATAGACATAAAGAACAGACTTGTGGTTGCTAAGGGGGAGGGAAGGTGGGGAAGGGAGGGATTGGGAGTTTGGGATTAGCAGGTGCAAACTATTATATATAGGATGGATAAACAAGGTCCTACTGTACAGCATAGGGAAATATATTCAATACCCTGCAATAAACCATAATGGAAAAGAATATGAAAAGGAACGTGTATATATGTATAACTGAATCAATTTGCTGTACTGTAGAAATTAACACAACATTGTAAATCAACTATACTTCAATAAAATAATTTTTTAAAAAAAAAGAAAGGCAAGGCTACAGGATCGAGAAAGTAGAAGGCAGGGAATCTCCTGGCGGTCCAGTGGTTAGGACTCCACACTTCCACTGCAGGGGGCACGGGTTCAATCCCTGTTCAGGGATCCTGCATGCCTCACGGTGTGGCCTAAAAAAAAAAAAGTACAAGGCTGGCAGCCACAACTCATGACCAGAGACATGGTCCAACATAGTGCAGAAAAAGTTCTCAGTGAGTATACCCATTAGACAGCAGCTCTCGACAGGGAGTAGGCTCTATTCTAAACTGAATGACAGCTAGTAACAATTCTGTTTTGCTTTTCCTGCCCTTCTGAGTCCTCAACTAATCAAGTTCTGAGGGATGAGAAATAGGGGACCAGCACACCCTATTTGAAAGAATTAGAATCTGAGGTGTTAGGACACAACAGTTAGAGCTGATTCACTTTGTTATAAAGCAGAAACTAACACACCATTGTAAAGCAATTATACTCCAATAAAGATGTTTAAAAAAAAGAAAAAAAAGAAACAGCCTAAGCGTGTGGTAACACCCCTGAAAGTATGCTGGACCCTAAAATAGCTTGCCTGCCCCACTTCCCACTTCAACTGATTATGATCATCTTGCTTGATTAAAAGAAGTCATAATAGTAACTGAGAATTCGTTATTAAGCAAATGCTTAATTGAACTGAGATTAGTTGTTAAGCTAGAACTTGAGTCTTAGGAAGAAAAGAAGTGGACATCTAAGATCAAGCTATGGAGAAAGAAAAAGTGTGATTAGAGTCAATTATATCTTCTGCCAGACGGAAGACCTGATGAATGTCCGAGTCTCTCCAAACAAAGTCCTTGAAACATCAGTGAAGGGAGAGAGCCTGGCGAGACAACGGGCAGCAGGTACTTGGGAGTTGTCTAGTAACTTGGTGGTAGGAGGAGGGACTAGCTCAGGACCCAGGGAGACGTCTGCGCTGGGATTGCTGCCTTCAGAGAGTTGGAGAGGCAAGAGCCTGAGGACTGAAAACGAGACGGGGAGTGATTCTTGGTGACCAGCAGTATCCCAAAGAAAGGAAGCTGCCGGCCTGGACTGCCAGCGATGGCCGGCACTGTGTTGCAGCTCTGAACCCACTGCTCTGCCTACCCCCGTGAGAATTTGAGCTGGAGAGCCAGCATGCCCTGGTAAGTGGAAATCCTGCCACTTCAAGACATGGAGTCATCTTTCTCATTTGGAGTGACCCTTGCTATCCTGGCCTCCCTCATTATTGCTGCTAATGCCCTAGTGGCCATGGCTGTGCTGTCGTTGATCCACAAGAATGATGGTGTCAGTCTCTGCTTCACCTTGAATCTGGCTGTGGCTGACACCTTCCTTGGCCTGGCCATCTCTGGCCTAGTCACAGACCAGCTCTCCAGCCCGGCTCGGCCCACACAGAAGACCCTGTGCAGCCTTCGGATGGCATTTGTCACTTCTTCTGCAGCTGCCTCTGTCCTCACGGTCATGCTGATTGCCTTTGACAGGTACCTTGCCATCAAGCAGCCCCTCCGCTATTTCCAGATCATGAATGGGCTCATGGCCGGGGCCTGCATTGCCGGGCTGTGGTTGGTGTCTTACCTCATTGGCTTCCTCCCACTCGGGGTCCGCGTATTCCAGCAGACCGCCTACAAGGGGCCCTGCAGCTTCTTCGCTGTGTTTCACCCACGCTTCGTGCTGACCCTCTCCTGCGTTGGCTTCTTCCCAGCCCTGCTCCTCTTTGTCTTCTTCTACTGTGACATACTCAAGATTGCTTCCACGCACAGCCAGCAGATCCGCAAGACAGAGAATGTGGGAGCCCCGGCCGGGGCTCACCGGCCCCCACGGACCCCCAGTGACTTCAAGGCTGTCCGCACTGTGGCCGTTCTCATTGGCAGCTTCACTCTGTCCTGGACCCCGTTCTTTATCACCAGTATTGTGCAGGTGGCCTGCCAGGAGTGCCACCTCTACCCAGTGCTGGAACGGTACCTGTGGCTGCTTGGTGTGGGCAACTCCCTGCTCAACCCACTCATCTATGCCTATTGGCAGAAGGAGATACGGCAACAGTTCTCCCAGATGGCCCTGGGAATGAAGAAGGGGCTCGCCGCATTCCTCCTCCTTCTCTCGGCCAGGGATGGTGGCCCACAGGGGCCCAGGGAAAGTGCCTGTCACATCACCACCATCTCCCACTCAGAGCTTGATGGCTAAGATGGTAAGGGCAGACAAGTTTCAAAGTGCCTCTCTGTCCCTTCTCAGAGCCCCAGCTAGGAGATCAGATGGAGCTAGGGAAAAGAGAGCACTTGCTTCCAGCAACTGACCACCCCCTGCACCTCCTAACCTCAGACTGAGAGGTAACTAAGGCAGGGTGCTGACTTCCCCCTATAATCAGCTTCCCCATTTGCAAATCTCCATTCCTCCCTGCCCTTCTTTTGCAATGAGTCTGTTTCTTCTGTAGAGGTATACTTACTTAAAGCAAGAAGTATACTACTGGAAAGATGCTTAAACTCAAATCTTATTTTTGAATACACTAGAGCAGCACTGTCTAATAGAAGTCTAATGCAAGCCACCTATGTAATTTTAAATGTTCTAGTAGTCATGTTAAAAAGGTAAAAAAAAAAAAAAGAAGCAGGCAAAAATAATGTTTCATTTAACTCAATATATCCAAAACATTAATTCAACATGTAATCAATATAAAAGATTATTACACTATTTTTTTCATGCTAAACCTTTGAAGTCTGGTGTGTATTTTACCCTTACAGAATATCTCAATTCAAACTAGCCATGTGCCAAATGCTCAAGAGCTACATGTGGCCAGTGGCTATCATATTAGACAGCACAGCACTAGAGAAATGAGGTTCTGTTCTTTTTAACTGTGTACTACAGTGATTGCTTTGGTGAAATGAGGAGTCCTGCCCTCCCTGATGTAAATCAGACATTTTATGTAGTGAGGTTGTATAAATGTAGGAACCTGAATTAGATACTAAAGCTTGTCTTTTTCCACACGTCACGGTGTTCAAAACAGTGTTTCTTTGGCGAATCGCCTGTCTTGTAATTATTTCTGCTGTTACCCCTCCAACCCACCACCTTCCTAACTCTGTGGTGCCCCTTCCCCTCAGTTGGCCTCTTATGTCACTTGTAGCTACTTGCTGATGACGATGCCAAACCACAAATTCTGAGACATTGAAAGGAAAGAAAGGGAAAAAAGGGGTAGGTACCAAAAAAGTCACTGCCAAGCCCCCCACACTGGACCCACTTTGCTCCTCAGAGCTTGACCTTCTTCCATTTACTCTCAAATTTGCATTTTCCTAAGAAACTCAGTTGCATAAGAGGATGTCTCCAAAATGGCCCAAGAGACCAGCCTTATCCTGCTTTCTTGTAGGTACAGAAAATGACTGTTGGCAACTGGGAATTATACTCAGGCTCCCCCTGGGCAACCCTGGCAGCAGAAACTACAAGAATAGAGTGGGGAAGAAACCCAGGAACCACACTCAGCCTTCCTGAGCTTTCCTGTAACCCTTTCCACAACCTCCTGGTCTCCACAGTACATTCCTAGAGAGTTTGTCTCTTAAGGCCCTCAACTAGATTATCTCCCTAGAAAGCTGGTGAGTGGACAACAAAAAAGGGCAGAAGAAACCAAAACAGTATGAAATGATTTGTCTGGGATTTGGTACCAAACACAAACACAAATAGTAACTGGGTTTGGGGACAAAATTGAAAGCAGGCTCAAATCAATGCCCTCCTTATTGGTGGTTCAAAGCTTAATTTCCTGGCCTTGCTGCAAAGGACTGATCTTCCCAAGGTAACACAAGCAAAGCGGAATGGAAGCTAGTTACAGGAGAAAGGCAGGAGCTGAGGGGAGGCCAGCTGATTGTTGTGTTATGAGGTTCAGTCTAAAAAACCCTGCTATTCCTGGGAGTCAGTGTGCGCAGTGGGAAAATCACAGGCTTTGAAGTCCAACAGACCAGTGTTCAAATTATGATTCAGTCATTTAAATTCTCAAAGACACAGTTTCCTCATTTGTAAAATTGGGGTGATAATGCCTACCTTATTTGGCTATAGTGACGATTAACTCAGACAATGCATATGAAAATGCCTAGAACACCACAGCACATTGTTAGTGCTCAGAAAATGTTCTCTTCCTCTTCCTTAAAAATCCTAAAGAATAAAACATCCAGCTGACCAATCTAAGGGAATCCGTCACATCTGCAGACATTAGGAAAAATGAGTGATGAGAGGTGACTCAGGCTGGAAAAGACAAACATAAATCTAATACTTTAGCAGGATCAAGACAGAGCAGATATAAACAAGGCACTGTTATCATATTCTTGGGTTTAAGAGTAACCGCAATTAAGAACACTGTGTTTAGTAAGCCGCCAAGAGCAGAGATACAGAATGCTATGCTAAAGAGCCTAATGGCTTTCTTTGACACAGGCTCCTGTACAGATAAGGGAATGCACTGGAGTGGAGACATTCAGATTTCATTCACACATCCAATGTTGTCTCCTGATGGACTTGCAGAGAAGCCAGATCCTGTTCAGCAATTTGATCAAAACAGCCAAAAAGATATTAAGACCTTGTAGGACAGAATGTAGATCAATTGGTCCCATCTATAATCTCCATGAAAAGCTTATTGTGAATCCGTTAAAAAACATTGTGACATGACTAAGTTTTATACTAATTCCTTGGGTAGCTAATGTTATGTACAGCACACCTCCGTTTCAGAGGACTACCCTCAAGAACAGTACACACAGCCCTCTGGACAGGGGCATTTTGAGTGGTTTCACAAATGTTAGAAGCAGGTTGCCCTGATCCACCAACACTCTCCTGCTTGTCCACATGACCAAAAAGCCCATCTCTGAGAGTTGGCCAGCCAGAGTTAGCCTTGGGATATATTCTCCCTATATGATGAAGTGTTTACTGGTTCACATGGGCAATGAACTTGTGACTCACTTGCTCAGTCACTGGCCAAACTAAACAGAGACCAGTGAAAACAGCAGGCTCGAGAGATACTTCAAGGACACACAGAACAAGAGGAAACATGGTGTTGACAGCTGGGCAATGAGAACAGCAATGGTCCCAAGGCCAGACCCAACCCCTTGCTGCCATCAGCCACTCACTTATTTTGTGACTCCTTCAGTACCTTCCACATCATCCTTCAAATGGCTGGCTGGTCTGGAATCTTCTCCTTTTAATTAATAAATCTTCATTTGTTATTTCTTGCAATCATATAAACTCAATGATCGTACCTACAAGTGTCAACTGGCATTCATTCATTCATCTGTCCATCCATCTACCTACCCAACAAGCATTTATTGAGGGCTAGGTGCTAAAACTACTCCAGCTTTCCTGGATTTCTTTTAGAGCTATATATTGATGTATACATGATGTTCATTATTTTTTTTCTGATTATAAAAGCAATTTTTTTTCATTTTAGAAATTTTTGAATATACAGAAAATCATAAAGGTACCCATAATTATACCACCCAGAGATGATCACTGTTATTTTCCTTCATCTGTTTTCTTCACTTAATATTATATTGTGCTATTTTCCTATGTCATTAAGCTTTCTTCAAAAACATGAGTTCTAAGGATTGCATGTTTTTCAACATGAGTATATAATATTTTAACCATTTTTCTATAGTTGTACATTTATGTTATTTCCAATTTCTCACTGTTATAATACCACTGTAAATACCCTTGTGTATAAATCTTTGACATGTCTGTTTAATGCCCTAAGATAAAATTCTCCAAAGTAGTATTACTAGGTCAAGGAGCATTAAACACATAAAAGAATTTTGATTCATACTTTTGCTGGCCTTTCTTGAAGGGTAATGTTTCCCTAGGATATTTGCTATGAGAAGTCAAAAGTGAGCCATAAATGAACAGACCACAGTGATATGAATATCTCAAAGAAATAAAAGTGCATGGCTTCCTGAAAGCATAAACCATACCAAGAGAGTTGACCAGTTTTTTTTTTTTTAACAAAAGGAAACCTGTTGCTATGCCCTACTGCTAGAGTTAATCTGCAAATCCAGAATTCTGGACTAATGGGACACAGCAGTCTAACAACACCCCTCACAGGACAACTGCATCATTGATACAGCATCATGTGATATACAGATACCAATTTCAGTGTGTTTTCACTCTTAAAATCTTCTGATAGTGGCTTTGTGCAATACCATAAAATGTTAAATAGGCACGAGAATATGAAAATATGATCACATGGAGCCAGGAGCCAGGTCTTGATGCAGCTGAAGCCACGAAGCCATAGTCTCGCAGCCTTGCTGACCAGGAAAGATGTGCTCCACCTAATGGATCCACTGTGGCAGGGTGAAGTATGGGAGAGCTTAACATGCTACTAGCCAGCCATATGTTCACTGGATTTACAAGCTGTTGGGACCATAAGCAGCCACTGAGCTCAAAGAGCCCTCTCACGAGGAGTCCTAGAAACAACTAATGCAGCTGCTAAGGGTCTCAGAGTCTGTTTTAATGCACAAAGCAGTTCCTGTTTCTTTCAAAATGCCTTCTACACAATGGGGCGGGCAGAATTCATTTGCTCCAAAGCTCCAGAGGGACTAAAATCAGACCAAGAACCTGGGGGCTGGGGGGTTCTCTATTTTTTTTAGGTTTGTTTTCATTTGGTGTATGTCACCCAATAGTCCCATGATTGAATTATATTCCCCATTTAATACAATAAATCCATATTGGTTCCAGTTCTATCTCAACTGAGTTGACATTATGGCACTAAAAAGATGATGAACACGCTGAGGTAACAGTCATTGGCCCAGTAAAATGCCATGCTGTCTTACAAAACTGTTCATTGTGCTTTTACCACTCATAATAGTTTTGTGGATTTGCCCACTGAGCCGTTCGACAAATACTAAAGCACATCCTATGGAAGAGCAAACTGACGTCATCTCAGAGGTGGTTTAAAAAGTAAGAAAACTGAACCAAGAAATTAGAGCTGAATGGCTGTGAGGTTATTTCAAATGTGGAAAACGGGCTCATAATCCAAAATTCCAACTACCACTTTAAGATTACCAGGTCCCTTAGTAATCTTATGCAATGATGTGTTAAATTGCTTTTCTTATTTACTAAACGGGAGAGCCAAGGATGCATGAAGAGTGTTTATAATGAGTTAGGCACAGCCCCAAATACAACTGAATTCTGATGCTGAGACACTGGATAGAGAGAAGAGATATCCTTTACTGAAACCTCAGGAATTAAGATTAATGCGAGTGGCCATTCTAACTGAGAAGATATGAAGATCGAAAATATTATCCCTTAAGGGATATGTTTTAGTGAATAGAAAAGAAGTATTTATAATCAGGTTCTTAGAAGTTTAATCATTCCTCCCATAAATTTATAAGCCTAACAACAGACTTCTTTGCATGGGAGGAAAGAGGGTGAGAAGTCTAGCCCCATGCCCAAATTACTCAATTTGAAATTAGTGAGATCTGGGACTTCCCTGGCAGTCCAGTGGTTAAGACTTCACCTTCCAATGGGTGCGGGTCGGGGAGCTAAGATCCCACATGCCTCGGGGCCAAAAAACAAAACATAAAACAGAAGCAATATTGTAACAAATTCAATAAAGACTTTAAAAAAAAGAAATTAGTGACATCTGTATCAATAATTCTAAGTTCTTCAATAAATAGTATTACATACAACAAGAACAAACTCCTGTGTGTATGGTATGCTCACTTAGACTGGGGAAGAAGAGGGGGCTAGTGAGGAAGGAGGTCATGGAGAAGAAAGGCCAACAAAGGAAACATAAGGAAGCAGTAGAAAGTGGAGAATAAGAAGAAAATGATATATTTGCAATCACAGGTCTCCAGGAAATAATTTAAATCTAGTCTTACAGTTAAGTGTCAAAGAGTGATCAACCACAACGACCATTGACCTTCTTTCTCCCAGGGTGCTATAAAGACAGGGGAACTAATGAAATCAGTATTCTTTACTGCTCACCTGCCATAAACTTTAAGTGACCCTGGCCAAGGCTGAGTCAGTACACCTCTAGCATGGTGATTATAAGCATGGGCTCATGACCCAGATGGCCTGGGTTAGAATCCTGGCTCTGCCATTTCCTAGGAATGAAGTTTTTACCTTGCTGTGCCTCAGTTCCTCACCTGAAAAATAAGAATAGTACCTATCTCATAGGGTCGTTGAAAGGATGTAAACAGTTTTATAAACATAATACACTTAAAACAGTATCTGGCACATAAAAGCTTTATAAGCCACTTTGGAAGATAGTTTAGCAGTTTCTTACAAAACTAAACATACGCTTACCATACAATCCAGCAATTGCACTCCTTGGTATTTAACCAAATGAGCTGAAAACTTGTGTCCACATAAACGCTTGCACATGAATATTTATAACAGCTTTATTCATAATTGCCAAAACTTGGAAGCAACCAAGACGTCCTTCCGTAGGTGAATGGATAAATATACTGCAGTACATCCAGAAAGAAAAAAGAGAAAATGAGCTATAAAGCCATGAAAAGACATGGAGGAACCTTAAGTATATATTACTAAGTGATATATACTTATATATAGTATAGCCCATATAAGCCTAAGAAGGCTACATACTGTTTGATTCCAACTATACGACACTCTGGAAAAAGCAAAACCATAGAGACAGTAAAATGATCAGTGGATTCTGGGGGATTGGGGGAGAGGGAAGGATGAATAGGCAGAGCACAGAGGATTTTTAGGATAGTGAAACTATTCTGTATGATACTATAATGGTGGATACATGTCATTATACATTTGTCAAAACCCACAGGATGTATAACACTGAGAGTGAACCCTAATATAAATGACGGATGTGAACTGATAATGATGTGCCAATGTAGGTTCATTGACTGCAACAAATGAATCACCCTGGGTGAGGAATTTTGATCAAGGGGAAGCTGCATGTATGCGGGGGTAGGAGGTACACGGGAAATCTCTGTATCTTCCACACAATTTTGCTACGAATCTAAAACTTCTCTAAAAAAATTAAGTCTATTAAAATTTATTTTGAAAAGGTAGTACTTTAGATTGACAATTAAGAAGACACTGTGGGGTGGTAGAATGAGACAGAGAAGGAATCTGATAACTATGTGCTAGCCTCAAATCTGCCATCATCAGGCTATGTGACTTAGGACAAATTTTCTTAGCTTTTCTGGACCCTATTTTGTCTACCTATACAAAAAGGGGAGTAGAGCTCAGTGGGGCTTAACCTTGTTTGGGTTGCTCCCTTCCAGGCTACCCTCCACACAAGGATTATCTTCCTAAAAAATAAAAGCTGGTTATATTATTCCCTATTTTAAACTTCCTTTACCTGGCCCCTCCCTCCAGGATAAAAGCCAAACTCTTTCTTAGGGTATATAGAGACCCTTCACAATTTGACCCTTTTGGCCACACTATTCTAATTTCCTTTCATTCTAGCCCATATTTCTTTTTTTTTTAATTAACATAACTTTTCTGTTCTCAAATCACCTTATTTTTTTTTAATATTTATTTATTTATTTAGGCTGCGCCAGATCTTTTTTTTTAAATTAATTAATCTATTTATTTATTTTTGGTTCCACTGGGTCTTCGTTGCTGCGCGCGGGCTTTCTCTAGTTACGGCGAGTGGGGCTACTCTTGGTTGCGGTGTGCGGGCTTCTCATTGCGGTGGCTTCTCTTGTTGCAGAGCACGGGTTCTAGGCGCGTGGGCTTCAGTAGTTGTGGTGCGTGGGCTCGGTAGTTGTGGCGCAGGGGCTTAGTTGCTCCGCGGCATATGGGATCTTCCCGGACCAGGGCTCGAACCCATGTCCCCTGCATTGGCAGGCGGATTCTTAACCACTGCGCCACCAGGGAAGCCCTGCACTGGGACTTAGTTGCAGCACATGGGCTCTTAGTTGTGGCATATGGACTTCTTAGTTGTGGCATGCATGTGGGGTCTAGTCCCCCGACCAGGGATCGAACCCAGGCACCCTGCATTGGGAGGGCAGAGCCTTAGCCACTGGACCACCAGGGAAGTCCCTAGCCCATATTTCTTTACAAGTGCTTCTCAAAGTGTAATCTAAGGATCACCCTCCGTCAAATGCCTACGACAAAAGCAAATGCCTTTGCCCCAAATAAGGTTAGGATCTCAGGTGACAGGATACAAGAATCTACATTTTCACAAGATCTCCAGGTGATTCTGCCTCATGTGGCATTTGAAAACCATAACCCTTTATTTCAGCCACGCTGAAATCTCCCCCATTTCCCTGCCTGGAATGTCCTTCCCTGCCTTATCTACCTGGTAACATCTGCTTTTTAGCACAACTGTCACCTCCATTATGAAGCCTTTGGCCAATCCCCTAGGTAATTGGCTGTTCCCTCCTCTGTGCTTCTACAGCACTTAGTTCATCTCTCAGACAGTACTTAGTACCTACTGTATTGTACTTAGTACCTACTTACATATCTGTTTCTCCTACTATAATGTGACCTTGAAATCAGAGACTATGTTTTAATTTATTTTTACATCCCCAGCATCTAAGACATAATAGATAACAATAAATGTTTGTTGAACAAATGAATGAATGGATAAAGATGAAGAACTAAAGTATTCATCTCACAAATATTTGAGTGCCTACAAAGTGGTAGGCACTATTCTGGTACAAGAAAGTAGCCAGAACTTTTTGCCTGTAAGACAGCTAGAACCCTGGACACAGGGTTCTATTTTAAGCCTCTTCCAGCATTTTATCTGTGAAAACTTCCAAATGAGCCCCTTGTTTGTTTATTCATTCTTTAGGATAGAACCACTTGTCTGATGTTTACAAGTGGCATTATGACAATGAATGGCAATGGGAAAGCACAATGTACTTAGTCTATTCCCATAAATGTGCTTTGGGAGTCCAGACTCAACTTCATAGTCACCTTCTCTTTATTGCTTTCTGGAGAACATAATATAAATTAAAGATTTTGCAAATGAGAAAACAGTAAATGAAGACAAAGCCAAAGTTATTCTGCCAATAAATACTTTAATGAGAACCGAGGTCTGTAACATAAATAGCAGTAACTGCCCTGGCCTATGCCTTCTGCTCTAGCCCAAGTCTGGGGCTAACGAACTACATTTAACCCAAATTTGAAGAGAAGGTCATTTTGAGTGTCATCCATCAGTATCCATCTTCACAGAAGATACCAATCTGGGGCCAGAGTCTCAATGTTAATACTTCCTCTCAGGGAAAAGTTCACATGGCAACACAAACACATGAGCAATTTTGAACCATCCTATCGTTCTTCCATCAGGAGGGCCTTGGGAGACCAATGGTTCAGTAAACACTTACAACTTTGTCAAAATACATTAGAACACAGAAAAAGGGAAAAGAAGAGTAGAAAGGTTGGCAGGGCTTGACTCACATATAATTCAGTCCTTAGATTTGAAGCCTCTTGAGCTGCTCGTACGTAATAAAAAACTGAAGAGTAAGTCATGGAAGATCACTGGGATGATACTGAAAGTCAAACCCAGTTCTAAAATTGTGCATTGCATTCTCTTAAATTGAGGTACTTAGTCTGTGCTATTCTAAGTTGCATTTGCTTTAAAGTCTTTTTTTAAAACAATATCTGGCAAATCAAGCATGTGTTGAGTGCTCACCATGTGCCAATTTTGATTGTTGGCATTTAGCAATATAAACATATTACAATTCTAACATATTCTTCAGGGGCAAACAGGCCACACACACACACACACACACACACACACACACACAGACACACAACTATCCAAGAACATCAACGACATATAATTCAGTGCTAGAGTAACTGTTACAGACATTAGGTGATCAGAGGAATCCCAAGGAGGGAGGGAGATACTATCTCCCTTAACCTATAGACTCCACAAGGGCAAGGATTACTTTTCAACCCTGAACTGCTCACCACTGTACAAACACCACCACACACACTATCCAACTCATGGCTCTGCCCATAGGAGGCACTCAAACACACCTAAAGGAAGGAGGGTCATCCATGAGGAAGGAGCCCTGCTTCGCTCTGGATTCTTTTGCTCTATGAGTGTTTTCTGTCTTATTATTTCCCCAGCTATTTTAGTCATACACTTAGGGGTAGGAAATATGGACTACCTCAGCATGGACCTTCCTGTGGACATCTCCTAGCAGGGTTTCCCAAAACTTCCTAGCCCCTTCCAGATTTGGCTGTGTTTGTTGTTGTTGTTTGTTTTAAAGAGGAATAGAAACTTTGCCATTTCTTTTCTAATCCCTTTAGTTTGTATTAGACTCCAACTGAAAGCCATTTCTGTACTTAGTTCCACCCACAGTGGTCACCATTAGAATGCTTGAGTAGATTCTCACTTGCCTAAAGGCTTCAATAATCAAATTTTCCTTCCTATAGCCTAGAATTACCTGGGAGCTTGAAGCATTTACTTTCATTCTCATGTTCCAAAAGGATACAATGATGTTCCAGGGTCCAAGTCGAAGCCAGTTTGGCCAAAATCCTTTATAGAGTGCAAAAAAGCCCTCATGTTTCCACATCTGAGGGAAAGATATAATAAAAAAAATAAGAGTGAATTCTCCTTACACTTTACATCTGACAATTATTTTTATTTTAGTACTCATCTTCCATGCCCCTCCCCAACAACTTAGGATCCATGAATGGTCCTTTTTCTAAAGACATATATTTTGTGTTCTAAATACACCCACCCACTCATTCAACAAATATTTACTAAGCACCTACAATATGCAAGGTACTCTTCTCCATTTTGAGATAATAGTAATAATAGTAAACAAGAGAGAAAGTGTCTGTGGTAGCCAGCCTCCAAGATGGACCCCGATGAAAGCCAACTCCAGTTATTCACACCCTTGTGTAGTCCCTCCCACAACATATCAGGATTGGTCTGTGTCACCAATAGAGTATGGCAGTAGTGAACGTACGTCACCGCCAATGCTATGCTATAAAAGACATTTTGTATATAATAAGGTTTTGGGGCTTCCCTGGTGGCACAGTGGTTGAGAATCTGCCTGCCAATGCAGGGGACACGGGTTCGAGCCCTGGTCTGGGAAGATCCCACATGCCGCGGAGCAACTAAGCCCGTGTGCCACAACTACTGAGCCTGCGCATCTGGAGCCTGTGCTCTGCAACAAGAGAGGCCGCGATAGTGAGAGGCCCGCACACCGCAATGAAGAGTGGCCCCTGCTTGCCACAACTAGAGAAAGCCCTTGCACAGAAACAAAGACCCAACACAGCCAAAAATAAATAAATAAATAAATAAATAAATTTTTTTAAAAATAAGGTTTTGCCTTGTCTGTCTTTGATCATTTACTATGGAGGAAGCCAGCCGCCATGTCATGAAGAGAAGCCCATGTGGTGAGAGACTAAGCCCTCCAGCCAATAGCCAGCGAGGAACAAAGCCTTCCTGCTGACAACTACATGAATGATCCTTAAAGCAGATGTCCCAGCCCCAGTCAAGCCTTCAGATGATTACAACCCTAGCTGACATCTGGACTATTACCTCATGAGACAGCCTAAGCTGAAATCATTCAGCTAAGCTGCTTCTGAATTCCTAACTCACAGAAACTGTGACATAATAAATGCATGTTGTATTAAGGCACTGAGTTTTTGAGTAATTTGTTACACAGCCACAGATAACATACATTCCCTGCCCTCATGGAGTGCATACTCTAGTGGAGCTGACAAACGAATACATAAATTGACATATATTATATTCACAAATAATAAGTACTAATAAGAAAACTAAAGCAGGGTAGGGGAAGAGGAGTTGGGCAAGTCACTGTCCTTCTCTGAATCTGTTTCATCACTGTAAATTCTGTGTATGTAATGCCATGGCTGACCTCATGTGAATGACCAGAGGATTAGATGAGGAATAGTGTAAAATGCTTTGAGTTTAAGTTTTCTGTTTTATACAGCGGAGGTCCTACATATGCCAACTGAGTGGTTATTAGAATTAAATGACACAGAGATTGGTTCAAGATGGCGGAGTAGAAGGACAGGCGCTCACTCCCTCTTGCGAGAGCACCGGAATCACAACTAACTGCTGAACAATCATAGACAGGAGACACTGGAACTCACTACAAAAGATACCCCACATCCAAAGACAAAGGAGAAGCCGCAATGAGATGGTAGGAGTGGTGCAATCACAATAAAATCAAATCCCATAACTGCTGGGTGGGTAACTCACAAACTGGAGAACACTTATATCACAGAAGTCCACCCACTGGAGTGAAGGTTCTGAGCCCCATGTCAGTTTCCAACCTGGGGGTCTGGCAACAGGAGGAGGAATTCCTAGAAAATCAGACTTTGAAGGCTAGCGGGATTTGATTGCAGGACTTCGACAGGACTGGGGGAAACAGAGACTCCACTCTTGGAGGGCACTCACAAAGTAGTGTGCACATCAGGACCCAGGGGAAGGAGCAGTGACCCCATAGGAGACTGAACCAGACCTACCTGCTACTGTTGGAGGGTCTCCTGCAGAGGCGGGGGGTGGCTGTGGCTCACCGTGGGGACAAGGACACTGGCAGCAGAACTTCTGGGAAGTACTCTTTGGCGTGAGCCCTCCCAGAGTCCACCATTAGCCCAACCAAAGAGCCGGGTAGGCTCCAGTGCTGGGTCGACTCAGGCCAAACAACCAACAGGGAGGGAACCCAGCCCCACCCATCAGCAGACAAGCAGATTAAAGTTTTACTGAGCTCTGCCCACCAGAGGAACAGCCAGCTCTACCCACCACCAGTCCCTCCCATCAGGAAGCTTGCACAAGCCTCATAGATAGCCTCATCCACCAGAGAGCAGACAACAGAAGCAAGAAGAACTACAATTCTGCAGCCTGTGGAAGGAAAACCACATTCACAGAAAGATAGACAAAATGAAAAGGCAGAGGACTTTGTGCCAAATGAAGGAACAAGATAAAACCACAGAAAAACAACTAAATGAAGTGGAGAAAGGCAACCTTCCAGAAAAAGAATTCAGAATAATGATAGTGAAGATGATCCAGGACCTCGGAAAAAGAATGGAGGCAAAGACTGAGAAGATGCAAGAAATGTTTAACAAAGACCTAGAAGAATTAAAGAACAAACAGAGATGAACAATACAATAACTGAAATGAAAACTACACTAGAAGGAATCAATAGCAGAATAACTGAGGCAGAAGAATGGATAAGTGACCTAGAAGACAGAAATGGTGGAATTCACTGCTGTGGACCAGAATAAAGAAAAAACAATGAAAAGAAATGAAGACAGCCTAAGAGACTTCTGAGACAACATTAAACACAACATTCGCATTGGGGCTTCCCTGGTGGCGCAGTGGTTGAGAATCTGCCTGCCAATGCAGGGGACACGGGTTCGAGCCCTGGTCTGGGAAGATCCCACATGCCACGGAGCAGCTGGGCCCGTGAGCCACAATTACTGAGCCTGCGCGTCTGGAGCCTGTGCTCCGCAACAAGAGAGGCCACGATAGTGAAGAGGCCCACGCACCACGATGAAGAGTGGCCCCCGCTTGCCGCAACTAGAGAAACCCTCGCACAGAAACGAAGACCCAACACAGCCATAAATTAAAAAAATTTAAAAATTAATTAATTAATTAATTAATTAATTAATTAATTTTAAAAGTTCAGCTATTTTAAAAAAAAAAACATTCGCATTATAGGGGTCCCAGAAGGAGAAGAGAGAGAGAAAGGACCCGAGAATATATTTGAAGAGATTATAGTCGAAAACTTCCCTAACATGGGAAAGGAAATAGCCACTCAAGTCCAGGAAGCGCAGAGAGTCCCAGGCAGGATAAACCCAAGGAGAAACACGCTGAGACACATAATAATCAAATTGACAAAAATTAAAGACAAACAAAACTTATTGAAAGCAACAAGGGAAAAACGACAAATAACATACAAGGGAACTCCCATAAGGTTAACAGCTGATTTCTCAGCAGAAGCTCTACAAGCCATAAGGGAGTGGCACGATATATTTAAAGTGATGAAAGGGAAGAACCTACAACCGAGATTACTTGACCTGGCAAGGATCGCATTCAGATTCGATGGAGAAATCAAAAGCTTTACAGACAAGCAAAAGCTAAGAGAATTCAGCACCACCAAACCAGCTCTACAACAAATGCTAAAGGAACTTCTCTAAGTGGGAAACACAAGAGAAGAAAAGGACCTACAAAAACGAACCCATATAGCACAGGGAGATCAGCTCGGTGCTTTGTGACCACCTAGAGGGGTGGGATAGTGAGGGTGGGAGGGAGACACAAGAGGGAGGAGATACGGGGATATATGTATACATATAGCTGATTCACTTTGTTATAAAGCAAACTAACACCATTGTAAATCAATTTTACTCCAATAAAGATGTTAAAAAAAAAACCAAACCAATAACAATTAAGAAAATGGTAATAGGAACGTACATATCGATAATTACCTTAAACGTGAATGGATTAAATGCTCCAACCTAAAGACACAGGCTAGCTGAATGGATACAAAAACAAGACCCATATATATACTGTCTACAAGAGACCCACTTCAGACCTAGGGACACATACAGACTGAAACTGAGGGGATGGAAAAAGATATTCCATGCAAATGGAAATCAAAAGAAAGCTGGAGTAGCAATTCTCATATCAGACAAAATAGACTTTAAAATAAAGACTATTACAAGAGGCAAAGAAGGACACTACATAATGATCAAGGGATCAATCCAAGAAGAAGATATAACAACTATAAATATCTATGCACCCAACACAGGAGCACCTCAATACATAAGGCAACTGCTAACAGCTATAAAAGAGGAAGTCGACAGTAACAAAATCATAGTGGGGGACTTTAACTCCTCACTTACACCAATGGACAGATCATCCAAACAGAAAATTAATAAGGAAACACAAGCTTTAAATGACACAATAGACCAGATAGATTTAATTGACATTTATAGGACATTCCAACCCAAAACAGCAGATTACACTTTCTTCTCAAGTGCGCATGGAACATTCTCCAGGATAGATCACATCCTGGGTCACAAATCAAGCCTCGGTAAATTTAAGAAAATTGAAATCATATCAAGCATCTTTTCCAACCACAACGCTATGAGATTAGAAATCAATTACAGGGAAAAAAACATAAAAAACACAAACACATGGAGGCTAAACAATACGTTACTAAATAACCAAGAGATCACTGAAGAAATCAAAGAGGAAATTTAAAAAATACCTAGAAACAAATGACAAGGATAACACGGCGACCCAAAACCTATGGGATGCAGCAAAAGCAGTACTAACAGGGAAGTTTATAGCAATACAATCCTACCTCAAGAAACAAGAAAAATCTCAAATAAACAACCTAACCTTCCACCTAAAGCAATTAGAGACAGAAGAACAAAAAACACCTAAAGTTAGCAGAAGGAAAGAAATAATAAAGATCAGATCAGAAATAAATAAAAAAGAAATGAAGGAAACAATAGCAAAGATCAATAAAACTGAAAGCTGGTTCTTTGAGATGCTAAACAAAATTGATAAACCTTTAGCCAGACCTCATCAAGAAAAAGAGGGAGAGGACTCAAATCAGTAGAATTAGAAATGAAAAAGGAGAAGTTACAACAGACACTGCAGAAATACAAAGCATCATAAGAGACTACTACAAGCAACTCTATGCCAATAAAATGGACAACCTGGAAGAAATGGACAAATTCTTAGAAAGGTATAATCTTCCAAGACTGAACCAGGAAGAAATAGAAAATATGAACAGACCAATCACAAGTAATGAAATTGAAACTGTGATTAAAAATCTTCCAACAAACAAAAGTCCAGGACCAGATGGCTTCACAGGTGAATTCTATCAAACATTTAGAGAAGAGCTAACACCCATCTTTCTCAAACTCTTCCAAAAAATTGCAGGAACACTCCCAAACTCATTCTATGAGGCCATCATCACCCTGATACCAAAACCAGACAAAACTACTACAAAAAAAGAAAATTACAGACCAATATCACTGATGAATATAGATGCAAAAATCCTCAACAAAATACTAGCAAACAGAATCCAACAACACATTAAAAGGATCATACACCATGAACAAGTGGGTTTTATCCCAGGGATGCAAGGATTCTTCAATATACACAAATCAATCAGTGTGATACACCATATCAACAAACTGAAAAATAAAAACCATATGATCTCAATAGATGCAGAAAAACCTTCTGACAAAACTCAGCACCCTTTTTTGGTAAAAACTCTCCAGAAAGTGGGCATAGAGGGAACCTACCTCAACATAATAGAGGCCATATATGACAAACCCACAGCAAACATCATTCTCAATAGTGAAAAACTGAAAGCATTTCCTCTAAGATCAGGAACAAGACAGGGATGTACACTCTCACCACTGTTATTCAACATAGTTTTGGAAGTCCTAGCCACGGCAATCAGAGAAGAAAAAATAAAAGGAATACAAATTGGAAAAGAAAAAGGAAGACTGTCACTGCTTGCAGATGACATGATACTATACATAGAGAATCCTAAAGATGCCACCAGAAAACTACTAGAGCTAATCAATGAATCTGGTAAAGTTGCAGGATACAAAATTAATGCACAGAAATCTCTTGCACTCCTATACACTAATGAAAAATCTGAAAGAGAAATTAAGGAAACATTCCCATTTACCATTGCAACAAAAATTATAAAATACCTAGGAATAAACCTACCTAAGGAGACAAAAACCTGTATGCAGAAAAGTATAAGACACTGGTGAAAGAAATCAAAGATGACATAAACAGATGGAGAAATATACCATGTTCTTGGATTGGAAGAATCAATATTGTGAAAATGACTATACTACCCAAAGCAATCTACAGATTCAATGCAATCCCTATCAAATTACTAATGGCAGTTTTTACAGAACTACAACAAAAAATCTTAAAATTTGTATGGAGACACAAAAGACCCCGAATAGCCAAAGCAGTCTTGAGGGAAAAAAATGGAGCTGGAGGAATCAGACTCCCTGACTTCAGACTATACTACAAAGCTAGAGTAATCAAGACAATATGGTACTGGCACAAAAACAGAAATATAGATCAGTGGAATGGGATATAAAGCCCAGAGATAAACCCACGCACCTATGGTCACCATATCTTTGATAAAGGAGGCAAGAATATACAGTGGAGAAAAGACGGTTTCTTCAATAAGTGGTGCTGGGAAAACTGGACAGCTATATGTAAAAGAATAAAATTAGAACACTCTCTAACACCATACACAAAACTAAACTCAAAATGGATTAGAGAGCTAAATGTAAGACCGGAAACTATAAAACTCTTAGAGGAAAACGTAGGAAGAACACTCTTTGACATAAATCACAGCAAGATCGTTTTTGATCCACCTCCTAGAGTAATGGAAATAAAAACAAAAATAAACAAATGGGACCTAATGAAACTTAAAAGCTTTTGCACAGCAAAGGAAACCATAAACAAGACGAAAAGACAACCCTCAGAATGGGAGAAAATATTTGCAAATGAAGCAACTGACAAAGGATTAATCTCCAAGATTTACAAGCAGCTCATTTAGCTCAATATCAAAAAGCAAACAACCCAATCCAAAAATGAGCAGAAGACCTAAATAGACATTCCTCCAAAGAAGATATACAGATTGCCAACAAACACATGAAAGAATGCTTAACTTCACTAATCATTAGAGAAATGCAAATCAAAACTACAATGAGGTATCACCTCACCCCAGTCAGAATGGCCATCATCAGAAAATCTACAAACAATGAATGCTGGAGAGGGTGTGGAGAAAAGGGAACCCTCTTGCACTGTTGGTGGGAATGTAAATTGATACAGCCAGTATGGAGAACAGTATGGAGGTTACTTTAAAAACTAAAACCAGAACTACCATATGACCCAGCAATCCCACTACTGGGCATATACCCAGAGAAAACCATAATTCAAAAAGACACATGCACCCCAGTGTTCATTGCAGCACTATTTACAATAGCCAGGTCATAGAAGCAACCTAAATGTCCATCAACAGATGAATGGATAAAGAAGATGTGGTACATATATACAATGGAATATTACTCAGCCATAAAAAGGAACGAAATGGAGTCATTTGTAGAGACGTGGATGGATCTAGAGACGGTCATACGGAGTCAAGTAAGTCAGAAAGAGAAAAACAAATATCATATATTAACGCATGTATGTGGAACCTAGAGAAATGGTACAGATGAACCGGTTTGCAGGGCAGAAATTGAGACACAGATGTAGAGAACAAACGTATGGACACCAAGGGGGGAAAGTGGCGGGGGGTGGTGGTGGTGGTGTGCTGAATTGGGCGATTGGGATTGACATGTATACACTGATGTGTATAAAATTGATGACTAATAAGAACCTGCTGTATAAAAAAATAAATAAAATAAAATTCAAAAATTCAAAAACAAAAGGATTAAATGACAAATAATGCATACCAAAGGTCATAAATTGATGATGTGTATTGAATTTCACCAACAGAAACAGTTCCTGTTTAATGCATAAATATCTATTAAGTAACTCCTGTGTGTTAGGCATTGTATTCTACATTGAAAAAAATGTTATTTTGCCTTCCCACTGGTGAAGTGAAACCCACCAGTATACTAAAAAATGAATATTTGGATAAGACAACAATATGAGAATCCAGACGTCTAAATATCCCTTATCCCATCCTATAGATTAAGAACACTCAATACGATTATCCTTATTAATCATTTTTAAAGCAAATAGTAACAGAACAAGGGCACTATTTATGGAAACATATGCTTGCCCCAATGGATCATCAGCAAATGCTATAGGTCTCAGACCAAAATTGATGTTGGAAAATTGTGAAAATCAACCAAAATAAATCCTGGATACAGATAACCTAGAATCATAGACTGCTAAGATAAGGCACCTGAGAGATACAACCAAACCCCATCACCTCTCACCTGGAACTGGTCTACAGTCTCCACCGAGAAGCCAAAGCAATCTTTTAAAATTATAAATCAGATAGTCACTTTTCTGTTTAAAGCTCTCCAATGAATTCCCAGTGGATTTCATTCTAACTGCAAATTTTCTTTAATGACCTGCATGATTTAGCCCCTGCCTCTCTCTCCAGTTTCATTTCCTACTACTTTTTCCTTTATTCATCACATGCAGCCATACCAGCCTTGTTTTTAACCCTTGAACATGTCCAACTCATTCCCAACTCAGGGCCTTTGTACCCACTCCCTCTTTTTGGAATGCTTTTCTCTCAGATCTTCTCGTGGCCACCTTCTTCTCATCATTCAGACCTCTGCTCAAATGTCACCTCCTCACAGCCTTTCCCTGGCCATCCTAGCTGAAGTAGTTCCCCACCACTATCACCAAGTCACTATCTCATTATGCTGTGTTAGTTTCTTCATAGTATTTACTTCCATCTGAAGTTATACTGTTTATTGGACTTCCCTGGTGGTCCAGTGGTTAAGACTCCGCACTCCCAATGCAGGGGGCATGGATTTTATCCCTGGTCAGGGAACTAAGATTCCGCATGCTGCACAGCATGACCAAAAAAAGATTTGGAATAATAAAATTACACTGTTTATTACCTGTGTGTTTATTGTCTGTCTCCCTCAACTAGAATGTAATCTCCAGAAAAGCAGGGACCATGTTGGTCTTCTTCACCATTCTATCCCACCACGTAACACTGTCTGGCACAGTAAAGTCTCCACTAAATATCTGAATAAATATTTGTTGAGTAAATGAACACACAAACTTTTACACACACACACACACACACACACAGCCTCTAACACTCTCATGAGCCATACGAATCCTCGTAGAGCTGCAAAACAGGGACTAACTTCTTCCAAACATTAGAACTGGGATGCACACTTTTTGGCTTGAGGCAGTTGAGTGAAAACAAGCAAGAACTTCTGTAGATACACAGAGACAAGAGGCTACTTCATGAAGTTATACATTCATTCAACAAATAATTTGCTGTGGATAAAGTGATAAACAAGATGCATATGGCCCTGCCTTCACGGAACTTAGAGTCTACTGGGCAGACAGCCATTAAAAGCAATTACAATTGACTCTTGAACAATGCAGGTGTTTAGAGGCACCGACCCTCCATGCAGTCAAAAGTC
Organism: Eschrichtius robustus; assembly: GCF_028021215.1. Classification (NCBI taxonomy): domain Eukaryota; kingdom Metazoa; phylum Chordata; class Mammalia; order Artiodactyla; family Eschrichtiidae; genus Eschrichtius; species Eschrichtius robustus. The sequence goes on along the minus strand of NC_090845.1, from coordinate 114,298,993 downwards.
CTCATATAACTTATTTTCAGCCCTCTACATCCAGAGAGTCAACCAACCACAGGTTGTGCAGTACCGTAGTATTTACTCTTGAAAAAAATCTGCATATAAATGGACCCGTGCAGTTCAAACTCATGTTGCTCAAGGTTCAACTAGACAATAAAATGTAACAAATGTGATACAGCCATACAGCAGAATATTACCCAACCATAAAAAGGAACAAAGTACAGGCATACCTCATTTTATTGCACTTCACTTTACTACACTTTGCAGATAGTGGATTTTTAACAAATTGAAGGTTTGTGGCAACCCTGCATGGAGCAAGTCTATCAGCACCATTTTTCCAACAGCACTTGCTCATTTTGTATCTCTCTGTCACTTTTGGTAATTCTCGTCATATTTCAAACTTTTTCATTATATTATATTTGTTATGGTGATCTGTAATCTTTGATGTTACTATTGCAAAGAAATGACTCACTGAAGGCTCAGATGATGGTTAACATTTTTTAGCAAATCAAGGTATGTACATTTTTTTAAGACAATACTAATGCACACTTCATAGACTACTGTATAGCGTAAACATAATTTTTACATGCACTGGGAAACCAAAAAGTTCATGTGACTCCCTTTATTGTGACATTTGCTTTATTGCGACATTTGCTTTATTGTGGTGGTCTGGAAGCATACCTCTGAGGTATGCCTGTACTGATACATGCTACAGCATGGATGAACCTTGAAACATTATGATAAGTGAAATGAGCCAGTCAAAAAGCTCACATATTGCATGATTCCATTTATATAAGATATCCAGAATAGGCAAATCTACAGAGATAAAAGTACATTAGTAGTTTCTTAGGGCTGGGAAGATAGGGAGGTAATAGCTAAAGGGCACAGGGTTTCTTTCTGAGGTCATGAAAATGTTCTAAAGTTGACTGTGGTGATGATGGTTGCACATATCTGTGAATATACCAAAAGCCTATTCACTCTGAATAGGTGAACTTTATGAATTTCATGAAGTTAAAAAAACATCAAAAAAGATGTTTTTTAAAATATATTAAATGCTATGACAGAGCAAGTATATAAAACTACATACACATACACAGTTTAATGGTCAGGGAAGGCCTTTATGAAAAAATAATGCAATCTGAAGAATGAGTAGAAGCTAGCCGTCTAACAAAGTATATGGCATGGGTGAAAACTTGGGAATGAAAGAAAAGTCTAGTACTAGAACTTGTTCAGTATGTCTGGAATACAGAGTAAAGGTAGCAAAGATAAGGCTGTAGAGGTAAAAAGGGGTCAAATCATATGGACCTTGCATCAGAGAGAAGCCATTCAAGGGTTTTAATATAGAGGTAACAGGATGAGATTTGCAGCTGCTCATTTCTACGTCAGAGATGAATGCATAATTTCATTCACCAAAGCGTTATGGCACTCTTACAGATAAAATAAAAAAGTATGATGACAATAAAGAGCAAAGTTGTTTTAAAGAATTTTAATAGCAAGTAAGTGAATGAGTGAGTAAATGTAAGTACTTAAAGGTTACTGTCAGCATGAAAATATGTTTCTGACAATATCATACAGCATAGTGGTTACAAGTATAAACTCTGGAATCAAACAAACCCTGATTTAAATCCCAGATCTGCCACTTATTAGGTGTATAATCTTGGGTAAATACTTAGCTACTCTGAACCTGAGTTCTCTCCTGTATAAAATGGCAAAGATATTATCCACTCTATAGGGTTGCTGGGAGTTAAAGGATATACTCTAGTGTGTGGTACATAATAAACATTCAATAAATGCTATTACTATATTATTATACCCTCTATCTCCTCTTAGCCAACCTTCTTGAAAGAGTGTTTTGTACTTGTCTACTTATCCTCACTTCCTATGTGTTCATCTGTCTCTTCCTATTAGAATTAAAATGTCACGAAGGCCAGGACTTTTTTGTTCACCAACCTAGAACAGTGCCTAGCACAGAAGACACAAACCCTTAGATTAATGGTTTTCAACCTTGGGCGAACATTGCAATCACCTGAGGAGTTTTCAAACTACTGACAACCTGGCTCCCACCCCAGGCATTCTGAGGTCATTGGTTTAAGGTGGGTGCAGAAGCTGTGAATGTTCCCCAGGTGACTGCAGTGTGCATCTAAGATTGAGAACAACTGTCTCCACAAAGCCAGTGTGATCTATTTAAAACGTAAATCTGACCTGATTAAAATCTTTCAATAGCTCCTCATCAAGTAAAAGAATAAGTCCAAGCATCTCAGCATAGCATTCAATATCCTTTATAACCTAACTAACCCTCAGCCACCAACATGAGGAAGGCACCACAGTGTGAAGAATGTTGGGTTGAAGCCAATGGTCTAAGTTGAAATCCCAGCTCTCCCACTTACTAGCTGTGAAACCTTGGGCAGGTTAGTTAATCTTAGCACTTCAGTATGCTGTAATGGTGAGGATTAAATGAATGAATACACGTAAGTCTCATTAGGACAGTCCCCGATACACAGGAAAGCACTCAACAGATGTGAGTTACTATTATTTTAGATGCCTCCATCTACAGGAAACCTATCCCAAACTTCCAAATTGGACCAAAATTTCCTCCCACAGACCCCTGAGTTTATCACTTGACAAGATGTGTTGATTATCTGTTTGTATACATGTGGTGCACTGTAATTTTTCTGTACACACTAAAATGGTGCCTGATAGATAATAGTTGTTAACTAAACTGAGAAACCATATGACAGTATCATATTTTAGCTCCAAATTTGTTTTTTGTAGAAGTATTATCACGAATGATTATATAATACATAATACGTGTATGATATTCAGCTTCCTACAAACACAACATAGCAGAAACTTTCAAAGCCAAACCATGAACAACAGCACAATGCTGAACGGAAACCAAGTACCAGATTTTCTATTATAGCATCTCTGCCTTGTCTGAAATGGGCAAATGTGGGATATGTTAAGTCCTTTCTACCAGTAATTCTACATGGTGCTATTGATAAAAGTATCGTGCAGTCTTAAGCATTCAAACTGGAATAATAATATTAAGGACCACTGTGCATCAGCAGATTGCCAAGGAGACCGCTTTTCTACCTAGGAATTACTCTGAGAGGCTACTAAAAATAGACATAATGATTCTTCCATCTTCAGAATGAAATGCAGCAACTAAGAATAAGGACTGCAAGAAGGTCTGAGACATCAAAGAAAATTAAAAATACAATCCAAGTTCACAGTGTGTGTACCTTTAAAATACCATCCAAAGTGCCCTTGTAGAGGTCCACATGTCCCACAATTGCCCTCTGGTTCATCATGCGAGTTCGAACCACATCAACTGGATTGGAAGCCAGAGCCCCAGCCAAGCCACACGTAAAGCTGGAACTAAAGATAAAAACTTTAAGAAGATAGACTGCCCCACTTGCACCTCTGCCCACTTAAACTGAAATTAGTCCAAACATAAACGTACAATGAGTCAGACTCATCAGATAAAACCTGGCACTTGCCCTTTCATTACAATCTAAAGAGAAAGAAAATCTTTACTAATCTTTACATTATTCAAAAGTTGTCCCCTTCACTTTTCAATCCAAAATTCAGATAGCCTTTTTTTTTTAAGGGGACAGTTTATAAGTCTAGCAAGTTCCCTAAGCAGGAAGTATTATGCATCATCTATTAGTTATGTAAATTTTTCAAACCACAGCATCATATGCCAAATGCATTTGAGTAGTAAAATATCATAAAAGTTGCAAGATGAAGAAAACATAGGATGAAATTAGCAACAGTCTTCAGCCCAAAACTGTGGTTTTGTTTCACAGGCCCTATAAAATTTCACCCTTTTATTCTGTTTCTCATTGAGAAAATTTGCTTTCTGATCCAAAATTAACCAAAGCAAATAAAAGATGAGTTTATTAGATACAGAGGCTGTGTATGAACAAATGCAAATCCTACAGACATCTGATAGGCTACTGTATTAGACACTGCCCCCAAGTACCAAAGTGCCCACAGCATCTGGAATCTCTGTACCTGTATCAGAAGGCTTGAAGTTCTGGTGATGAGAGAGAAAAAGGTATTTAGACCATATGTACCCATTATCAATTCTACATGAGGACTTCAGTGAAAGATGCTTTTTGTGCTTAAAGTACTGAATATATGGAATGAGTACAACCTATCCTACTTACACAAAGTGAGTTAAGATTGTGTCTCCCATCACCCCTGACAATATTAAGTGCTTCTTCGTAATGTCATAGACTGGTAGCTCTACTCCCACAACGATGGCAGCCCGCTGAGCAGTTGGGACAACACCCTACAAAACATAAGTGACATGAGACACCAAGGAAATACACTGGTAGCGACATAAGTCTAAAAGTGAACAAAGTAAGTCAGGAATTAAAAAATAACAGAAAAAATCCAAGTCTGAAGTATAGGAGTTATTCCTCCTTCAAATCAATAGCTAATACCGGAACATTTATAAATTCCCAATTCACTTACTGTACTAAAAAATAAAATCATTGATATGACACCCAAAGCACAAGCAACAAAAGAGAAAATAGATAAATGGGACTTTATCACAATTAAACATTTTTGTGATTCAAAGGATACCATCAAGAAAGTGAAAAGACAACCCACACAATGGGAGAAAATATTTGCAAATCATATATCTGGACTAGTATGTATCATATATTATATATGGACTAGTATCCAAAATAAAGAACTCTTACAACTCAATAATAAAAAGACAAACAACCCAATTAAAAAATGGGCAAAAGATCTAATAGACATTTCCCCAAAGAAGATATACACTTATACACTGCTGGTGGGAATACAATATAGGGCAGCCACTGTGATAAACACTTCGGCAATTCCTCAAAGGTTAAACAGAGAATTACTACATGACCCAGCAATTTCACATCTAGATACATACCCAAGAAAATTATAAACATATATTTATGCAAAAACTTGTGCATGAATGTTCATAACAGCATTATTCATAATAGCCAAAAAGTACAAACCACCCAAATGCTTATTAATTGATGAAGGGATAAACAAAATGTGGTATATACATACAATGGAATTATTATTCAGCCATAAAAAGAAATGAAGTACTGATAAATGCTAAAACATAGATGAAACTTAAAAACAGTACGTTAAACTAAAGAAGCTAGTCATAAATGCCACATATTGTATAATTCCATTTACATGAAATGCCAGAATTGGTAAATCTATAGAGACAGAAACTAGATTAGTGGTTGTCTAGGTCTGGGAAGGTTGGAGGTCATGGGAAGTGACTATTAATGGATATGGGGTTTCTTTTTGTGGTGATAAAAATGTTCTAAACTTAGACAGTGGTGATGGTTGCACAAGTCTTTGGATATCCAAAAAACATTAAATTGTACACTTTAAGATGGCAAATTTTTATGGTATATGAATTATCTCAATAAAGATGTTATTAAAAATAAAACCATGAAGCAAAAGTCAGTAGGGAGAGGAGAGCTTTCAAGTTTATTTCACAGAATTTAGGATGTGCAGAAAGGACACACTAGGATGACAGCAAAGGTATGATGCAGCTAGGGAGAAGGCCAAGGCAAAGGAGTACCTCCTTATGAGTCCTCCTGTGATAACACTATCAGCTTTTCACTCACTAGTACAGTATTCCTATCACAGCTCATGTTACAACACAGGACTGCCAGAGCATTAAAAGTCCTGTTTTTGAAGAATATGAATGACACGAGAAAATGTCTGTAACGCTGAAGAAGGTAAGACATAAAATTATTTATAGTATTATTCTAACTTTAGGGGAAAAGGCATACACACACATGCCAAATTTTTGTAAAAATTTTCACAAGGAATGTTTTACTTTTACAATTGTGTTTAAATTTAAATATCATTTAAAAAACTGAAAATAACATACCATGGGGAACAACTGCTTTCTGTGATACCTGTTATAATTAAAGAGTTCAATCATCTCTAAATTCCCAAACTCCATTTATAAAGTGGAAGTGATGTAGCTGTGCTGTCATCAGGAGATGTTTGATTCTGCTCATCAGGCTGGCTGGCCCAGCAGTACCTTCCTCTCTGATCCTTCCACCTGCTCAACTCTGTTAGAAGATGGCCTCAGAAGACTAATTTGGTGAACCGTAAGGCCCCACAGGCTGAATTCAGGTCACAGACATGTTTTGTGTGGCCTACACAGTGTTTCTTAGAAGGCTGAATTAGCTGTCAACATAAAACAAAAACAAAACCACAGGAATGGATATTTCACACAGGAATGCAAATTTCCAGCTTCTCTTGAAAGCCCAGAAAATTTGGCCACACTGGACTCAACGTGGTGCATGACAGCAATGAACAGGGCAAGTGCTCTCCAGTTCACTACTCGACTGTCTAACTCTGACCTAGGTGCCAGTTACTCTTTATTACTGTACTCCTGTTGTTATTTCTTACAATGGAGTTTGGAAGAAAGTGAAGTGTTTCCAGTGAAAGTGAAATGTTTCCAGTACCCATGTTACAATCAAAGCAGGAAAATAAAATACAGACATGTGTTTGAAGAAAAAGGTAAACATATTTCCTTGTTGAAATGAAAAAAAGATTCCCATATTTTAATATGTAAATAATACATGTCTGTGTCAAAAGAATACATAACACAATATACTTCACTTCTCCTTACATGCCTGGATGGAGTAAATAGCCTGGATCATAAAAGTAGCTATGTTCAGTTCCTCAAAAAATTAAACATAGAATTACCATACAATCCAGCAATCCTACTTTTGGGTATATACACAAAAGAATTGACATCAGTCTTGAAGAGGTATCTGCACATCCATGTTCACAGCAGCATTATTCACAAGAGCCAAGATATAGAAACAAACTAAATGTCCATTAATGTATGACTGGATTAACAAAATGTAGTATACGCATATAATGGAACGTTATTCAGCTTTAAAAAGGAAATTCTGACACATGTGATAACATGAATGAACCTTGAGGACATTATGCTAAGTGAAATAAGCCAGTAATAAAAAGACAAACAGTGTATGATTCCACTTATATGAGGTACCCAGAACCATCAAATTCATAGAGAGATAATAAAAGGTTGGTGGCCAGGGGCTAGGGGAAGAGGAAATGCGGAGCTGTTGTTTAATGGGTACAGAGTTCCAGTTTTGCAGGATGAAAAGAATTCTGGAGACTGGTTGTACAAAAATGTGATATTTTATATGTATTTTACCACAATTAAAAGATTATTTTAATTAAAAACGAAGTAGCTATGTTCCCCTGACAAAATCTCCAATTCTATTTATTGTTCTGTCTTTGTCTTTTCCTTAGCCTTAGTTTGTGAAAAAAGCTCTAGTTAGTTCCATTTTCTGGTTTTAAATTAGACTAACCAAGAAAGTGTACCTTGGGACTTCCCTGGCGGTCCAGTGGTTAAGACTCCACACTTCCACTGCAGGGGCACGGGTTCGATCCCTGGGCAGGGAACTAAGATCCCGCATGCCGTGCAGTGTGGCAAAAAAAAAAAAAGAAAGAAAGAAAGAAAGAAAGAAAGAAAGAAAAAGGAAAAGAAAGTGTACCTCCAAGTGCTTTTTATCAAAAAGCAAACGTCAAGGATCATTAACTGATGCTAAGATCATTTGGCAAAAGGTCATTAAGTAATAGGATATATGCACGTTGTTAGAATATTACCCTACAAATTACTTGCTAATTGCAAAGGGGAAAAAAAACGTACCTTTTACTATGATAAGACCTGGTAGGCATCATCTTAACAAGTAAACGAACTTGGCATCACCAATTTTGGGACAAACTAACATTTTGTGTCTCTTGCTGTGATGCATATGAAATAGTGTCATCTATGAAGTTCTCTTACCAGAAATGTTTAACATGCGTCTAATCAAGCCAACAGATCTAACTTCTAGCTTACAGGAAATACAGGGGAAATGCAAGGAAGCATTTTATATAAGAAAACTGACCTGATCTCATCAATAAAGGAAATTTGAATATGGACTGGGTATTAGATATTAGGGACTTATTAATTTTCTTAGGTGTGACAATGGTATTGTTATTATGTAGGAGAATGTCCTTATTCTTAGGAGATGCATAATGACGTACTTAGGGCAGTACCACGATGTCTGCAACTTCCTTTCAAATAGTTTAGGAAAAAAAGGAAAGAGAGAGACTTATTAGATATTTAAACAACAAAAAAAAGAGAGTGTGCACGTGTGTGTGTGTGTGTGTATGGGTATATGTGTGCATGTGTGTATATACATAAGTAGATAAAGCAAATAGGGCCAAACTTTGAGTCATTTAATCCAGCTATGTAGGTGTTCATTGTTCTGTTCTTCCAACTTGTCTGTATGTTTGAAAATTTTATAGTAAGTAGTTAGGGAAAATTATAAAGAAATAATAAAAGCAACGCTCTCCCTTCTAAGAGTCTATTAATGGATTTCCCATTCTACTCTCTACTACTAGTAGTCTTATTTAATCTTACAAACTTAAGTGATTAAAACTGGATAAAAAATTACAGGAACAAAAATGTTTTAAAAAGTATAGATAGAAGACTGGAAGATAATACGACAAAATGTTAACAGTGATAACTCTAGCTAGTGGGACTACTGGATATTTTTATCTTTTATATATTTTCTCAACATTTTATAGTACATCTTTTACCTTTTATAATGTTAAAAAAGTTGTTTTAGGCAATAACTTTTTATCATAAGCACTACAGACACTACCATAAACATACATTGCTGTGTTAATACAAAACTGGCAAAAATATATATTGAAAAATTAAACTCACTGTGAATTTGAACAAACCAAAATGGCTATCTCAAACAATATAACTTCTCTCACACATACAATCCCCAAACATTAAGCAGAAATAAAGACGACTGATAAGTTTTGGTCCTTTCACAGCTGACAAGGAGCTTCTTACCTTATTTTTTAGGTTACCAAGAATCTTACATAGTATAAGGTGACAATTCACAATTTTATGGCTTTATATAAAAGGTAATCTTTGCAAATTCTAGCAATTGTGTAAAGAATAATACCAAGAAAAGAGTACTCACCCTCCACAGACCCCTGGTACCTTCTTGTTGGTATATATCAATGAAGCTGCCAATCATGCTGCCTTGGAACAAGCTTCCTTGAGCCTGCATTCGAATCTAAAATCGGAAGAGGTGAACATTTTATTTTGACAGAGAACCAAAATGAGATGATTCACTCATTTAAAATGAAGAAAACAGTATTTGGGAATTAAAAATCAGCTTACTATTATGATGAAATTAATGACTTAAGCTACATATAGAAAGAATGTAAGTTGTGTCAAAGTATATTTTATAAAGATGATTTTTATCAGCCTCACATTCCTCATACTAAGTCCATCATTTCTGGAGTTGGAAGAAAATTTGGGGAAAAGAAAGAATGAGTACTCTGTGGTGGTAGAAAATAATCCATTTAAACTATGATTAGTTTAGTAAAAAACTATAAACAACCTATATGTCCAAAAATAACAACAAAGGATTAGTTGCATAAACTATGATACATCCATTTAAGGGAATACTATGCCGCCATAAAATTTTATTGTAGAATAATATTTGTGGATATTGGAAAATGTCAACAATTAATTGCTAAATAGAAAAAGCAGGTTGCAAAGCAGTATGTATGGTATATCATTTTTATCAAAAACATGTAGACTTAAAAATAACCATATGTTCAACAAAGAGACTGACTGAACATACACACCCAAATGTTGACAGTGGCTTACGTCTAAGTGACGAAGCTCCAAGTGGGCATTTTTCTCTTTTGTGTTTTTTTCCTGCCTTCCACTTTTTATTACATTGAACATGCATTGCTTATTGAAGTATAAAAAAAGCAGGAAAAAAGTTTAAAAATATAATTTAATGCTTACAAGACCTTAAATTGAGTTTTACTTGTAAAAAGCATGATACTGTATTCTGCAAAGTAGCCTTTGAGAGGCACAAGAAAGGAGATACAGCATTAAAAGGCCATGTAAAAGATTTGGTACAATTTCCCACCGACTGCACATATAGATCATAGCAGTCAGTCACTAAGTACTAGTGGCCCAAATGTAGGCCTGATTTTCATGAAGCACAACTCTAGGTTTTAATAAATGTTCTTGGTAAGTCATGTTACAGCAGCATGTTTTTATGCGGAAAGTCAACTGCTACTACTAAGAGTTTTGAAATAAAACCTAAACCAAATTAAAATGGAATAGAAACTATCACAAAGACAAATTGAAACCACAAATATCCTATGGTAAGTAGAAGACTTCTTTATGCAGGTGATTCCTGACCAGGGCTGGGATGAGGGTGAGGCAAGTGTGGCACTTTCCTTAGGCACAAAATGTAGTGGGTGGGGGGGGGGTGATGTAAAAAACCTCAGTAATCCAGATAAATAATATCTTAATGTGATATTTTTAAAAATCAAAATTAATGCACAAAAACCCATGATGAACCAAGTATCAAAATTGTAATTAAAGACAGGATCCAACAGGGCGGGATTAGAGTGAGTGAGATGGATTGTACAAAATATTGCTATTTTGTTCATCGTGAATTTTTCACATTCATTTTAATTTTTGAAAACTATTGCATAAAAATGTTATTTCTCTTGATTATTGAGTTCTTTGGTACACCCTTACATTTTGCACCCAAGGGGAGTATCTCCCTTGTCCTAGTCTTGGCCCTGTTCCTGAGCAGTCTTGAAGGATAAATTCATGAGGAAAGGGGGAAAAGGCATTGCAGGCAAAAAGAGAACTACATACACAAAGGCAAGGAAGCGGCACGTAGTTCAGAGAAAGATCTATTCAAGGATAAATGAAAGGATTAAACAGCCCAACTGTGATTATAACTCCTATATAGGATTGTGACTACCCCCGACCCTCCACGTCCCAGCACCACTCACCACTCAGCCCTACCTAAGGATATGAAAGGAAGAGGGAGATTGTAGCATTGGTCAATGGTTGTAATTGTACCAGACAGGTCAGAGCAACAGGAAATTGAAGTGAATCACGTATATGATTAAGTTTAGGATCCTGATGGATAACAAAGGAAGTTTTAGGGAATTAAATATTATTGTTCTTGAAAAGCACATTCTAACAAGTGCAATTATATTGCAAATATTTTAGAGTTTTAGGATATAGTCAATTATCTTCAAAATACTTGTTCTGTAAATCTAAAGTGATATAAAAATTCTGTAGCTAAAGTATTCTCAATTTAACCCAGAAATATCATTTCATATCGTTTCTTCATCAACCACCACTGGTTTCTTTCATGTGTGTTGTTTTTCAAGTCACTCTCTTGGTTCTCAAAACTCTGAATCAAAATAGATCTCCCCTCCACCAACCTAGCCACTTGTGGTTTCAAATAAATAAAACATATGTTCTCTTACTTTTTTTTCTCACATTCCCCCTAAAATGATTTTTAAAAACTTGGGATCCTCTTACACATTTTAATCATATATTTAGTGCTTTTAATTATCATAAGTTTAAATGAGTTAATAAGTAAAAAATGTTAACCATTTTATCTCAAAAATAAGATGCAGATTGCTATTATTAGATTAAGTTAGATTATTAGATTAAATAAGATATAGATTGATATTATTGATATTATTAAATAAATGTTTCATTCTGAATTTTGATAAAATCTGAAAGAAATTCAATTACGTTGTAAAAAACTCAGCACCACTAACCTATACTGTTCTGGTTCTGAATTCAGAATATCTCTAATAGGCCAAAATACATCATTTTAAAGCCAAATCTCATCCTTAATAGAAATATGGATAAGACAGGAAAAGATAGCGACATTATAGATTTACGGTATTTCGATTAGTTATTAAAGGAGGCTTCTCTAAAAACTGTATTTCAATTTATCCCTTTGTCTGATACTCCAGGTTACACCACAGGTCAATATACCATACTATGATTTGGAATGGGTGGGGGAATGTGCCTTTCTTTTGTAAAGTGGGGCAAGGGCTGTTCTAAACACAAGCTCATTTTCAGATCAGTTTTTGAGAAGGGTACAAAGAAAGTAAGGGATCTGGAAATTGATTCCCTTAAAATTGCATAGCCCCCTTGGAAAGAACCTATAAAGGTTTGCATACTCTAGTTTGAAGACCAATGGATTAATGCACATCATAATAAATTGACTACTATTTATTAAGCATCAACTACCTACCAAGTACAATGATAAACAGTTTACATATATTATCTTTAATCCTTAACAACCCTATGCAATACATACTGAATTATCTTCATTTTACAAATGAGGAAACTGAGGCTTAAAGCAGTTAAGTGATTTGCCCAAGGTTTTACAGCTGGCAAGTGACAGAGTGGGGATCTGAGCCTAAATCTGACTCAAAGCTCACGCTCTTCTCGTGTCACACTGCATACATCCAACGCTGCCAGACTTCTCTTACCTTTAGCACATCGGTGGGATTGGCTATAGTGGAAGATATCACTCCTGACACTACCCCACATATCATATTAATTAAAAGAGTTTCATCTGTAAAAATGAACAAAAAAAAGAAAGGTCTGCTTGTAAGAGGTACCAGTTTCCGAGAACAGAGTGCTGAGCTATCAGAGAAAGGGAACCATGTCAGAGAACTGACTACAGAAATGAACCACAAAGCTTATGAAAATAAAGAAACTCAAATATTTCTAGGTTCCAAATCAGTACTGAAACATATAAAATTAAAATAAATATTTCTAAAACACCCTGGAATATATCCTATTATTCTGTATAACTGCCAATATTCCATATAAATTCAGAATGTGCTATTTCTCCTTCAATCATTTCAAACATCTAAAGAAAAAAATTTTTAAGTCTTTTTCTGGAGAATCATCAACTCTAAAGACTTAGGAACCGAATGTTAAAGGATAAAATCTTATGTCTAATAGGAAAAAAAATACCTAAATATTAATTTTAATTGGCCGTATTATCTACTAGCCTCTATTTATTGACAGAAGATTTCTGTAGTTAAATGTGAAAAACTAGTCATTTGGAACTAAATCCTCTCAGCTAGAAAAAAGAACAAAGAAACCACAGTGTATATTGTTCTAAAATTCAATCTTCACCACGCCTCCCCACCATAACGAGCCTACAAATTAAAAACTAGGTAAACCCAAGTGAAGAATCTGTGAAAGGAAATTATTTTAGGACTAGAATCCTTCAGGATCCTCAAAGAAGAGGCTCCAGAAAAAGTTGACTTAGACAATAAAGCAATTCAAAGGACATTACTAACCGAAAAGCTCTCCAGCTGTCCCCAACTATGCAACAGCCTCAGGCCTGTAGTAAAATAACCATTTTAGTATAGTATCCAGCTGAAAAAGCTACAGCAGCAAATAGAGAGACATATGGTAATGCTGAATGTGGGTTAAGGTGGCCATATTTTATATATATATAAAACTACTCTATCTGACCAAAGCTTATCAAAACCCACAGCTAGAGGATTCCTTATAGTTGAAGTCCTCTTGTAGATGAGGACAGCATTAATTTTCTGAACAAGTTTGCTCCATGTTCTCTCTGTGATGACCAGAAGCCTTTTTTTGTTTGTTTGATAGGAAAAGGGACAAACTTGAAGAGCAGGTCCCTCTAACCTACACATCACCTCTGCAAGGATTAATCCCAAATCAGTACAAGCTTATTTTGTCCTTGCAATGACTGTTACCCATTCTCAGGCACCCTGTGATGAACACTTCTCATTAAGCATGATTTCAACAATCCCTTTGAGTGTTACCTCAAAAGAGAATGAGGAGTCTTATACTGACCTTCTAAACGTTCTACAAATAATCTCTTCAAGCTCTGGTAAATGCCAATTTTAATGGTGCCATATGATGCCTGTCTTAGTAAAGCAGGAGCAATTCTGCCAGAAAGAAGGAAAGAAAAAGAAAGTCAGTTATACTTAACATGCACTCACAGATCATACATATCTAGACAGCCTACTCACTTCCATCACCCACCTCATTCCATAAAAACAGCAAAATACGCATTTTTTTCAAGCACCCATGGAACATTCATCAAGAGAGCACATCTAGGTCATGAAACAAACCTCAAAAAATTTAAAATAATTGAAATCATATAGAATATGTTCTCTGACCATAATGGAATTAAGCTGGAAATCAATAAGGAAAATCCACAAACACTTGGAAATTAAATGATACTTCTAAACAATCCATGGGTGACATGGGTGTATTTTTTAAATACATAGAATTGAATGAAAAGGAAAATTCAACCTATTAACATATGTGGGATGCAACCAAAGCAGTGCTGAGAGAGAAATTTATAGCACAAAATGCTTACATTAGAAAAGAGGGAAAGTCTCAAAATCAATAATCTAAGTTCCTACCCTCAAGAAACTAGAAAAAAGAAGAGCAAAATGAACCCAAAGCAAGCAGAAGGAAGTAAATAATAAAGAGCATAAATTAATAAACTTGAAAACAGGAAAATAAAGAAAAATCAATGAAACAAAAAGTTATTTTGAAAAAAATCAATAAAGCTAATAAACCTCTAGCAAGGGTCCCAGTAGTAAAAAGAGAAATGTCACCAACAGGAATGAAACGGGGAATAGCACTACAATTCTGCAGTCATTAAAAGAATAATAAAGGGATACTATAAACAACCTTATGCTCATAAATTCAACAACTTAGAAGAAATGGACTAATTCCTTGCAAACTACAAACTACCAAAACTCGATCAAGATGAAATAGATAATCTGAATAATCTCATAATCATTAAAATTTTTTAATTTATAATTTAAAAGTTCCCAAAAAGGAACTCTCCAGGCCCACCCAGATCATTTCACTGGGGGAGTTCTACCAAATATTTAATAAATGAATGCCAATCTTACACAATCTCTTCCAGAAAACAGAAGAGGGAACACTTCCCAACTCATTTTATGAAGCTAGTATTACCCTGCTAACAAAACCAAAAAAACAGTACAGAAAAGGAAAGCTAACTACAAGCCAATATCTCTCATGAACTTAGATGCAAAAATCCTTAACAAAATATCAGCATATCGAATCCAGTAATGTAGAAAAAGTATACACCATTACCCACTTCATAGATTTTTTTTTAAAAAATCAACCTTACTTCCTAGCAGATGCAGATATATCTTCAATCCTATCAAGGAGGTACCAGAGCCAAGATTTCACCCTATTTAAGTTCTGCTATTAAACTGGAGACATTCTCACTCATACCTCCCTTTGAGATTCTTCCAACTGCAGAACTGTACTTTAGCAGTTATAAATAGAAAGACAGCCGCAGCTCAAACAGTTAAGATTTTAAAATGATGACAAAACATGCATATTTCTGACTTTATTGCTTGCTATCTGAAAAAAATAATCTTGTGATCATCTGTGCCAAGAAAAGAACAAGGTGAAACAGATGACCCATGATTCACTTGCTTAAGGACGTAATACTTGATATTTTCCCCCAAGTAAATTATCTTTGAAATTAAGTCTAACAAAAGTTAATAATAAAACTGATATCCATTCTCTGAGCAATAAACTGGTACCCTAGATGCAGGAGTGGACTAGTAAATTGGCAGCAGATAAACAACACACTGGACAACAGATCACCGACTTATGAATAACCAAAAGATGATCCGCCCAAAAAAATGATGGGTCTCCCACTCTCTCATTCTGCATTTTCTATTTAAACTGCCAGAATAGTATTTCTTTAAAGAGGAAAAATTTTTTTACAAGTCAGTATTTGGCAACTCAGGAAGATTATCACAGAAATATATACTGCGAATTGGTGCTGCTATTCACAGTGGCTATGGATGACTCTCAGGAAAACAGGAAAAAGCCAATGCTGCAAAGAGATATCCATTTTAAAATGTATCACTTATAGCCAAATGAACACAAAATCCAAAGCTCAAGATTTACAAGCAAGTGAAATATAAACTGGCACATCA
Organism: Eschrichtius robustus; assembly: GCF_028021215.1. NCBI lineage: Eukaryota > Metazoa > Chordata > Mammalia > Artiodactyla > Eschrichtiidae > Eschrichtius > Eschrichtius robustus. The sequence continues at coordinate 114,283,087 of NC_090845.1, read as the reverse complement.
ATATTGAATTATAAGTTGAAATGGTGAATATAAAGGGCACAAACTATCAGACAGCTGAAATACATGGCTTCTCCAAAAAGTATTTCTATTTGTGACGTAAGGAAAGAGTCCAGTCTCACCCTGAATACAGAGCCAATACACCTTCTTCCTTATAGATTCGGAACAAGGCATGAAACATTCCTCGGTATTTTATCTCTTTGAAGCGGACATCAATACTTTGGCCTTGAACCTGAAGTCGCGTTTTGGTCAGGTCCACAGGGAAAGTTCCTGTGAAGGAACACACTCATTTATAAGTTTTTCCAAAGAATCACAGTTAAATTTTGGATGAATTTAAGCCAATGGTAATTTTTAAAACATGAGACAAAGTTCTTTTTCTAACACCTAGGTCTCTACTTAAATATCACTATCAGAGGACAAGAGTTGTATCTGATAAAGTGAAATGTACTATATCTAGGCAGCAGGATTTGACCCACAGTATAACTGTGGTTATAATATAATGTGGATATAATAAAGTGCTTTAGGATAGTTCTAATACACTATAAATGCAAAATACTTAAATGTTTTAATTTCATCTGTTAACATACAATCTGGCATTTATCTGTCTCTTCCTTCTGCCCCCTCCCACCTCAAGTCTCCCTACTTCTCCCTCATAAAATTTCCCCAAATCTTCACCAAGAAGATAGGAGAGCATGGGATTGCTGCTCCACATACTCTTAAATACTATTACAAAGTTTTGTGGGTTTTTTCTTTTATCTGTCTATGAGAAATAGTTTTCTAGTATTATGAAAGATAATGGCAAAGTCCTATTTGGCCTACTCATCTGGGTTCCTCAGGTAATTCAGGACTAACACCAGCACAGTGCTTAGTGGGAAAATTTCTTTAACCAAACTTCTTTCTCTTATTATATCAACACACAGAAGTGGTCATTATATTGGCAAAATATATTTCAAAGACTATTTCAAGGTCTAAAACTAACAAGATGTTTATGCAGCTCTGGTCACTGATGACCTTGATATCATAACACCAGACAATATGCCAAGAAAGTCAATAAAAACTAGTGAATTGGGGTCACTTATGAACAGTTTAGGAAAGAAAATTTGGAAGATGAAAAAACACAATCTAAAAGTATTTCAAAATTAAAATCAAATAGAGAAGAATCTGGTTTGATCTTGGTCAATTTTCTTCTAAAATGGGAAAGAGGTTTGAAAAAAGGAAGTCTGAATACTTACTAAGAAATTTATAAACAACTGAGCACAAAGAAAGGCCACTTGTATAAGAATGTAACAGAAACCCCTATCTTATCTAACTCCCTCTATATTTTCATGTACGTTTCTTAAGCCTAGCAAATTAACAAATCATTAAACTATCAAAACAGCTTCCCAAAATTGACTTTTCTTAACTTCACTTGCCATACCGTTTGTAGTACTTTTTTTTTAAGGTGTATATCTTTTTTTAACATCTTTATTGGAGTATAATTGCTTTACAATGGTGTGTTAGTTTCTGCTGTATAACAAAGTGAATCAGCTATACGTATACATACATTCCCCATATCCCTTCCCTCTTGCGTCTCCCTCCCACCTTCCCTATCCCACCCCTCTAGGTGGACACAAAGCACCGAGCTGATCTCCCTGTGCTATGCAGCTGCTTCCCACTAGCTATCTATTTGACATTTGGTAGTGTATATATGTCCATGCCACTCTCTCACTTCATCCCAGCTTACACTTCCCCCTCCCCATGTCAAGTCCATTCTCTACGTCTGCGTCTTTATTCCTGTCCTGCCCCTAGGTTCATCAGAACCATTTTTTTTTTTTAGATTCCATATATAAAGAAAATATTACTTGATAGCTTTGAGACAACAGTTTGTAAAACAAATAGGGCGGGACTTCCCTGATGGTCCAGTGGTTGAGACTCTGCGCTCCCAGTGCAGGGGGCCCAGGTTCGATCCCTGGTCAGGGAACTAGATCCTGCATGCCGCAACTAAAAGATCCTGCATGCCACAACTAAAGATCCCACATGCCGTACAAAGATCCAGCACGCAGCAACGAAGGTCCTGCGTGCTCCAACGAAGGCCCGGTGCAGCCAAATAAATAAATAAATATATTTTTTTAAAAGTACATTACTTTCTTATGATAAATTTTTTTTAAAAAATAGGGCAAGCTTCTTTTTGCTTCTTCTCTAGTTTTTACCAAAAATAACGCTACCATATCTATACCCTAAGGAGCAGGTTTCTCAGTTTTCACATTCTTACCAAACTCAGCAACAATAGAGGCAAGGCCGCCATATACGAAGGGTTTCCAATTCAGACCAGACATCTCATGGCTTACAGTGGCACTTTTCTGGTGCTAAAAATAAACACAAATCAGAACAAGGCACAAGAGTGAGGAGCATCTGTTAGTGTATGATCACATAATTTATATCAACAAAATTTGCAAATAAAACAAATGTAGAGAAAAAACCCTACGAATTGGAATGACAAAAAATGAAGGCTCCTGTTTTATGTGATGGGTGATCATGAATGTGTTCTTTACTGCCATTCTGTAGAGGTAAGTGTGCGATTCACTCAAATATCAACCTGTGCCCTTCACGTTCTCTAGTTTCTTTAATGTTATTCCCATCCCCACCCAAAGAATTGGTTTCATTCCATCCAGCACACCCAACTTAGACATTCAACTAGACAATTACAAGTGAAGGAGCCTGGACTTTAAATTATATAGGCTGAGGCATCTCATAAAAGCAGTTCATGGTATTCAGTTAGCTTGATTCAGGTGCAAGGCAGACTGACACCACTACCCTCTCATATTCTTAGTCCTCTCATCTCTCCACTAAATTTTAGGGTTTTAGTTCATCTAGCTACTTTCCAGCTACACACAACCTCCCCCCACTAGGCCCAGGGTAAGTTAGGCACATTTTCACCTTCCTTCTGGTTCCCAGAGGAATGACGGCAATATGGATGATGTCTCTCCTCTCTCTGACATTCAACATACATCCATCTAGTGAATCTCCTTTTCCCTGGCCTTTTAAAGCACATATATACAAATATTGTTTTTCTTTGATGTTTGGGTTCTTTAACAATGTATACTACTCCCCATTCCCCTTACCTCCTTCCCCATCCCGCCCCCATTAGACCTGTCACCCTCAATCTTTTCAGCCTTTTTTTCCAGCCACCCCCAGCTATTTCTCTCTTGGATTTTATTTTTTCCACAGTTCTGCCTTCTAAATCAGTGGTTTTCAAATTTCAATGTGCACCAGAATCATCTAGAAGGCAGATTAAAACATTGACTGCTGGGCCTTACCCTCAGAGTTTTTGATTGGTGGTCTGGGTCTGGCGTGAGAATTTGCAAATTTGCAAATAATGCTGATGCTTCCACGCTTTAAGAACTACTCCTCTAGGCATTGCCTACTAAATCCTGGTCCAGCTGGAAGCAATCTATTTTCTGAGGATGGATTCTCAGATTTCTTTTAAATATTCCTTTTTCAGATCTTCATGGTATGCATACTATTGAATTTCAAAAGCAACTTCAAGTGGTTTACAGTCAGGAATGAAGACTCTAAAGTCAGACTTGCCTAGGTTTAAATCCTGACACCACCACTTATTAGTTCTGTGACCGTGGGCAAGTTATTTAACCACTGTGTGCCTGAGTTTTCTGAACTGTAAAATGGGAATAATAATAAATACTATATTATAGGGTTGTTGTGAAAATTAAATAATATACGTAAAACACTTAGAAAAGTACCCGGCACCTAGTTCAACTATTAGCTATTATCATTATTACATTTTTGAATAGTTAAGTACTCATATATACATTTTAACAGATAATACTTACTGCCTACCTCCCCTACTGCCCAATCTGGGGTTAGCACCATTGAATCACAGTCTCTTTTTAGGGGAGACAAGGTTTTGTTTTGTTTCCACATAAGGAATTCTCTGTAACTAAGCACAGAAGAACAATTTTCCAGAGAGGATAGCTAACATGCAGACAAATGTTTTAGAGGCCACAAAAATAATTATGGAAACTTCCTTTCAAACATAGCATGATCAGTCAGTCCATCTGACAGAGTCTGCAATAGACAACTCTTTTGGAGGAAAACTGTTGAAAATAATTCTAAAAAGCAAAGTAAGAATAAGCAATTCAATTATCAGCTGCAGCTTGAGATAAGTCTTGAGTACTAAATACTACCTTATCAACATTTTCAGCTATGCCCGTATTTTAAGATTACAATTGATAGCAAAACATGACACAAATGATGAGAGGGTAGGCATGGAAAAGCAAGGACCATGGCATACCCCTTCTATAAGATGGGGAAAGGGGGAATGCCCTTTCCATTCACCAATTTAGAGATTGCCCAAAACAGTCAAACATTTCAAATGGCTGCTATACTTGTCTCCAACACGTTCTCTTTGTAACGTCTTTCAACTCTTTTCATCACAGAAGAAGCCTGACTTGACAACGTGCTACCCAGCCTTTTAATAAAGAAGATGTGCTCAGGGTTCAGGGAGCAATAATAAAGCAATTAAAGGCAGGGGGCAAAGCCACAGCAGGGGACCAGAAAGACCAGTCACAATCTCAGGTCCGTTAGCCCAGTGGTTCTTTAATGAAATGTTCATGATTCTGGGTTGAACTAAAGAAAATAAGGGCACCTAGTGCCTTTCTTTTCAGCTAAATGTATTTAATGTAAAGGACTATTAGAAGATCATGTTCTTCCTACTCCTGGAGCATTTTTTAAAAATCACCTTTCTTGTATGAAATGTATTAGTAGTTGGCAGCTGATTTTGTTTAGTGTTCTTATTTGGCAAAATAAGACTGGCTACTGGCTACCCTACTTTGTGCTCTCTCCCCACACTTTCATTTAAATTTTATTGGTCCATGAAATCTAAAACTCTGGGACCACTGCCACCTTCCCACCCCCATCTCATAGTAAAATACCTTTCCCTCCAATATCAGGAAAGAATCTTGTTATGAAGAAATCCTGTATCATCTTTGATTAGGTCTGATTTTAGACATTCCTTCCTCATACTGAGCCAAAAGTCTGCCTTCCCCTAGTTTTCACTCATATTTTCGAGGCAATATGAACAATTTATTCTTTTTCCCTAGGGGAGTCCTTCAAATATTTAAAGACAGCTATCATGTTCTACATCTTATTTTTTTAAGCTAAATATCTACAATCATTTTTGTCATTCTCTATATTACACTTCAATTACTACAGCTGAAAATTGCAGTCACTTTTGTGGGGGCCATATCACACTACTGAATCATTCAAATGTCAGCTAAAACCTTTTACATAATGCTGTATATACGCATGCATGTTATGTCATACCTATTCCACAGCTGTATAATGCTCTTTTGAGCCTTCATTTATCCCTTCTATATCTTAAATCTCAGGCATACAAATAATGACTAGGATGAGGTTTATCTTCCGGTTGCCCCATGTTATTTTCTCTCTTAACTAGGTAAGATCCCTGAAGGCCGACACCATGTCTCACAGTACTTTTTATAACCCCTACAATAGCTGGCACAGAACTGGGTACACGCCCATTATTGATAAATACTTGGTTGGTTCCAGTGTGATGTCCTTTATGCATGTATACAGCCTGTATGTAAAAGGTTACAGGGAAATTTTGAAAGTTAACTTACTGGACCTGACCAATGCTACACACTGTACACGACACTTTGCTGATCCTCAGAGATTCTCTCCCTACTAATTCTCTCCCCTGGCTTTTGTTGCAGAGAATTACTTGTGTAAAATACTCCAAGCACTCTAAAAATGATTTTGACTTGTGGGGGCTATCCCCAGATATGGGTAAAAGAAAAGAGTCATATCTGAGTTGAAATAGAAATATAGTACCTTAAATATTTTTATCGTGTTAAGAAGCCAATGAAAAATGCCTTCAAAATGCAGACACGAAAAAAAAAATGCAGACACGTATTCTGAAGCCTGACTAAGGGAAACCTTATAGCCTAAAGAGTGAGAAGAATATCTAGAACACAAATTACATAACCCTGTTACACTACTCCAAAGATCTGGTCAGAAAAATGCAGGTGCCTTTCTTGCTTTCTCTTTTAAGGAAGAGTAGGCGTTAGAGATTCTCAGATTCAGGAGGTAATAATGGAGAGTCAAGCAAATGTTTATTGAAGGCATACTAAATGCCCAAATGTGCTACGGGTATAAACATGATGTTTAAAACACACACACACACACACACACACACATACGTTCTAACACCATGACAATATTTATGTTTCCTGGATAATTAAGGAGATGGGTGTGGGGATAAAAGTTGTATGAAATACAGTTCTTGCCTTTCAAGAGCTTATAAACTGGTTGAAGAAATCAGAGTAGTTCATTAAAGAAAAAAATAAGTGCTAAACTATGTAGCACAAACTATAAGAGCAGGAGAAGCATGGAAAAGGAGACAATCCGCGTGGGCTTGAATAACTTGAAAAGGCTTATGGAGATGAGAGAACTTAAAGTGGGCCTTGACAGAGGGCAGGTAGAATCTCAACAGGTACAGGTAAGGAGAGGGTGTGGGGAGGAGAACAGGATGGATAGATACAAACGTGGGGAAAAACACAGCATATGGAGGCAAGCATCAGTACGGTTTGTTTTCAGAAGGAAGAGTGCAATCTAACTGGAACAGAGAATTATTTTATCTGACTGAAACAATATCAGACGAAAAGTATGATAAGGAACAGGTTAAGTTGAAAGTCCTGAAACCAAAGTGTGTGTGGCAGGGTGGGAGGGATACTGTAAATTTTTGAATAGGGAAGTGACTTGAGGAAATCTACCACATTTAGTTAGCCTACTAGGGCTGCAGCCAACCAGTGGATTACAAACAGGAGAGGCAGGGAAACTAGCTTAGGATGGTGTGAAGTAAAGCAGACAAGATGTTTATTGGCAGTGAGGTTAGAGATAAACTTCTAAAATAGAGACACAAAGGAACTTGATGATGTAGGGAATGAAGGCGAGGGAAGAGTTCAAGATGACTTGAAGCATCCCCAGCCTGAAAAAACCAAGGAAACACTGACAGAACACTACAAATGTCCCTGCTGTTACCTTGTCTGAGAAACTAATTCATGTTAACAATGGCTGTCATCCCAATTAGTTAGCTGAACTGCATTTTAATAGATGCCTTCAATGCCTTGGACCTCAAGGAGTGGCAGGGGGTAGAAACTGAAGGGGAGCATCTTTCAACAGCATCCGTCACACTAATACAATGGAGGTGTTTGCTTACTCCGCTTACAATCACGGCCGCCGTTGCAAACTTCACCCTTAGAAAAATTAGGATTATTCCGGGAAAGATACCCATTCACCCTCTGGGTAGCAGGATCTTGCCAGTTCCTCAGCTGTCAGAGCGAGTTCGTGGAGAGAAGGGAGGCGCCTGAAGGAGGCGGCCTCCCTGGGGGGTCGAGGAAGCAGGGTTCAATCGAAGAAGAAGTAAAACCACCGATGCCAGAAGAGTGAAAGACAGGGAAGGGACTCAGCTGAGGGGAGAGAGAGACCAAAGGACCGTTAAGCCCCTCCCAGGCCGGGAACCAGGCCAGCCCGGCCCCGCGCGGCCTGGCGCGGCCCAGCCCCGCTCCCCAGCCTGGAAGCCCAGGAGCTCCCCCTCACCTGCTCGGGCTCATCGGACGACTGGGAAGCCGAGGCTCCCACAGTCGGAAGCGCCACTGCAACGCCAACCCGGAAGTATTGTTACCAACGGAAGTAACCAAGTCGTCGCCTCGGCAACGGTGGTACAGCCATTCCAGCTCCGTCTGCCTGCCAATGCAGGGGACGCGGGTTCGAGCCCTGGTCTGGGAAGATCCCACGTGACGCGGAGCAACTGGGCCCGTGAGCCACAGTTGCTGAGCCTGCGCGTCTGGAGCCTGTGCTCCGCAACAAGAGAGGCCACGATAATGAGAGGTCCGCGCACCGCGATGAAGAGTGGCCCCCACTTGCCACAACTAGAGAAAGCCCTCGCACAGAAACGAAGACCCAACACAGCCATAAATAAATAAGTAAATAAACTCAAAAGTTAAAAAAAAAAAAAAGCTTGTAAACTCAGTGATCAAAAGACAGGCAACTCATTTTTTTAATGGGAAAAATACTTGAAAGACACTTCATAAAAGAGTCGATCCAAATGACCAATAAGCATATGAAAAAGTGCTGAACATTATTAGTCATCTAGAAAATTACAATTAAAATCACACTGCACACCCACCAGCATGGCTGAAGTTAAAAGGACTGTCAAAACAAGAGGTTTGGTGGAAAGCATTTCAAATTCTCATACACTGCTGGTGGGAGGACCTATTAGTTCTCTATTGCTGTGTTAAAAAAAAATTGCCACAAATTTAGTGGCTTAAAACATCACACATTTACTGTCTCTTAGTTTCTGCAGGTCAGGAGTTCCAGGCGTGACTTGACTGGGTCCTCGGGCTCTGAGTCTCACAAGATTGCAATCAATGTGTCAGCCAGACTGTGTTTTTATTTTGAGACTTGACTGGGGAAGAATTCACTTCCAAGCTCACTCAGGTTGTTGCAGAATTCACTTCTATGCAGTTGTACCACAAGGGCTTCGGTTTCTTGCTGACTGTTGGCCAGAGGCCACTCTCAGCCCCTGAAGCAGTCCCCAGTTTCCCACGATGCGGCCCTCTCCATAGGCAGTTCACAGTACGGCCACTTGCTCCTTCCAGGCCAGCAGGAGACAAGATCCTAAGATGTGGTTTTATCCACGCAGAATATAGTGGGACTATTATTTTCTGTGATAAAGGACTATACCTATTTTTTGAAAGTACAATAGCTTCATTTTTCTGATTATAAAAAAGTACATAGTCATTATAAAACATTTGAACTATATACAAAAGTGGAAAGAAGCTATAAATTACCTGAAAGCCAAACATCCAAAGACTACCCCTCTTAACAGTGTGGAGCACCTCCTCCTAGTCCTTTTTCTATGCCTACACACGTACTTATACTGTCATTCTTGTGATTTGCATGTTCCTGTCACAAGTTCCTGCAGGGTGGCCTCGTGCTAAAGTCAGTGTTTCCAGCTACCTCTAATTTATGGTCCCTCTATATTTGCCCGATTTTAAAAGTCCCCAGTTTTAAAAGTTATGCCTCTTTATGGAGGAAAAAGGAAAATACAAAAACATATATTACAAAAGAAGTAAAAATAAGATGTAAACGTCATCCCCACTACCCAGATACCGGCGTTAACATTTCTATGTGTTTCTTTCTAGTCTTTCCGTCTTTTCTATTACTGTATACATGCCACATAAACCTTGCCTTACCTCCAGCCTCCTTGTAGACCTTGCTCTCTCACTCACCGCCACATTGCTGATCCTGGAGAGCCAACTTCTCCCTTTCTTATTAGCTTCATGTTCTTTCCAGGCTACCAAAGCAAGAAAATCCTCTTCTAACCCTGTGACACCCTCTAGATATTGCCCGATCACCTTCCATTCATAGCCGTTTTAAAAAATTTAACATTTTACTTAACCCAATATAAGCAAAATAATATCATTTCAGAACGTAATCAACATAAAAAGTATTAATGAGATGTTTTATAGTTTCTTTTTATACTAAGTTCTTGTATATTTTACACTCACAACTCATCTCAGACTAGATACATTTCAAATACTCAATAGTCACGTGTGGCAATCTGACCACCGCACTGGACAGCAGAGATCTAACTTTATGCTCCACCTGATAGATTATCATGTACCTCCTCCAGCATCCACCCACTCCAAAGAATCATCTAGCTCACTTGGCTGCATCAACATCACCTGATGTTGTTAGAAATGCAGAATTTCAGGCCCCACAAAAGACCTGTTTAAATTAGAACCTGCATTCTAACACTATCCCCAGGTGATTCATTTGCATACAAAACTTAAGAAGTCTGTTCTACCTCCTGTTAAACACTTCCAGTAGCGTGAAACTCACTATCTCATCCACAAGGAAGCCCTTTCCATCTTTAAATGGTTCCAGTTATTAGAAATACATTTGTCCTTCCTTTATTGAGGATTCCCTACAAGCCCAGCATTATGCTAAGCACTTCACATGAATTACCTCATTTAAGCCCAGCACTCTATGCGATAGTCTAATTTTGTCTCCTTTTGTCATTGCTGCTGCTGTTGTTGTTATTTATGGTAAAATATATATAACATAAGTTAACCTTTTAACCATTTTTAAGTGTACAATTCAGTGGCATTAAGTACATTCACAATGTTGTGCAACCACCACCACTATCCATTTCCAGAACTTTCCATTATCCCAAACAGAAGCTCATTAAACAATCACTTCCCCTTCTCCTCTCCCTGCAGCCCCTAATTACCACTATTCTTTCTGTCTCTCTGAATTCGACTATTCTAGATACGTCATATAAGTGAAACCATACAATATTTGTCCTTTTGTGTCTGGTTTATTTCATTTAGCATAATGGTTTCAATGTTAATCCATGTTGTACCCTATATCAGAAATTCCTTCCTTCGTACAATAATTATTCCATTGTATGTATGTACCACATATTGTTTATCCATTCATCTGTTGATGGACATTTGGGTTGTTTCCACCTTTTGGTTACTGTGAATAATGTTGCTTTGAACATTGGTGTACAACAATCTGTTTGACTCCTTGCTTTGAATTCTATTGGGTATACACTTAGGAGTGGAATTGCTGGGCCATATGGTGATTCTATAATTAACTTTTTAAGGAACCGCCAAACTGTTTTCCACAGCAGCTGCATCATTTTGTCATAGCCTTTTAAAAAATAAGAACAGTTATTGTGGCTAAATTTCTGATCAGAACATTTTAAAAACATGCTCTTTTAAGAAAACTGGAGTATAGAGACAAAGAAGATTTTTGTAAAAACCTCTAATCCCATTATCCCATAAAACTCTTCACATACTGATAACATTCTTCCAGGATTTCTTTTTATGACAATTATTTCTTAAAATAAAGGTTTTGTTTGTTACCATGGAATTCTAAACATGCTTTTGAAGGAATAATATCTTAGAGATATACTTGTCTTAAATATATACCATTTTTCAAATAATATGCAGCCATCAGAAATTATGTTTATGAGAACTATGTAATAATAATAATAAACTCTACCTTCTATTGACTACCATATTCCACAAACCTTTCACATGCTGACTCTATTCCTTACAACAACCCTGTTTAGACTTTACCACTGATGGGCCAGATTTCACCAGCTGTGTGGTCTTGGATAAGTACCCACCCTCCCTGTTCCTAAGTTTCCTCCCCTGTGAAAACAACACTACTGCTAGCACCCACCTCCTGAGTTACTGAGCATTCAAATGTGATGATCCACAAAAGGCATTTGGAACAGAGCCTGGCGCACCACAAGCATTCCAGACATGTCTTTTCACCAAGTAAATTCCAGGTCCCCTGAAAATTTAAACATGAAAAAGAAAATCAAACCATGACAGTACTAGAAGAAAACGCAAGTGAACATTTTTATAATCCTGGGCTGAGGAAGACCTTCTAAGCATGTTATCAGAGGCAGAGACAATAAAAGCAAAGGATTATTAGAACTTACCTCACAATAAAAATCATTTCTGAATGGCAGAAAACACCAAAAAGTTAGAAGATGAGCAATAATTTGGGGAAAAGTTATAACAAATTTGACAGACTAAAAGCTCTTTAATATACAATGAGCTTCATAACTTAAAAAAATACAAACACTTCAAGATATTTTCCTAGAAAAATAGGTAAAAGGTATAAACAACAAAGCAAGACAGTCTGATGTGGCCAATTTATCTGTGGGGACATTTTGATGAGCCCTATTGACACAGCTGCTCCAATGCAGCCACTGTTTCCCACTGTGTCCCATCCCAAGGCACAGTGCACTCTCCCAGCCTGCCCTCTCTCCTCACCTCCAGTCCAGAGGACTTTCACTTTCCACCTTAGTCCTTTCTGCATTGCTTACATTTTCTTTTACAAAACTGTTACTTGTAATCAGAAAAAAATGAAAAGAAAAAAAAGCCAAATCATCTTTATAAAAGAGATTTTATGGTATTAAATATATTTGCATACTCAAATCCTGAAAGTTAAGAATTTCATTGAGCAATTTTCCTCTATAGTCTGGAGCTGAGGATTAGGAATCTTGTGTTCCAAATGCCTTCCTTCCCTATATCTATATCTATGAGATATATATATATATATATATATATATACATATATACATATACATCTAGATAGATAGATGTCTATATCTATATCAGATTCATTCATTCATTCACTGATAGGTACCTACAGGCACCTACTGTGTGCCAGGCACTGTGCTGGGCATGGGGATCTAGCAGTGAACTAGAAACATTCCCTGCCTCCATGGAGCAGAGTCTGGTTGGGGGAGGAGCAGGCAAAAAGGAAGTAAATATTCAGGTTAATAACATTGTCGAGTGTGAAGAATAATGAAGCAGGGAAAGAACACAAAGAATGGCAGGGGCTGCTGTTTTACATTAAATGGTCAGGAAGGTCTCTCTAATGAGGTGATATTTGAGGAGAGGTGTGAAGGAGGTGAGGGAGTGAGCTATAAGGATCTCTGAGAACGTTCCAGGCAAAGAGAACGGCAACAGCAAAGGTCCCTAAGCAGGAGTGACCCTGGTGTGTTTGAGGAACATCAAGTTCACCAGGGTGGCTGGAGCAGAGGGATGAAGGGGGACAGCAGTTGGAGATGAGGTCAGAAAGGTAACAGGGGTCGGGGAGACCAGGTAGGACTGTAACATCCTGGTAAAGACTTTGGATTTTATTCGAAGAGTCTGGGAGAGTTGACGTTATCAGGAAAAAGCAAGACTACAAAAAAGCAGAGGTGTCTATTCTTTACATTTTTAAATGAAAAAGAGAGTAATTTCCATTAAAACAAATGGCTCCTGGTTATTTGTGATTACAGACTAAATGGTGCCCAATCCCTAACCATCTTTCACTGCCCCATGACTGAGACCTGTGCCTCAAATTGGCAGGAGTTACCAATAGGGAAATCTCATGTTTGGGTGTTATGAAGAAAGAGTTCACACAGCAGGCTTGGTGACTTACTCCTTGCATGTCTCCAAGAGAACCATGATTGACCCCTAGCCAATCACTAAGCCTTCACTGCTACAAGAAATCGAAAGGGAAATTAGAAAATATTTTGAACTAAATGAAAAATGAAAACAACAAAACCTGTGGGATGCAGCTCAAGCAGTATTTATAGCACAAAATCCCTATATAGGAAAAGAAGAAAGGCCTCAAATCAATGACCCTAACTTTGATCTTAGGAAACTAGAAAAATAAGAACAAATTAAATTCAGAGTAAGCAGAAGAAGGGACATAATAAAGTTAAGGGCAGAAATCAGGGAAATAGAAAATAGAGAAAAATCAATGAACCAAAAGCTGGTTCTTTGAGAAGATCAATAAAACGTATACACCTGTATCCAGACTGATAAGGAAAAAAGAGAGAAGACATAAATTACCAATATCAGAAATGAGAGACATGTCCTCCAGACAGTAAAACAATAATAAGGAAATATTATGAAAAACAAGAAATAAAGAAAATTTAGATAAATTGAACTTCATCAGAATTTTAAAAAATTTGTGCCTTAAAGGACACTACCAAAAAAGTGAAAAAATAACTCACAGAAAGGGAGAAAATATTTGCAAGTCATATATCTGATAACAGGTTAGTATCTAGACAAAGAACTCTCACAAGTCAATAAAATTTAAATAATCCAATTAAAAAGTGTATATCACCAGGGCAGGAGAAGGACATTATATTGATATGATTATTAAAAGGGGGATAAATTTTACAAGAGGACATATAATACTAAACATTTACACACCTAATAACAGAGCTTCAAAAGACATGAAGCAAAACCGGAATTGAAATAAAAAATAAACAAAAACAGACAGAGATTTCAACACACCTGTCAATAATTGATAGTGAAAGTAGACAGAAAATCAGTAAGGCTATAGAAGAGTTAACACTATATCAAGTTGACCTAACTGGCTTTTATAAAACATTCCAATCAACAACAGATACATTCTTTTCATGGCCAGGGAACATTCACCAGAATAGACCATTTTCTGGGCCATAAAACAATTCACAACACATTTAAAAGTATTAAAATTAATACACATTACTATATATAAAATAGATAACTAATAAGAACCTACTGTATAGCTCAGGGATCTCTACTCAATACCCTGTAATGACCTATATGGGGATAGAATCTAAAAAAGAGTGGATATGTGTATATGTATAACTGATTCACTTTGCTGTACAGCGGAAACTAACACAACATTGTAAATCAACTATACTCCAATAAGGGACTTCCCTGGCAATCCAGTGGTTAAGACTTCGCCTTCTAATGCAGGGTTGCTTGTTGGATCCCTGGTTGGGGATCTAAGATCCCACATGCCTTGTGGCCAAAAAACCAAAACATGCGTACTCGCATCGGCAGCACATATACTAAAATTGGAACGATACAGAGAAGATTAGCATGGCCCCTGCGCAAGGATGACACGCAAATTCGTGAAGCGTTCCATATTTTTTATTTAAATACAGTTGCCATTACCTCTGCTAAATTAAAAATTGATGTAATTTCAAATGATTTTCACATTTTGAAAAATGAGAATAAAATGTTTCTGATAATTCCTAAAATACTAATACTTTTTGGACAAATGAAAAAAAAAAACCAAACCAAAACATGCAACAGAAGCAATATTGTAAATTCAATAAAGACTTTAAAAATAGTCCACATCAAAAAAATCTTAAAGAGAAAAAACTATACTCCAATAAAAATTAATTTTAAAGAACAAAATAAAGACATAAAAAGCCTAACAAAAATTTTTAAATTATTAAAATTATACAAAGTATGTTCTCTGAACACAATGAAATTAAATTAGATTTTATTAGATTAAAGATTAAAGTAGATCAGTAAAAGAAAAATCTCTGGAAAACCCCCAAGTATTTGAAATCTGAATAACACACTTCTAAATAACACATGTCAAGAAAGACATCAAAAAGGAACGAAAGGGAAATTATAAAGCATTTTGAACTGGATAAAATGAAGACATAGATAACTAGACTTACTGTGGTGAATATTTTACAATATATACAATATCAAATCATTATGCTGTACACCTGAAACTAGTATGTTATATGGCAATTACACCTCAATAAAAAATAAATAAAAATTCTACTGCTAAAAAGAAAATGAAAACATAGAAAAATTTATGGGATGCAGCTAAAGTGATGGTTAGAAGAAAGTTTATAGCACTAAATGCCTATATTAGAAAACATTAAGGATCTGGAAAAAATGACCTCAGCTTTCACACTAAGAAATTAAAAGACAGGGACTTCCCTGGTGGTGCAGTGGTTAAGAATCTGCCTGCCAGTGCAGGGGACATGGGTTCGAGCCCTGGTCTGGGAAGATCCCACAGGCAGCAGAGCAACTAAGCCTGTGCGTCAAAACTACTGAGCCCGCACGCCACAACTACTGAAGCCTGTGCGCCTAGAGCCCATGCTCTGCCACAAGAGAAGCCACCGCAATGAGAAGCCCGCGCACTGCGACGAAGAGTAGCCCCCACTCACCGCAACTAGAGAAAGCCCGTGCGCTGCAACGAAGGCCCAATGCAGCCAAAAATATAAACAAATAAATAAGAAATGAAAAGACAAAAAGCAAATTAAACCTAAAGTAAGCAAACTTAAACCCAAAGTAAGGATGACAGAATTCAAACACATCGAAAACAGAAAAACAAAGAAAAGCTGGTTCTTTGAGAATGTCAATAAACTATAAATTATAGATCCTACAAATATCGTGTCTAAAATGGTCCCCATTGATGCCTGCCTCCTGGTATTCATGCCCCTGTGTAGTCCTCTTCCCTTGAGTGTGAACTGACCTAGTGACTTGCTTCTAACCAGTAAAATATGGCAAAGGTAGGGGGATGTCACTTCCAAAACTAGGCTATGACTACCATCTTGCTACACTCTCTCTATTGCTGGCTTTAATGAAACAAGCTGCCATGTTGGAGAGATAACATGACAAAGAACTGAGGGCCACCTCTTGCCAACAGCCAACAAAAAAAATTGAGGACCTCAGTCCAACAACCCACAAGGAACTGAATCCTGCCAAAAACCATGTGAGCATAAAAGTGGATCCTTCCCTAGTCAAGTTTTCAGATGAGACCCTGGTCCTGGCTGACACCTTGATTACAGCCTTTTGATGCAACCGAGCTTGAACTGAGCACCCAGCTAAGCTGTGCCCGAATTCCTGAACTGCAGAACCTGTGAGATAATAAATATGTATTGTTTTAAGCTGCTAAGTTTTTGATAATTTATTATGTAGAAATAGTTAACTAGCACAAATGTTAAAATGATAAGGAAATATTATCAACAGCTTTATGTTAAATTCGACAACTTTGATGAAAAGGATGAATGGACAAATTTCTTAAAATACACAAACTATCGAAGATCATTCAAGAAGAAATCAATAACCCACATAGTCCTACAACTAACACAAAAATTAATTTGTAGTTAAAAAACTTCCCCACAAAGAAAACTTTGGGCCCAGATGACGTGACTGGTGAATTCTCCAAAGCATTTAGTAAGAAATAATTTACAATTCTATACAAACTTTTCCGGAAAACAGAAGATAACAGATTACTTCCCAGTTCATTCTATGAGACCTGCATTACTCCAAAATCAAAATCAAAGACATTATAAGATAGAAAAAAAAAGACTAATATCCCTCAAGAACGTATATGCAAAAATCTTTAGCAAAATTTTAGCAAATAGAGTCTAACAATATGTAAAAAGGATACTTCATCATGACCACATGGGGTTTCTCTGAGGAATGCAAAGTAAGTTTGACAATCAAAAATCAATCACTGTAATCAAAACAGTATGATCCTGGCACAAAAACAGACATATAGACCAATGGAACAGGATAGAAAGCCCAGAAATAAACCCACACGCTTATGTCAATTAATGTACAGCAAAGGAGGCAAGAATATACAATGGAGAAAAGATAGTCTCTTTAGTATGTGGTGCTGGGAAAACTGGACAGCTACATGTAAAAGAATGAAATTAGAAATTCTCTGACACCATATACAAAAATAAACTCAAAATGGATTAAAGACCTAAATGTAAGACCAGATACTATAAAACTCCTAGAGGAAAACATAGGTAGAACACTCTTTGACATAAATTGCAGCAACAGTTTTTTGGATCCGTCTTATAGAGTAATGGAAATAAAAGCAAAACAAAACAAAACAGAAAAACAAATGGACCTAATTAAACTTAAAAGCTTTTGCACAGCAAAGGAAACCATAAACAAAACAAAAAGACAACCTACGGAATGGGAGAAAATATTTGCAAATGATGCAACCGTCAAACGATTAATTTCCAAAATATACAAACAGCTCATAAAGCTTAATATCAAAACAAACAAACAAACAACCTGGGGAATTCCCTGGCGGTCCAGTGGTTAGGACACCACACTTTCACTGCCGAGGGCCCAAGTTCAATCCCTGGTCAGGGAACTAAGATCCCACAAGCCATGCGGGTGCATCAAATAAATAAATATATAAATAAATTAAAAACCCAGTCAAAAAATGGTCAGAAGACCTAAACAGACTTTTCTCCAAAAAAGACATACAGATGGCCAAAAGGCACATGAAAAGATGCTCAATATCACTAATTATTAGAGAAATGCAAATTAAAACTACAATGAGGTGTCACCTCACACCAGTCAGGATGGCCATCATTAAAAAGCCTACAAATAATAAATGCTGGAGACGGTGTGGAGAAAAGGGAACCCTCCTACACTGTTGGTGGGAATGTAAATTGGTGCAGCCACTATGGAGAACAGTATGGATGTTCCTTAAAAAACTAAAAATAGAGTTACCATATGATCCTGCAGTCCCATTCCTGGGCATATACCCAGAGAAAACTCTAACTCGAAAAGATACAAGTACCCCAATGTTCATAGCAGCACTGTTTACAATAGCAAAGACATGGAAGCAACCTAAATGCCCATCGACAGACGAATAGATAAAGAAAATGTGGTATATATAAAATGGAATATTACTCAGCCATAAAAAATGAATGAAATAATGCCATTTGCAGCAACATGCTTGGACCTAGAGATTATCATATTAAGTGAAGTAAGTCAGACAGAGAAAGACAAATATCATATAATATCACTTATATGTGGAATCTAAAAAAACGACACAAATGAACTTATTTACAAAACAGAAATAGACTCACAGACACAGAAAACAAACTTATGGTTACCAAAGGGGATAGCGGGGGAGGGGGATAAATTAGGAGTTTGGGATTAACAGATACACACTACTACTACATATAAAATATATAAACAACAAGGACCTACTGTATAGCACAGGGAACTATACTCAGTATTTTGTAATCACCTATATGGGAAAAAAATCTGAGGCAGAATATATATATATATATATATATATATATACACACATATACATATATATAAATAAAACTGAATCTCTTTGCTGTACACCTGAAACTAACACAACATTGTAAATCAACTATACTTCAATAAAAATGAATTAATTAAAAACAAAAAAATTTTTAAAGAATATATATATGTATAACTGAATCACTTTGCTGTACACTTGACACTAACACAGTGTTGTAAATTAAATAGACTTCAATTAAAAAAAGAAAAAGTCAATCACTGTAATTCACCATATTAATAAAAGAATAAGGAAAAAACATATAATCATCTCATTAGACACAGAAAGCATTTGACAAAAGCATAAAATCTTTTAGCGAACTAGGAATAGAAAGGGATCTTCCTCAATCTGAAGAAAAACCTATAGCTAACAACACATTTAATGAGAGACTGAATGATTTCCCCCTAACATCAGGAACAAGGCAAAGTTATCCACTTTTACTACTTCTCTTCAATATTATACTGGAAATTCTAGTCAGTGCAATAAGGCAAGAAAAAAATGCATATAGACTGGAAAGGAAAATGTTAAGCTCTCTTTCAGGGATGATAAATTGTCCAAACCGAAAATCTTCCAGAATGTACAAGAAAGCTACAACAACTAACAAGTGAGCCTGGAAAGGTTGCAGGATGTAAAGTCAATATACAAGAATCAATTGTATTTTCATATATTAGTCAGAAATAATTGGGCATTTAGATTTTTAAAAATCATTTAAAATAGCATCAAAAATGTGAAATACTTAGGGATAAATTGGATGAAAAATGTGCAAGAGCTAGATATTGAAAACTACAAGACTACAAAATTAAAGAAGGGTTAAATAGAAAGAGATACTATACTCATGAGCTGGAAGACTCAATATTAATAAGATGTTAGTTTTCCTCAAGTTGAGGAATAGATTCAATACAATACCAACCAAAATCCTAGGAGGATTTCCTGTAAAAATTGACAAGCTGATTCTAAAATTCATAATTGATATGCAAAGAACCTAGAATAGATAAAAAACAATTTGGAAAAAGAATGACAAAAGACTTATACTACTTGATTTCAAGATTTATATAAAATTTATATAAAATTATAAATTTATAATTTTAGAATCATAAAGGTACAGTAATCAAGACACAATAGTATTGCCAGAAGGATAGACATACTGATCAATGGAACAGAATAGAGGGTCCAGAAGTTGATCCATACATATACAGTCAACTGATTTTTGACTGAGGTGACTAGGATAATATTTTCAACAAATGATGCTGTCAAAATTGGATAACCTTATGCAAAAAAAATCAAGTTTCACTTATTTCATTTCCTATATAAAAATAAACTCGCAATGAATCATAGACCTAAAGGTTAAATATTTCTTGAAACTGTTATGCAGCAGTTACTTTCTAACTGATACAGAGGGATTCTATGGTGTAAAAAAATGTGAAGAATTATATTCCTTTCTTAAAGATTTATAGTTTACAATATCCAATTAAAAACTGAGAAATCCAACAGTAAACAAATCTGTTTAATTTTGTTTAACCCAGTAATACACAAATGTGTTTGACCATGGAGATCTTTGTTTGCACATTAGTAATAGTCTATGAAACACACTTTGGAAACTATGGTCTTGTTCAAAATTTTTGCTTTACATGTGGGGAATGTGATGTCCAGAGAGAGAGTTCACTTGACCAAGTCCACTTGAATAATGGAAGATGTCTGCAGGCCTAAATCTTCTGCTCCTTGTATTACACAACAGATTATCATTTTCATTTGGTATGGTATATGCCTTGAAGGTTTCATAAGCACGTGTTGCTTCTATTTCTGTGTTTCCACTACTCCATGGGCTGTCTGTATTATAGCACTTATCATCATATAGTACAATCACCTGTATTCCCCATGAGATTGAGCATTCCTTCTGCCCAGGGAATGTGGACTGACCATTTTTGTTCTGCCCAGTTAATTCCAGTGACTAGAATACAGCAGAATCTCAATAAATGTTTCATGAACAAAAGGAGGGGGGCAGATTTCCACGTGAACAGCCCAAGAACAAGAGTACAGACATCCAAGAGAAGAGTACAAGACTCCAAGTTGGGAAGAAAGATACTGAGGAAAAGTGATCCAAGGGAGGGAGACAGGATTGGTGGGAGATTCGCACAGCATCAGGAAAGAAGATCCAATGAGATATAGTGGTATCATCAATGCAGAGAAGATATTTGGTTCAGGACAGCTGGTACGTTGTTGCATAATCTCTAAATAATTAGCTATGCTAAAGGCCAAGAAAATGCTCTGCTCCATGCAAAAAAATGCACATTATGACATACTAACATTAAAATAATTATTTCAGTTGGAAAACATTGGATATATATCATAAATAAGTATCGGTTCAGTATGTTGAGGGAAATCATTTCAAGCTTGTTATTCTCAAAATAAAGATATTACAATATATGAAAACAAAAGTACATCACAAAAGAAACTAATATTTATTGAGCATGACAAGCTGTTGACATGCCTACCCCATTTAGGTCTCATAACTACCCTGTGAGGTAAATATCTCCCTGTCCCTTTTAAAAAGATTTGAGAAACTGAAACATCCTCTCTTCTAAGAATCTGCATTCTGTCATAAGAATCTGGATTGCCCCTGTTTTGTTCCCAATAATTTCCAAAACCAAAAAAAAAAATTTAATGTAGTGAACTTCTCCAATGACTCCAATTTTACAGAGTTTAATTTTCCTGACTTACAGAACCTTTGGTTGAGCACTTAAAAAACAGTAACAGGGCTTCCCTGGTGGCGCAGTGGTGGAGAATCTGCCTGCCTATGCAGGGGACACGGGTTCGAGCCCTGGTCTGGAAAGATCCCACATGCCACGGAGCAACTAGGCCCGTGAGCCACAACTACTGAGCCTGCGCGTCTGGAGCCTGTGCTCTGCAACAGGAGAGGCCGCGATAGTGAGAGGCCCGCGCACCGCGATGAAGAGTGGCCCCCGCTCGCCGCAACTAGAGAAAGCCCTCGCACAGAAGCGAAGACCCAACACAGCCAAAAATAAATAAATAAATAAATAAACAAACAAACAAACAAACAGTAACAGATCCATCATCTTGCTCAGGACAAACTGTAGGAATTCAAAACAGCTACCTCTCTAAGGAGAATCCAAAACTTATAAGAGTTCCTAACATGGTTTGTATCAAAACCAATTTGTAACTTTTCATGGGAACAGAAGTAAAAAGAGGGATGGATGCTTATAGAGTGCTTAATAAATTCCACATATTGTGCTAAACAATTTATAAAGTTTCCTCTGTGTAATTCTCACACCCTTCTTATGAGATAAGATATACCTTGCTTCTGGAATGTTTATTTTAAAAGTTATGAGTTTTAAAAGTTAGAAAAACAAAGTGCATAAATGGGATAAATGTTTAATAATGGAGATTAGCCATAAATACACAGAAAGTAAACTTAAAGACAGCACTAGTCTAGGAAAAAGAATTTCATTTAACTTTAAATCTAAATTTCTATTTGTATCATTTATTTCATTAACATTTTAAATAATAGTCCACAAGTATAAGGCAAATACATTGAGTGATACTATTTCCCAACAATACTTGGGAAATATTGGTTATGTTCTGTTTTGAAAAACCAGTCACTTACATGAGAGATTTTAAGATTATTAAGTTTAAATTGTAAATTTTTGCCTCTGATCTTCATTTTGGAACGAAGTGAATCTCACTACATTTACACACATGCAGTCAAAATTGTATCCAGTGACACTACCATACACAGTAAAGATCCATTATATCACAGTTGTATAGAACAGCTGTGGGTCCTGCCTCCTACCCAGCAGTTAACAACAAAATTCAACCCGTTAAAAGGGCAGTGGCCCTTTGGTTTCAGCTGAAATTTTTTCGTTATTAAATTATTCCCCATGTCAAAAAAAAAAAAGCCAAAACAGTCTTAAAATAAAAGTGCCCAGCTAAATTGTCTGGAAATTCTAGCCCTGTACTGTCTTTCTTATAACTGACATCTTTCAGGTATCATAAACTATATTAATCTGATCTTGGAGAGGGGAATTGAAAGGGATGTTGAAGAAAATTTAATGTTCTTTTTTCATATAAGACCCCAAATACCTAAATTCCTAATAAACATCAGGCTCAGAGAGTGACTCATGATTTCACTGTTCTCAACTGGTTAAATCGAATGACCCCTCTGGCAGTCAAGTTTTAAATCTGCAAGTCTAGACATTACATCAAAATTCAGATGTCCAAGTCGGGGAAGCTGGACTCCAGCCCCGAGAACTACTGCTCAAAGCAGATGGGGTTTAAACTGCCTGATCTCCACATCGCTTTTTTTTTTTTTTTGTAAACCTGGCAGCACTCGCAGATGCAGCGGAAAGTTCTCATACCGCACTGAAGTCGAACAGGTCGCTAAGCTCCTAGGTCCCTATAGCGGCCACGCGCTGCTGCTGGGTTTCATCGTAAGACCCCACTTCCAGCAGGTCCTAAGGCTGGGGAAAGGGGCTCAGTGGGAGGCAACCAAAGCCAGAGTGGGGAGTAGGCAGGTGGGGCACGGAGTCGGGAAAGAGGAAGAAGGTTGGGGGCGACGGGTTGACTTCCAATGTCCCCTACTAGTTCCCAAAGCGGTGCGGGCAGGAGGTGGGAGACCCCAGGCCGGGTAAGGGGGTCAATTAGGCATCCCACCAGCTGGGCGGCAGCGGCGGCGAGGAGAGACGTGAAGTGACCCGCTAGCCCCGCAAGGGTAGAATTGCCAAGTTGCAGGGAACGCGCCTCTGGCAGCGCGGGATCCGAGAGGCCGCCGGATGTCCCCAACGGGGTCCTGGGGTCGGAAAACAGGTCCAAGGAGCGTTGTTAAAAAGAAAACAGCGTCTCGCTGTCGCCTGGCATCCTCCTCCCTTGGCTTGGCCTCCTCCCACTTTTGCTGTCCTGCCCGCGGCCGACCGGCCCCGGACCTGCCGAGACCACGAGGCTCGCTGGGCTCGGAAACCGCGTTCTGTCCCACGTGCCCCGGAGCCCGGGCGCCGGCCCTAGTCTGGCGCGTCGCCCGCGGACTCGTGATCCCGGACTCGCGCCCCACATCCGCTCCCCAGTGTAGAGCGGGCTAAGGGTTCGGCGCGCTACCGAGGAGCGCAGGAGTCGGGGCGCGGGTCAGGGGCACTCCTCTACCTGCTGCCAGCCTGAAACTGCCAGCCGCCCCACGACTGTATCCATCCACCGCGATTCCAGTTCCTTTGGTGGGGAGAGCGCCTCGGTTCACTTTGCCCCGCAGGGGCTCTGGGTCCCGGCGGGGTAGGTGGCTCTCCGTCCTGGCTGCCCCTTCCTCCCGGGACGAGGTGGCCGTTCCCCGGATTAGAGCTGGTGGGTCGCCTCAGGCGGGCATTTTTTCGCTGGGGTGGTCTCAGCACGGGCTCGGCCCCAGCTCCCGCTCCTGCGCGCCCCCTAGACCGCGAAGAGCCCCTGGTTAACCCCTTAGCCCCCGGCTCGCTGGCGCCACCTGCGCGGAGGAAGTAGGGGCCCGCGGGTGGCCGAGGGGCTGCTGGCGCAGAAGAGCCGGCGGGCATCTGAAGGGGCGGGGGGACGCTACACAGCGGGAGGACAAAGCCCTCTGTGAGGGAAGGAGGGGCCGGCGGAGAGGAATGCAGGCCCCCTGGGGAGTGCGGAGCTATGGGCACCGCGGCGCCTCCTGCCTTCCGCTCTTCCCGCTCCTTCCTCCTCCCCGAAGCGCACCCAGAAGGAGATGCAGCTGCGGACGCATCTGCATCCGCTGCCCAGGCCATTGATGGCTGCCGTCCCCCAGCCAGCCGCTCTGGACGCTGGCGACTCAGGCCCGGGGAGGCTGTGCTGCGCTTGGCGCTGAAGATGCGCGCATGAGGGGAGGCCAGGATACCTCGGCCCACTCTTGGAGTAGGTTTAGGTTGGTCAAATTCGGTGCGGAGCCCAATGCAGAATAAAGGGCAAAACCTCCCTCAAACTCTACAAAGCAGTGTGGGCTTCAGGTTTCCAAACACGACACTCACTGAGCCCCTCACGTCGACGATCATTTCCTCCCACCAGAATCCAACTTTTCATCCTTCGAATACCAACTGATTCAGAGGGAGAAATAGCCATCTGCCCAAATCCTCAGTCACTGCGACTGTGTGGGTACTGACTGGTAGAATTTTTCATATCGATCATGGTCACAGAATTGCAGTGGGACCAGTCCCTGGAAATGGATCAGAGCACCCTTTCATTTTACCAAGAACCAGATAGGTTCTGTCGCATAGCCACTACCTGGCATAAGTTCTGAACTTGGCTTGAGGAAGAACCCTCAAAAGCAGTAGAAAGAAAAGATAACTAACCTCCATTCATTTCAATTCAGGATTCAGGAAGAAATTCCAGTGACAGCTAGTCACTTTTGGGGTCAGTGAATTCAGTAAAGAATGGTAAGGCCCAGGCAGAAAAGACACTGCTGAGAAAGAAGACACATCCAGAGTAATAAATGCAAGGAAACAGCATGGCAAGAAGGAGTCGTTGGTACTCTGAGTTGGATGGAAACAGAAAGGTTGATTCAACAGAAAATATACTTTCTTAAAATGCGAGTTGTACAGCAGGGAAGGCAATTGTAGCTTGGGAATGGGGATTTTCATGATGTTGTCAATGGCTAAACCGAGACCCTGTGCCAGACAGACGCTGTGGTAACTTCCCCAATATCCATACCTTCTTATCTTGGTGGTCACCTCCTGTTCTTTAATATCACATCCCTGCCCTTACTCCCTCCTGGAACATATGATTCCAATCTTAGCAAATTGGCACAATTCAAATTCAGATTAATCAGCGTAGTCCCATGCCCTGCCATTGGTTGTCTATGGGCATAACCTAATTGGGGCCAATGAGGGTAGCAATTTCCTGGGGCTTTGGAGAAAGTTTTTCTTTCATATTCTGGAGGAGTTTCAGAAGCAACCCCCTCCTCTGCATGTGCTCAAAGAAATAAAGAGCCCCTAATACTGCGGGCAGCTATACATTAGCAATAAGAAAGAGCCAAGTTAAAATAAAGCAGACATCAAGAAGCATAGGCAGAAAGAAATCTGACTTTGGTGCCATTTTTGAGCCTCTGAATCAAACAGCTTTTGAGTCTAGGTCCACCTTCATTGATTGGGCCAGTGAGATTTGAGTTTTCTGTTACTTGTAATCTAGTGTTTCTAACTAATACAGGCCCAATGGTCATTTTTGGTAGCAAAGACGCAAGCGTAAAATGGGCAGATGGATTAAATAACTTTTAAGGCCCCATCCCAGTGATAAGAGTCTACTTCATTTCAGTGGTAGAGCTAAAAGGAAATCCTGGAGAAGGAGGAAACATGTAACCTGATCTGAGGGATTCATGTCTGTTTTCAAGAGTAACAAAGAGCCAACTTTTCACCGTTCACATAACAACTGATTCAGAGGGAGAAATAACCATCTGCCCAAATCCTCAGTCATGGCGACTCCTGTGCGGGACTGAATGGTGGAATTTTTCATAGCTATTATGGCCCATTATGTTTTATTGTATACTTTCTTTTCTTCACTATACTGCAAATTCCATGAGAGTTGGGGCTGCCGGGCATCTTTCTGCAACATATAACAAAGTAGACACTCAGAAAATGGGAGCTGGAATAAAATCTGTCAATCATTTGACATTATAACAGAAAAAATTGTATGCTGTAATGCAGTCTTTGCATGTGTCATTTTTTTTATAGCTACTTTATTTATTTATTTATTTATTTATTTATTTATTTTTATTTTTGGCTGTGTTGGGTCTTCGGTTCGTGCGAGGGCTTTCTCTAGTTGCGGCAAGCGGGGGCCACTCTTCATCGCGGTGCGGGGACCGCTCTTCATCGCGGTGCGCGGGCCTTTCACTATCGCGGCCCCTCCCGTTGCGGGGCACAGGCTCCAGATGCGCAGGCTCAGTAGTTGTGGCTCACGGGCCCAGCTGCTCCGTGGCATGTGGGATCTTCCCAGACCAGGGCTCGAACCCGTGTCCCCTGCATTAGCAGGCAGATTCTCAACCACTGCGCCACCAGGGAAGCCCGCATGTGTCATTTTTAATGACACATTTTATTATTCCCACCAGGGTGTTTCCTATAATAGCTCTGTCCAGTTGGGACTAGAGGGAACAATATGATAAAAAAAATTAGTTTAATAACAATCAAACCCTTCAGTTCACGGCATGTCTGTTATCACTGAACTATAAACCCAAGATTTAAACCTACTTTATCATAAGCCAGGTTTCAGAATTTACCAACAGTTTACTCCCGCTATTCTCCTCTATCAGCCAGCAAGAATATCCCACCTCTGGGATTCCCTGGTAGAAAATTCATTTACATTTACTCTCTGAACATTGGTAGATACAAAGATTTCTCTAAACCTTGCTGGTATTCTTGTTTATTTTTATTAAGGTAAAATTCACATCACATACAATGAACCATTTTAAAGTGTTCAATTCAGTGACATCTAGTACATTCACAGTGCTGTGCAACCATCACCCCTATCCAGTTTCAAATCCTTTCATTACCCCAGAAGAACACTCCATACCCAGTAAGTACTCACTCCCCACTTGCCCCTCCACCCATACCCTGGCAACCACTAATCTGCCATCTAACTTTATGCATTTGACTATTCTGGATATTTCATATTAAAAAATCATACAATATATGACCTTTGTGTCTGGCTTCTTCCACTTAGCATTATGTTTTCAAGGTTCACTGATGTTATAGCATGCATCAGTACGCCATTCTTTTTAGGGAAGAATAATATTCCATTTTATGATTACGCCATACTTTGTTTATCCTTTCATCCATCGATGGACATTTGGGTTGTTTCTACCTTTTGGCGAATATGAATATTGCTGCTACAAACATTAATGTACAAGTTTTTGTTTGGATATGCTTTCATTTCGCTTGGGAATATACCTTAGAGTAGAATTTCTGGATCATATGGTAATTCTATGTTTATCTATTTGAGGAACCACCAAACTGTTTTCCACAGCAGGGACAATATTTTACATTTCCTCTAGGAATGTATGAGGGTTCCTATATCTATACATCCTCACCAGGACTTTTATTATCCATTTTTTTTATTATACCCACCCTAGTGTGTATGAAGTGGTACCACATTGATTTGCATTTCCTTAAGGACATCTTTTCATGTGTTTGTTGGTCTTTTGTATGACTTCTTTGGAGAAATGTTTATTCAAGTCCTTTGCTGATTTTTAATTGGGTTGTTTGTCTTTCTGTTGTTGAGTTGTAAGAGTTTTTTATATATTCTGGATATTAAACCCTTATCAGAAATATGATTTGCAAATATTTTCTACAATTCATAACTTGTCTTTTCCCCACTTTCTTGATAATGAACTTAGAGGAACAAAAGTTTTAAATTTTCATGAAGTCAGATTTATTTATTCTTCGGTTGCTTGTATTTTGGGCATCAATCTAATAAACAATTGCTAAACCCTTATACAATGCTGGTAAGAATGTAATATGGTGCAGCCAGTGTGGAAAACACTTTGGCCATACCTCACAAAGTTAAACATATACATAAATATATGATCTAGTAATTCCATTCCTAAGTATATACCCAAGAAAATTAAAAATGATATGTTCACACAAAAACCTATACACCAATGGTCATAACAGCATTATTCATTATAGCTAGACACAAAAGGACACATACTGTATGATTCCACTTATATGAGGTATCTACTTTACACAAATTTATAGAGAAAGAAAGTAGGAGAGAGGTTACAGGCACTGGGAGACAAGGGAAATGGGTAGTTATTGCTTAATTGTTACAGTCTTTCTGTTTGGGGTGATGGAAAAGTTATGAAATAGTGGTGATGGTTACACAACAATGTGAATACATTTAATGCCATTATATCACAAACTTTAAAATGGTTAAAATGGTAATTTTTATGTGATACATATTTTGCCACAACTAAAAAATAGCATAATACACCAAAAACCATTGCATTGTACTCTTTAAGTGAGCAAATCCATTATATACGAATTATATCTCAATAAAGCTGTTCTGAAAATCCGTTATCACCCCCCAAAAAAAGTATCATTAAGAAGGACAAAAATATTTAGGAATATATTTAACCAAAGAAATGCAAGACTTGTACACTGAAAAATACAAACTACTCTTGAAAGAAATTAAGGAAAACCTAAATAAGTGGAAAGCCAGCCCGATTTGATAGACTAGAGAGGTAATAGGGTTAGGATGGCAATTCTCCCCAAATCGATTTGCGGTTTGATGTAAGAACTATCAAGATACCTTTTTTTATAGAAATAGATGAGCTTATCCTAAATTTCATATGGAATTCCAAAAGACCTTGGATAGCCAAAACAATTTTGAAAAAGAAGAACAATGATGAAAGATTCACACTACCCAATTACACAGCTTACTATAAAGCTGCAGTAACCAAAACAGTGTTTAGCAGTGAGAATCCAGAGGTAAGCTATATCTCTATGGGCAATTGATTTTCAGCAAGGGTGACACATTGATTCAATGGGGAAAAATAGTGTTTTCAGCAAATCATTCTGTGACAATTAGATACTTATATACAAAAGAATGTATTTGGCCCCTACTTCAAACCATACATAAAATTCACTCAAAATGGATTTTAAAAAAATGAAATGTAACCTAAAACTATAAAAATTTAGAAGGAAATATAGGTTAAATCTTTGTGACCTTGCATTGAGAAATGGTTTCTTCATTATTATACCAAAAGTACAGGCATGAAAAGAAAAAGTAAATGACTTGGACTTCATCAAAATTAACGATGTTTGTGCCTCAAAGGACACTATCAAGAAAGTGATGAGACAACATACAAATGGGAGAAATTATTTGCAAATCATGTATCTCATAAGAAGGTAGTATCAAGAATATATAAAGAACTCTCACACTTAGAACAAAAAGATAAACAACCCAGTTAAAAAAATAGGTAAAGGACTTGAACAGGAATTTCTCCAAATAAGATATATAAAGTCAATAAACACATGAAAAAATCCTCAATTCTTTAGTCATTAGGGAAACACATCAAAATCACAATGAGATATCACTTCACATCCACTGTACATCTACAATTTTTAAAAGGTTAAAAAACAAGTGTTGGCAAAAAATGTGGAGAAACTGGAACCATCATATACTGTGGATGGGAATATAAAATGGAATGGTCCCTGTGAAAGACAGTTTGGCAGTTCCTCATAAAGTTATGCATAGAGTTACCATATGACCAAACAACCCACTTCTAGGTATATACCCCCAAAATTGAAAATATTATTATTCTTAATAATTATTCTTATAGAGAAAATTATTCTTAATAGAGAAAAAGTAGAAGCAACCCAGATATCCAGCAACTGAAGAACAAATAAACAAATGAGGTAAACCCATACAATAAAACAGCATAAAGCCATAAAAGGGAATGAAGTACTGCTACATGCTACCATATGGAGGAACCCTGGATACATTTTGCTAAGGGAAAGAAGCCAGACACAAAAGGCCACATAATGTATGATTACATTTATATGAAACATCCAGAATAGAAACAAGTAGATTGTGTTTAATTAGGGTTGGGGGAATAAGGGATGAAGGTAATGATAGTTAAGTATAGGGAGTTTCTTTTTGAAGTGATGAAAATGTGCTATAATCAACTATGGTAAAGAAGACATACAAATGACCAATAAGCACGTGAAAAGGTGCTCGACATCATTAGTCATTAGGGAAATACACATCACAACCACAATATGATATCACTTCACACTCACTAGGATGGCTATAATTTTTTTAAAAAGAGAGAAACAAGTCTTGGCAAGGATTTGGAGAAACTAGAACCTTCATGCATTGATGATGGGAATGTAAAATGGTACAGTCGCTGTAGGAAACACTTTGATGACTTAGCAATTCTACTCCTAGATACATACTCCAGGAAAAGGAAAACATATATTCACACAATAACTTGTATACCAATATACATAGAAGCATTATTCATGATAGCCAAAAGGTGAAACAACCCAAATGTCCATCAAATGAAAAATGGATAAACAAAAGGAGGTATACCCATATAATAGAATATTATACAGCCATAAAAAAGAATGAAGTACTACTATATGCTACCACATGGATGAGCCTTGAAAAACATTATGCTATGTGAGTGAAACCAGACACAAAAGACCACATATTGTATGAGTCCATTTATACAAAATGTCCAGAATAGGCAAATCTATAGGGACATCAGGGAGAATGGAGGTTGCTTATGGTTGAAGTAAAAAAGGAGGTTAGTGAATGTCTGCTTAATGGATATGGATTTGCTTTACAGAGTGACGAAAATGTTCTGGCATTAGATTGGTGATAGTTGCACAGTATTTTGAATATACTAAAAAACCACTGAACTGGACACTTTAAAATGGTTAATTTTGGGACTTGCCCCGTGGTCCAGTGGTAAAGAATCCACCTTACCATGCAAGGGACGCGGGTTAGATCCCTGGTCAGGGAACTAAGATCCCACATGCTGCGGGGCAACTAAGCCCTCGTGCCACAACTGCTGAGCTCGCGCGCCTCAACGGGAGAGACCACGTGCCGCAAACTACAGAGCCCACGCGCTCTGGAGCCCACACGCCACAACTAGAGAAAGCAAACCCGCATGCCACAACTAGAGAGAAGCCTGTGTGCCACAATGAAGACCCGATACAGCCAAAAAAATAATAAATAAAATAAATAAATATTTTTAAAATAGTTAACTTTACAGTATAGGAACTACAGCTCAAAAGTATATTTTCTATAAATGAACAATACAGAAACAAATAAAAAATTATATTTCACTTCTAATCCCACCAAACAGATAGCCAATAGGGACTTTTTGGTATATTTTCTTTCCCTTCTAATATATGTATGTGTGTATACATATATAATATACATTTCAAAATTAAAAGTAAGATCTTATTCTAAATACAACTTCATAACCTAATTATATATTATGAAAAATTCATACCTTATAATATGGATAAAACAGTATAATTAACCTCCATGAATTTATCATCTGAATCAACAAATATTCACCTCATGGCCAATTTTGCTTCATCCTTACTTCCTGATTAATTGAAGCAAATCCCAGATATCAATTCATTTTATCCATAAATATTTCAACATACATATCTAAAAGATAAGGATACTTCTTAAAAACACAACCATGATATCAATATTCTACTTACAATTTTTATAATAATTTTTCATAGCATCAAACTTTCAGTCAGCGTTCAGATTTCCCCCAATTGTATCATGAATGTTTTTGTAACAGTTCTTTTGTTCATACTGGGATCCAGATAAGTTCCACACACTACAATTGTTTTGTTATTGTTGTTTGGTTTGGGTTTTTTTTGGTTGGTTGGTTTTGCCTGTTATTTATTTATTTATTTATTGCCACTATGCAAGGCATGCGGAATCTTACTTCCCCCCACCAGGGATCCAACTGGTACCCCCAGCAATGGAAGAGCGGAAACTTAAGCAATGGACCACCAGGGAAGTCCCTACAATTGTTTATGTCTTAGATGTCTTTTAATCTAAAGCATGTGCATCCTTCACTTTTATTTATTTATTTATTTCAAAGTACAACAACTTATTAAACAAATAACTTTTATTTTTCTGATTTTGTCCTGGAACAGGAAGAAATACAAAAACATTTTAATGGTGAGGACTAAAACTCCAAATTGCAAGGTACAGGATGGATGGTGAGAAGTAAACAAAAGTAATTGTAGGGCTTCCCTGGTGGCGCAGTGGTTGAGAATCTGCCTGCCAATGCAGGGGACACGGGTTCGAGCCCCAGTCTGGGAAGATCCCACATGCCGCGGAGCAACTAGGCCCGTGAGCCACAACTACTGAGCCTGCGCTCTGCAACAAGAGAGGCCACAATAGTGAGAGGCCCGCGCACCGCGATGAAGAGTGGCCCCCGCTTGCCACAACTAGAGAAAGCCCTCGCACAGAAACGAAGACCCAACACAGCCAAAAATAAATAAATAAATAAATAAATAAATAAAGGGGTTCCTTTAAAAAAATAGTAATTGTATAACATCATATGAAAAGCAAGTCACATACAGAATAAAATTCGTTCCTGTACTATATCAACTAATTTAAATCATGATGCTAATAAATATCAAATTACTACTAAGTATTTTCTAAGGATATATTATATGTATACATATATTATATGTATAGGACTATATTCTAGGCTATATTCTAGTTCCTGATTGGGTTCGCAAGAAATATAAAACCAAGGTCTACCATATGTTATTTTTTTCCTTTTTTAACTTGTGTTAAACATAATATAAAATTTACCATTTTAAGTGCACAGTTCAGTGGTATTAAATACTTTCATATTGTTGTGCAGCCCTCACCACCATCCATCACTATAACACCACCTGTTCTTTTTTTTTAACATCGTTATTGGAGTATAATAGCTTTACAATGTTGTGTTAGTTTCTGTGCATAACAAAGTGAGTCAGCTATACGTATACAATATCTCCATATCCCCTCCCTCTTGCATCTCCCTAACACACTCCCTATCCCACCCCTCTAGATGGTCACAAAAAACCGAGTCTATCTTCCTGTGCTATGCAGCTGCTTCCCACTAGCTATCTATTTTATATTTGGTAGTGTATATATGCCCATGCCACTCTCTCGCTTCGTCCCATCTTACCCTTCGCCTCCCCATGTTCTCAACTCCATTCTCTACATCTGTGTCTTTATACCTGTCCTCCCCTAGGTTCTTCAGAACCATTTCTTTTTTTCTTAGGTTCCATATATATGTGTTAGCATACAGTATTTGTTTTTCTCTTTCTGACTTACTTCACTCTGTATGACAGTCTTTAGATCAACCCAACTCACCACAAATAACTCAATTTCATTTGTGTTTATGGCTGAGTAATATTCCACTGTATATATGTGCCACATCTTCTTTATCCATTCATCTGTCGATGGACACTTAGGTTGCTTCCATGTCCTGGATATTGTTGGGAGTGCAGAATTGAACATTGTGGTACATGACTCCTTTTTTTTTTAATGTATTTTTTGTTAGTTTCTGCTTTATAACAAAGCGAATCAGCTATACATATACATATATCCCCATATCTCTTCCCTCTTGCGTCTCCCTCCCTCCCACCCCCCCATCCCACTCCTCTAGGTGATCACAAAGCACCGAGTTGATCTCCCTGTGCTATATGTTTGCTTCCCACTAGCTATCTATTTTACATATGGTAGTGTATATATGTCCATGCCACTCCCTCACTTTCTCCCAGCTTTCCCTTCCCCCTCCCCGTGTCCTCAAGTCCATTCTCTACTAGGTTTGCATCCTTATTCCCCTCTGGCCCCTAGGTACTTCATGACCTTTTTTTTTTTGGATTCCATATATATGTGTTAGCATATGGTATTTGTTTTTCTCTTTCTGACTTACTTCACTCTG
Organism: Eschrichtius robustus; assembly: GCF_028021215.1. Taxonomy (NCBI): domain Eukaryota; kingdom Metazoa; phylum Chordata; class Mammalia; order Artiodactyla; family Eschrichtiidae; genus Eschrichtius; species Eschrichtius robustus. The sequence continues at coordinate 114,249,171 of NC_090845.1, read as the reverse complement.
ATTGACAGGCTCTAGATCCATCCACCTCACTACAAATAACTCAATTTCGTTCCTTTTTATGGCTGAGTAATATTCCATTGTATATATGTGCCACATCTTCTTTATCCATTCGTCTCTCGATGGGCATTTAGGTTGCTTCCATGTCCTGGCTATTGTAAATAGAGCTGCAAAGAACATTGTGGTACACGACACTTTTTGAATTATGGTTTTCTCACGGTATATGCCCACTAGTGGGATTGCTGGGTCATATGGTAGTTCTATTTTTAGTTTTTTAAGGAACCTCCATACTGTTCTCCATAGTGGCTGTATCAATTTACATTCCCACCAACAGTGCAAGAGGGTTCCCCTTTCTCCACACCCTCTCCAGCATTTATTGTTTGTAGATTTTTTGATGATGGCCATTCTGACTGGTGTGAGATGATGTCTCATTGTAGTTTTGATTTGCATTTCTCTAATGATTAATGATGTTGAGCATTCTTTCATGTGTTTGTTGGCAATCTGTATATCTTCTTTGGAGAAATGTCTATTTAGGTCTTCTGCCCATTTTTGGCTTGGGTTGTTTGTTTTTTTGATATTGAGCCTCATGAGCTGCTTGTAAATCTTGGAGATTAATCCTTTGTCAGTTGCTTCATTTGCAAATATTTTCTCCCATATTGAGGGTGTCTTTTTGTCTACTTTATGGTGTCCATTGCTGTGCAAAAGCTTTTAAGTTTCAGTAGGTCCCATTTGTTTATTTTTGTTTTTATTTCCATTTCTCTAGGAGCTGGGTCAAAAAGGATCTTGCTGTGATGTATGTCATAGAGTGTTCTGCCTATGTTTTCCTCTAAGAGTTTGATAGTGTCTGGCCTTACATTTAGGTCTGTAATCCATTTTGAGTTTATTTTTGTGTATGGTGTCAGGGAGTGTTCTAATTTCATACTATTACATGTACCTGTCCAGTTTTCCCAGCACAACATATTGAAGAGGCTGTCTTTTCTCCACTGTATATGCTTGCCTCCTTTATCAAAGATAAGGTGATCCTGTGTGCGTGGGTTTATCTCTGAGCTTTCTATCCTGTTCCATTGACCTATATTTCTGTTTTTGTGCCAGTACCATATTGTCTTCATTACTGTAGCTTTGTAGTACAGTCTGAAGTCAGGGAGCCTAATTCCTACAGCTCTGTTTTTCGCTCTCAAGATTGCTTGGGCTATTCGGGGTCTTTTGTGTTTCCATACAAATTGTGAAATTTTTTGGTCTAGTTCTGTGAAAAAATCACAGTGGTTGTTTGATAGGGATTGCCTTGAATCTGTAGATTGCTTTGGGTAGTAGAGTCATTTTCACAATGTTGATTCTTCCAATCCAAGAACACGGTATATCTCTGCATCTATCTGTATCATCTTTAATTTCTTTCATCAGTGCCGGGAGGTCTCTGGTGGGCCAGTGTCCTGAACTCGGCTCTCCCACCTCACAGGCACAGGCGTGACACCTGGAGGAAGCACCGAGACCCTGTCAGCCACGCAGCTGAAGGTCAGGAACACCCTCCCCCCACTGGGGTGGGGGGGGCGGGGGGCGTTGTGTCTGGGAGGGGCGGGGGATAGAGAGCCAGGCGGAAATCGCAGTGGAAATCTAAAGGCTCAGGAGATTGGCAACAGTCTGGAGGCGTGGACTCGGAGCGCGTCTCTGCGCCCCGCGGCGGGACGGTCCTGAAGTCCTGCGGCGGCCGAGCCTGGCCACGTGCCATCTCGGCGTGTGCTCCGAGGAGCGCCCGTGGCTCCTGCAAAAGGGGGCGGGGAGCTCGGCGAGCGGCCCGCGTCTGCGGCTTCCTCTCCACGCCCGAGCCTCCGCGCAGCGAGCAGAGGACGCGCCCCGGAGCCCGTTCCCCGCGCCGCGGCGCGCCCGGCCTCCCGGTCCAGCCCAGGTAACTTTTCTGCTTCCTGAGTCCTTTTTAGCATGACCCAGTGATCTTTGATATTTAACTTCTGATATGACAGGATGTTCCAGAATCACATTGTAATTTCCTGCTCCAATCCTAGAGTCAGCTATATCTCCAAGAAGACCTGGAAAAGATGATTTTTAATGGCTGCATCTTATGGATGTACGAGTTCTTATTTAACCAGTCCACTATTTGGAGGGAAAGAGTTTAGATAGTTTCTGTTACTCTTCTGTATTATAAATTAAATACTGAGATGTTTTATAGAAATAGTATATATAAGTGAGTGATGATGACCTTATAATTGTTTTCTATATTATTTAATATTTTTAAAAAGCCTAGTCAATTGACGCACTTAGGGCCTGACCCATAAACTAGTGTGCATCATTCGCCTGTTAGAGATATCTGCTTCTAGAGAGGGGCTTGCAAACAATGAGTTAAAAGGTGGTAGCCGAACAAAATTAACTAAGAAAATAAAAGGTGGCAACAAACATGAAATAAAACCTCTGGAGGGAAGAGTACGTACATTTTAGTCGCTAATATTCATTAGCCCCAAGGATATTCTGCTTCCTGGAACTATAATCCCTCTGACAGTCCCTGGACATTTCATCACCAGTCAAGAGGATAATATTAATACTTGGTGAGAATATGATAACTGAAAGGTGTTTGTTGTTAACCTTCATTGGAGGGAGCTCACTTCTTGGTCACCTATGCAAGAAGCTTTTATCTAGAAAACTTGTCTCTTATTCCTAAGAATTATAAACAGAAAGCACTCTCTCCCAACCATGCAAAGTTCCTTATTTGGTTGCTTGGCAATAGGCGTATTGGCTGAAATGTTAGACTGAATTAAGCCGTCTGATACTTGATATATACACCAAGGCAATTGGTATATATTTTGGAGTACTAAAAGTTTTCTCTAATTTTTTAACATGATGCTTCTACTTCCAACTGATGCATCATACAATCTGCCTCTTTCTCAGACAGATTGTTTGATAACTGTTTTTCTAAGACTCCTGGACACGGGCAACAACTCTTTTCTTTAGGAAGAAAATGAAGCACTCTCCAGAGGGAAGCCAGCACATATTTTAAAATTTTCTTGTTTTTAACGACGTATTTTCTACATTTACTGTAAGACTCATTTCATCCATATTTTGAAAGGAATGTAAGTCCGATTCTATGGGATAAAGGTGTTGTTGGTCAAAATTCCTTAAGTATAAGTAATTGTAGGTCTAATTCATAGATCTGTTTGAAAAAAAAGACTTAGTATTCTATGGAACAGTTAATAGAGGAAGCCACTCACCCTTCAAATTATAAAGACCTCAGGAATGGAATGCGTATGCAGAATTCAGTGTGCTTGAAACTGTATAGAGTTTACATGCTCTACTGTCATGCTATTTATAATCTACCGTGTCAAAATAGAAAACTGGTGTACCCGCATTCCTCTCGGCCGTCATGTTCATTTTTCTTTTTGTTCATTTTCTTAATTGTAGAGAGAGGAGTATGTGGATGAGTAGAGCTGCCAGATAAAAGACAGGACATACTTATACTAGAAAAAGTATTCATTGTTTATCTGGAAATGCAAATTTAATGGAGAGTCTTGTATTTTTATTTGCTAAATCTGATAACCCTATGGATGGTAGAGAGTAACAGTGACTAATGTTGGGACATTAAAAAGGGCTACATATTGTATAATGTAGAGCAGCACTTCTAAACTTTAGTGTATTGTACCTATGAATTATCTGGAGTGCTTGTTAAAAAAACAGATTCTGATTCTGAGGATCTGGAGCAGAATCTGCATTTCTAACAGTTGATACCAGTGATGCTGGTTTCTGGACCAGAGTTTGCGCAAGGCTGTAGTGGAAACTTGAGGGTGTGTGCGTGTTTTGGCTGCCCAGCATCTGAACTTGCTTTCTGTGCATAAGGAATTCACCAACATATGATTCTTTTTTTTTTTTTATCTTTGTTGGAGTATAATTGCTTTACAATGTTGTGTTAGTTTCTGCTGTATAACAAAGTGAATCAGCTATATGTATACATATATCCCCGTATCCCCTCCCTCTTGTGTCTCCCTCCCACCCTCCCTATCCCACCCCTCTAGGTAGTCACAAAGCACCGAGCTGATCTCTCCGTGACATGCAGCTGCTTCCAACTAGCTATCTAGTTTACATTTGATGGTGTATATCTGTCAATGCTACTCTCTCACTTTGTCCCAGCTTACCCTTCCCCCTCCCCAAGTCCTCAAGTCCATTCTCTATGTCTGCGTCTTTATTCCTATTGGGCCCCTAGGTTCTTCAGAACCCTTTTTTTTTTTTTTTAGCTTCCATATATATCTGTTAGCATACGGTATTTGTTTTTCTCTTTTGGACTTACTTCACTCTGTATGACAGACTCTAGGTCCATCCACATCACTACAAATAACTCAATTTCATTTCTTCTTATGGCTGAGTAATATTCCATCATATGTATGTGCCACATCTTCTTTATCCGTTCATGTGTCAGTGGACACTTAGGTTGCCTCCATGTCCTGGATATTGTTAAGAGTGCTGCAATGAACATTGTGGTCCATGACTCTTTTCGAATTATGGTTTTCTCAGGGTGTATGCTCAGTAGTGGGATTGCTGGGTCATATGGTACTTCTAATTTTAGTTTTTTAAGGAACCTCCATACTGTTCTCCATAGGGGCTGTATCAATTTACATTCCCACCAAAAGTGCAAGAGGGTTCAATTTTCTCCACACCCTCTCCAGGATTTATTGTTTGTAGATGTTTTGACGGTGGCCATTCTGACCGGTGGGAGGAGATACCTCACTGTAGTTTTTTGTTTTGTTTTGTTTTTTGAATTTTATTTTATTTATATTTTTATACAGCAGGTTCTTATTTGTTATCCATTTTATACATATTAGTATATATATGTCAATCCCAATCTCCCAATTCATCACACCACCACCACCGCCCCGCCACTTCCCCCCCTTGGTGTCCATACGTTTGTTCTCTACATCTGTGTCTCAATTTCTTCCCTGCAAACCGGTTCATCTGTACCATTGTTCTAGGTTCCACATATATGCGTTAATATACGATATTTGTTTTTCTCTTTCTTTTTTTTTAATATCTTTATTGGCGTATAATTGCTTTACAATGGTGTGTTAGTTTCTGCTTTATAACAAAGTGAATCAGTTATACATATACTACATATGTTCCCATATCTCTTCCCTCTTGCGTCTCCCTCCCTCCCACCCTCCCTATCCCACTCCTCTAGGTGGTCACAAAGCACGGAGCTGATCTCCCTGCGCTATGCGGCTGCTTCCCACTAGCTATCTATTTTACATTTGGTAGTGTATATATGTCCATGCCACTCTCTCACCCTGTCACATCTTCCCCTTCCCCTTCCCCATATCCTCAAGTCCATTCTCTAGTAGGTCTGTGTCTTTATTCCCGTCTTGCCACTAGGTTCTTCATGACCTTTTTTTTTCCCCTTAGATTCCATATATATGTGTTAGCATACTGTATTTGTTTTTCTCTTTCTGACTTACTTCACTCTGTATGACAGACTCTAACTCCATCCACCTCATTACAAATACCTCCATTTCATTTCTTTTTATGGCTGAGTAATATTCCATTGTATATATGTGCCACATCTTCTTTATCCATTCATCCGATGATGGACACTTAGGTTGCTTCCATGTCCTGGCTATTGTAAATAGAGCTGCAATGAACATTTTGGTACATGACTCTTTTTGACCTATGGTTTTCTCAGGGTATATGCCCAGTAGTGGGCTTGCTGGGTCGTATGGTAGTTCTATTTTTAGTTTTTTAAGGAACCTCCATACTGTTCTCCATAGTGGCTGTATCAAATTACATTCCCACCAACAGTGCAAGAGTGTTCCCTTTTCTCCACACCCTCTCCAGCATTTATTGTTTCTAGATTTTTTGATGATGGCCATTCTGACCAGTGTGAGATGATATCTCATTGTAGTTGTGATTTGCATTTCTCTATTGATTAATGATGTTGAGCATTCTTTCACGTGTCTGTTGGCAATCTGTATATCTTCTTTGGAGAAATGTCTATTTAGCTCTTCTGCCCATTTTTGGATTGGGTTGTTTGTTTTTTTGTTGCTGAGCTGCATGAGCTGCTTGTAAAACTTGGAGATTAATCCTTTGTCAGTTGCTTCATTTGCAAATATTTTCTCCCATTCTGAGGGTTGTCTTTTGGTCTTGTTTATGGTTTCCTTTGCTGTGCAAAAGCTTTTAAGTTTCATTAGGTCCCATTTGTTTATTTGTGTTTTTATGTCCATTTCTCTAGGAGCTGGGTCAAAAAGGATCTTGCTGTGATGTATGTCATAGAGTGTTCTGCCTATGTTTTCCTCTAAGAGTTTGATAGTGTCTGGCCTTACATTTAGGTCTGTAATCCATTTTGAGTTTATTTTTGTGTATGGTGTCAGGGAGTGTTCTAATTTCATACTATTACATGTACCTGTCCAGTTTTCCCAGCACAACTTATTGAAGAGGCTGTCTTTTCTCCACTGTATATGCTTGCCTCCTTTATCAAAGATAAGGTGATTATGTGTGCTTGGGTTTATCTCTGGGCTTTCTATCCTGTTCCATTGATCTATATTTCTGTTTTTGTGCCAGTACCATATTGTCTTCATTACTGTAGCTTTGTAGTACAGTCTGAAGTCAGGGAGCCTAATTCCTACAGCTCTGTTTTTCGCTCTCAAGATTACTTGGGCTATTCGGGGTCTTCTGTGTTTCCATACAAATTGTGAAATTTTTTGGTCTAGTTCTGTGAAAAAATCACAGTGGTTGTTTGATAGGGATTGCCTTAAATCTCTAGATTGCTTTGGGTAGTAGAGTCATTTTCACAATGTTGATTCTTCCAATCCAAGAACACGGTATATCTCTGCATCTACCTGTATCATCTTTAATTCCTTACATCAGTGCTGGGAGGTCTCTGGTGGACCAGCGTCCTGAACTCGGCTCTCCCACCTCACAGGCACAGGCGTGACACCTGGAGGAAGCACCCAGACCCTGTCAGCCGCGCGGCTGAAGGTCAGGAACACCCTCCCCCCACTGGGGCGAGGGGGTCGGGGGGCGGTGTGTCTGGGAGGGGCGGGGGATAGAGAGCCAGGCGGAAATCGCAGTGGAAATCTAAAGGCTCAAGCGATTGGCACGGTCTGGAGGCGTGGGCTCGGAGCGCGCCTCTGCGCCCTGGCTAGAGAAGGCAGCCGCGGTAGGAGGGTCCTGAGTCAGGTGGCGCCCCCTCCCCCGCGGCCGAGCCTGGCAGGGCGCCATTACTGGGCGTGTGCTCAGCGGAGCCCCGTGGCTCGTGCAAACGGGGGCGGGGAGCTCAGCGAGCGGCCCGCTTCTGCGGCTTCCTCTCCACGCCCGCGCCTCCGCGCAGCGAGCAGAGGACGGGCGGACTGGGAGCGCGCCTCTGCGCCAGGATAGAGAAGGCAGCCGCGGCGGGACGGTCCTGAAGTGCCGCGGCGCTCCCTCCGTGGAGGCGAGCAACGGTCCTGAAGTCCCGCGGCGGCCGAGCCTGGCCACGTGCCATCTCGGCGTGTGCTCCGAGGAGCGCCCGTGGCTCCTGCAAAAGGGGGCGGGGAGCTCGGCGAGCGGCCCGCGTCTACGGCTTCCTCTCCACGCCCGAGCCTCCGCGCATCGAGCAGAGGACGCGCCCTCGAGCCCGTTCCCCGCGCCGCGGCGCGCCCGGCCTCCCGGTCCAGCCCAGGTAACTTTTCTGCTTCCTGAGTCCTTTTTAGCATGACCCAGTGAACTTTGATATTTAACTTCTGATATGACAGGATGTTCCAGAATCACATTGTAATTTCCTGCTCCAATTCTACAGTCAGTCAGCTATATCCCCGAGAAGACCTGGAAAAGATGATTTTTAATGGCTGCATCTTATGTATGTACGAGTTCTTATTTAACCAGTCCACTATTTGGAGGGAAAGAGCTTTAGAAAGTTTCTGTAACTCTTCTTATTATAAATTAAATACTGAGATGTTTTATAGAAATAGTATATATAAGTGAGTGATGATGACCTTATAATTGTTTTCTCTGTTGTTTAATTAATATTTTTTAAAAGCCTAGTCAGTTGACCCACCTAGGGCGTGACGCATAAACTAGTGTGCGTCATTCACCTGTTAGAGATATCTGCTTCTAGAGAGGGGCTTGCAAACAATGAATTAAAAGGTGGTAGCTTGCCGGGTAGAGTAATCTTGGTTGTAGGTTTTTCTCCTTCATCACTTTAAATATGTCCTGCCACTCCCTTCTGGCTTGCAGAGTTTCTGCTGAAAGATCAGCGTTTAAGCTTATGGGGATTCGCTTGTGTGTTATTTGTTGTTTTTCCCTTGCTGCCTTTAATATATTTTCTGTACATTTAATGTTTGATAGTTTGATTAGTATGTGTCTTGGCGTGTTTCCCCTTAGATTTATCCTGTATGGGACTCTCTGTGCTTCCTGGACTTGATTAACTATTTCCTTTCCCATATTAGAGAAGTTTTCAACTATAATCTCTTCAGGTATTTTCTCAGTCCCTTTCTTTTTCTCTTCCTCTTCTGGGCCCCCTATAATTCGGATGTTGGAGCGTTTAATGTTGTCCCAGAGGTCTCTGAGACTGTCCTCAATTCTTTTCATTCTCTTTTCTTTATTCTGCTCTGCAGTCGTTATTTCCACTCTTTTATCTTCCAGGTCACTTATCCGTTCTTCTGCCTCAGTTATTCTGCTGTTGATTCTTTCTAGAGAATTTTTAATTTCATCTATTGTGTTGTTCCTCAGTGTTTGTTTGCTCTTTAGTTCTTCTAGGTCCTTGGTAAACGTTTCTTGTATTTTCTCCATTCTATTTCCAAGATTTTGGATCATCTTTACTGTCATTACTTTGAATTCTTTTTTTAGGGAGACTGCCTCTTTCTTCTTCATTTGTTTGGTCTGGTGGGTTTTACCTTGCTCCTTCATCTGCTGTGTGTTTCTCTGTCTTCTCATTTTGCTAAACTAACTGTGTTTGGGGTCTCCTTTTTGCAGGCTGCAGGTTCGTAGTTCCCATTGTTTTTGGTGTCTGCACCCAGTGGCTAAGGTTGTTTCAGTGGGTTACGTAGGCTACCTGGTGGAGGGGACTAGTGCCTGTGTTCTGCCGGATGAGGCTGGATCTTGTCTTTCTGGTGGGCAGGACCGTATCTGGTGGTGTGTTTTGGGGTGTCTGTGACCTTATTATGATTTTAGGCAGCCTCTCTGCTAATGGGTAGGGTTGTGTTCCTGTCTTGCTAGTTCTTTGGCCTAGGGTGTCCAGCAAGGTAGCTTGCTGGTCGGTGAGTGGAGCTGTGTCTTAGCGTTGAGATGGAGATCTGTGGGAGAGCTTTCACCGTTTGATATTACGTGGAGTGGAGCCGGGAGGTCTCTGGTGGACCAGCGTCCTGAACTCGGCTCTTCCACCTCACAGGCACAGGCGTGACACCTGGAGGAAGCACCGAGACCCTGTCAGCCGCGCGGCTGAAGGTCAGGAACACCCTCCCCCCACTGGGGCGAGGGGGTCGGGGGGCGGTGTGTCTGGGAGGGGCGAGGGATAGAGAGCCAGGCGGAAATCGCAGTGGAAATCTAAAGGCTCAAGCGATTGGCACGGTCTGGAGGCGTGGACTCGGAGCGCGCCTCTGCGCCTGGCTAGAGAAGGCAGCCGCGGTAGGAGGGTCCTGAGTCAGGTGGCGCCCCCTCCCCCGCGGCCGAGCCTGGCAGGGCGCCATTACTGGGCGTGTGCTCAGCGGAGCCCCGTGGCTCGTGCAAACGGGGGCGGGGAGCTCAGCGAGCGGCCCGCTTCGGCGGCTTCCTCTCCACGCCCGCGCCTCCGCGCAGCGAGCAGAGGACGGGCGGACTGGGAGCGCGCCTCTGCGCCAGGATAGAGAAGGCAGCCGCGGCGGGACGGTCCTGAAGTGCCGCGGCGCTCCCTCCGTGGAGGCGAGCAACGGTCCTGAAGTCCCGCGGCGGCCGAGCCTGGCCACGTGCCATCTCGGCGTGTGCTCCGAGGAGCGCCCGTGGCTCCTGCAAAAGGGGGCGGGGAGCTCGGCGAGCGGCCCGCGTCTGCGGCTTCCTCTCCACGCCCGAGCCTCCGCGCAGCGAGCAGAGGACGCGCCCCGGAGCCCGTTCCCCGCGCCGCGGCGCGCCCGGCCTCCCGGTCCAGCCCAGGTAACTTTTCTGCTTCCTGAGTCCTTTTTAGCATGACCCAGTGATCTTTGATATTTAACTTCTGATATGACAGGATGTTCCAGAATCACATTGTAATTTCCTGCTCCAATCCTAGAGTCAGCTATATCTCCAAGAAGACCTGGAAAAGATGATTTTTAATGGCTGCATCTTATGGATGTACGAGTTCTTATTTAACCAGTCCACTATTTGGAGGGAAAGAGTTTAGATAGTTTCTGTTACTCTTCTGTATTATAAATTAAATACTGAGATGTTTTATAGAAATAGTATATATAAGTGAGTGATGATGACCTTATAATTGTTTTCTATATTATTTAATATTTTTAAAAAGCCTAGTCAATTGACGCACTTAGGGCCTGACCCATAAACTAGTGTGCATCATTCGCCTGTTAGAGATATCTGCTTCTAGAGAGGGGCTTGCAAACAATGAGTTAAAAGGTGGTAGCCGAACAAAATTAACTAAGAAAATAAAAGGTGGCAACAAACATGAAATAAAACCTCTGGAGGGAAGAGTACGTACATTTTAGTCGCTAATATTCATTAGCCCCAAGGATATTCTGCTTCCTGGAACTATAATCCCTCTGACAGTCCCTGGACATTTCATCACCAGTCAAGAGGATAATATTAATACTTGGTGAGAATATGATAACTGAAAGGTGTTTGTTGTTAACCTTCATTGGAGGGAGCTCACTTCTTGGTCACCTATGCAAGAAGCTTTTATCTAGAAAACTTGTCTCTTATTCCTAAGAATTATAAACAGAAAGCACTCTCTCCCAACCATGCAAAGTTCCTTATTTGGTTGCTTGGCAATAGGCGTATTGGCTGAAATGTTAGACTGAATTAAGCCGTCTTATACTTGATATATACACCAAGGCAATTGGTATATATTTTGGAGTACTAAAAGTTTTCTCTAATTTTTTAACATGATGCTTCTACTTCCAACTGATGCATCATACAATCTGCCTCTTTCTCAGACAGATTGTTTGATAACTGTTTTTCTAAGACTCCTGGACACGGGCAACAACTCTTTTCTTTAGGAAGAAAATGAAGCACTCTCCAGAGGGAAGCCAGCACATATTTTAAAATTTTCTTGTTTTTAACGACGTATTTTCTACATTTACTGTAAGACTCATTTCATCCATATTTTGAAAGGAATGTAAGTCCGATTCTATGGGATAAAGGTGTTGTTGGTCAAAATTCCTTAAGTATAAGTAATTGTAGGTCTAATTCATAGATCTGTTTGAAAAAAAAGACTTAGTATTCTATGGAACAGTTAATAGAGGAAGCCACTCACCCTTCAAATTATAAAGACCTCAGGAATGGAATGCGTATGCAGAATTCAGTGTGCTTGAAACTGTATAGAGTTTACATGCTCTACTGTCATGCTATTTATAATCTACCGTGTCAAAATAGAAAACTGGTGTACCCGCATTCCTCTCGGCCGTCATGTTCATTTTTCTTTTTGTTCATTTTCTTAATTGTAGAGAGAGGAGTATGTGGATGAGTAGAGCTGCCAGATAAAAGACAGGACATACTTATACTAGAAAAAGTATTCATTGTTTATCTGGAAATGCAAATTTAATGGAGAGTCTTGTATTTTTATTTGCTAAATCTGATAACCCTATGGATGGTAGAGAGTAACAGTGACTAATGTTGGGACATTAAAAAGGGCTACATATTGTATAATGTAGAGCAGCACTTCTAAACTTTAGTGTATTGTACCTATGAATTATCTGGAGTGCTTGTTAAAAAAACAGATTCTGATTCTGAGGATCTGGAGCAGAATCTGCATTTCTAACAGTTGATACCAGTGATGCTGGTTTCTGGACCAGAGTTTGCGCAAGGCTGTAGTGGAAACTTGAGGGTGTGTGCGTGTTTTGGCTGCCCAGCATCTGAACTTGCTTTCTGTGCATAAGGAATTCACCAACATATGATTCTTTTTTTTTTTTTTATCTTTGTTGGAGTATAATTGCTTTACAATGTTGTGTTAGTTTCTGCTGTATAACAAAGTGAATCAGCTATATGTATACATATATCCCCGTATCCCCTCCCTCTTGTGTCTCCCTCCCACCCTCCCTATCCCACCCCTCTAGGTAGTCACAAAGCACCGAGCTGATCTCTCCGTGACATGCAGCTGCTTCCAACTAGCTATCTAGTTTACATTTGATGGTGTATATCTGTCAATGCTACTCTCTCACTTTGTCCCAGCTTACCCTTCCCCCTCCCCAAGTCCTCAAGTCCATTCTCTATGTCTGCGTCTTTATTCCTATTGGGCCCCTAGGTTCTTCAGAACCCTTTTTTTTTTTTTTTAGCTTCCATATATATCTGTTAGCATACGGTATTTGTTTTTCTCTTTTGGACTTACTTCACTCTGTATGACAGACTCTAGGTCCATCCACATCACTACAAATAACTCAATTTCATTTCTTCTTATGGCTGAGTAATATTCCATCATATGTATGTGCCACATCTCCCCCCTTGGTGTCCATACGTTTGTTCTCTACATCTGTGTCTCAATTTCTTCCCTGCAAACCGGTTCATCTGTACCATTGTTCTAGGTTCCACATATATGCGTTAATATACGATATTTGTTTTTCTCTTTCTTTTTTTTTAATATCTTTATTGGCGTATAATTGCTTTACAATGGTGTGTTAGTTTCTGCTTTATAACAAAGTGAATCAGTTATACATATACTACATATGTTCCCATATCTCTTCCCTCTTGCGTCTCCCTCCCTCCCACCCTCCCTATCCCACTCCTCTAGGTGGTCACAAAGCACGGAGCTGATCTCCCTGCGCTATGCGGCTGCTTCCCACTAGCTATCTATTTTACATTTGGTAGTGTATATATGTCCATGCCACTCTCTCACCCTGTCACATCTTCCCCTTCCCCTTCCCCATATCCTCAAGTCCATTCTCTAGTAGGTCTGTGTCTTTATTCCCGTCTTGCCACTAGGTTCTTCATGACCTTTTTTTTTCCCCTTAGATTCCATATATATGTGTTAGCATACTGTATTTGTTTTTCTCTTTCTGACTTACTTCACTCTGTATGACAGACTCTAACTCCATCCACCTCATTACAAATACCTCCATTTCATTTCTTTTTATGGCTGAGTAATATTCCATTGTATATATGTGCCACATCTTCTTTATCCATTCATCCGATGATGGACACTTAGGTTGCTTCCATGTCCTGGCTATTGTAAATAGAGCTGCAATGAACATTTTGGTACATGACTCTTTTTGACCTATGGTTTTCTCAGGGTATATGCCCAGTAGTGGGCTTGCTGGGTCGTATGGTAGTTCTATTTTTAGTTTTTTAAGGAACCTCCATACTGTTCTCCATAGTGGCTGTATCAAATTACATTCCCACCAACAGTGCAAGAGTGTTCCCTTTTCTCCACACCCTCTCCAGCATTTATTGTTTCTAGATTTTTTGATGATGGCCATTCTGACCAGTGTGAGATGATATCTCATTGTAGTTGTGATTTGCATTTCTCTATTGATTAATGATGTTGAGCATTCTTTCACGTGTCTGTTGGCAATCTGTATATCTTCTTTGGAGAAATGTCTATTTAGCTCTTCTGCCCATTTTTGGATTGGGTTGTTTGTTTTTTTGTTGCTGAGCTGCATGAGCTGCTTGTAAAACTTGGAGATTAATCCTTTGTCAGTTGCTTCATTTGCAAATATTTTCTCCCATTCTGAGGGTTGTCTTTTGGTCTTGTTTATGGTTTCCTTTGCTGTGCAAAAGCTTTTAAGTTTCATTAGGTCCCATTTGTTTATTTGTGTTTTTATGTCCATTTCTCTAGGAGCTGGGTCAAAAAGGATCTTGCTGTGATGTATGTCATAGAGTGTTCTGCCTATGTTTTCCTCTAAGAGTTTGATAGTGTCTGGCCTTACATTTAGGTCTGTAATCCATTTTGAGTTTATTTTTGTGTATGGTGTCAGGGAGTGTTCTAATTTCATACTATTACATGTACCTGTCCAGTTTTCCCAGCACAACTTATTGAAGAGGCTGTCTTTTCTCCACTGTATATGCTTGCCTCCTTTATCAAAGATAAGGTGATTATGTGTGCTTGGGTTTATCTCTGGGCTTTCTATCCTGTTCCATTGATCTATATTTCTGTTTTTGTGCCAGTACCATATTGTCTTCATTACTGTAGCTTTGTAGTACAGTCTGAAGTCAGGGAGCCTAATTCCTACAGCTCTGTTTTTCGCTCTCAAGATTACTTGGGCTATTCGGGGTCTTCTGTGTTTCCATACAAATTGTGAAATTTTTTGGTCTAGTTCTGTGAAAAAATCACAGTGGTTGTTTGATAGGGATTGCCTTAAATCTCTAGATTGCTTTGGGTAGTAGAGTCATTTTCACAATGTTGATTCTTCCAATCCAAGAACACGGTATATCTCTGCATCTACCTGTATCATCTTTAATTCCTTACATCAGTGCTGGGAGGTCTCTGGTGGACCAGCGTCCTGAACTCGGCTCTCCCACCTCACAGGCACAGGCGTGACACCTGGAGGAAGCACCCAGACCCTGTCAGCCGCGCGGCTGAAGGTCAGGAACACCCTCCCCCCACTGGGGCGAGGGGGTCGGGGGGCGGTGTGTCTGGGAGGGGCGGGGGATAGAGAGCCAGGCGGAAATCGCAGTGGAAATCTAAAGGCTCAAGCGATTGGCACGGTCTGGAGGCGTGGGCTCGGAGCGCGCCTCTGCGCCCTGGCTAGAGAAGGCAGCCGCGGTAGGAGGGTCCTGAGTCAGGTGGCGCCCCCTCCCCCGCGGCCGAGCCTGGCAGGGCGCCATTACTGGGCGTGTGCTCAGCGGAGCCCCGTGGCTCGTGCAAACGGGGGCGGGGAGCTCAGCGAGCGGCCCGCTTCTGCGGCTTCCTCTCCACGCCCGCGCCTCCGCGCAGCGAGCAGAGGACGGGCGGACTGGGAGCGCGCCTCTGCGCCAGGATAGAGAAGGCAGCCGCGGCGGGACGGTCCTGAAGTGCCGCGGCGCTCCCTCCGTGGAGGCGAGCAACGGTCCTGAAGTCCCGCGGCGGCCGAGCCTGGCCACGTGCCATCTCGGCGTGTGCTCCGAGGAGCGCCCGTGGCTCCTGCAAAAGGGGGCGGGGAGCTCGGCGAGCGGCCCGCGTCTACGGCTTCCTCTCCACGCCCGAGCCTCCGCGCATCGAGCAGAGGACGCGCCCTCGAGCCCGTTCCCCGCGCCGCGGCGCGCCCGGCCTCCCGGTCCAGCCCAGGTAACTTTTCTGCTTCCTGAGTCCTTTTTAGCATGACCCAGTGAACTTTGATATTTAACTTCTGATATGACAGGATGTTCCAGAATCACATTGTAATTTCCTGCTCCAATTCTACAGTCAGTCAGCTATATCCCCGAGAAGACCTGGAAAAGATGATTTTTAATGGCTGCATCTTATGTATGTACGAGTTCTTATTTAACCAGTCCACTATTTGGAGGGAAAGAGCTTTAGAAAGTTTCTGTAACTCTTCTTATTATAAATTAAATACTGAGATGTTTTATAGAAATAGTATATATAAGTGAGTGATGATGACCTTATAATTGTTTTCTCTGTTGTTTAATTAATATTTTTTAAAAGCCTAGTCAGTTGACCCACCTAGGGCGTGACGCATAAACTAGTGTGCGTCATTCACCTGTTAGAGATATCTGCTTCTAGAGAGGGGCTTGCAAACAATGAATTAAAAGGTGGTAGCTTGCCGGGTAGAGTAATCTTGGTTGTAGGTTTTTCTCCTTCATCACTTTAAATATGTCCTGCCACTCCCTTCTGGCTTGCAGAGTTTCTGCTGAAAGATCAGCGTTTAAGCTTATGGGGATTCGCTTGTGTGTTATTTGTTGTTTTTCCCTTGCTGCCTTTAATATATTTTCTGTACATTTAATGTTTGATAGTTTGATTAGTATGTGTCTTGGCGTGTTTCCCCTTAGATTTATCCTGTATGGGACTCTCTGTGCTTCCTGGACTTGATTAACTATTTCCTTTCCCATATTAGAGAAGTTTTCAACTATAATCTCTTCAGGTATTTTCTCAGTCCCTTTCTTTTTCTCTTCCTCTTCTGGGCCCCCTATAATTCGGATGTTGGAGCGTTTAATGTTGTCCCAGAGGTCTCTGAGACTGTCCTCAATTCTTTTCATTCTCTTTTCTTTATTCTGCTCTGCAGTCGTTATTTCCACTCTTTTATCTTCCAGGTCACTTATCCGTTCTTCTGCCTCAGTTATTCTGCTGTTGATTCTTTCTAGAGAATTTTTAATTTCATCTATTGTGTTGTTCCTCAGTGTTTGTTTGCTCTTTAGTTCTTCTAGGTCCTTGGTAAACGTTTCTTGTATTTTCTCCATTCTATTTCCAAGATTTTGGATCATCTTTACTGTCATTACTTTGAATTCTTTTTTTAGGGAGACTGCCTCTTTCTTCTTCATTTGTTTGGTCTGGTGGGTTTTACCTTGCTCCTTCATCTGCTGTGTGTTTCTCTGTCTTCTCATTTTGCTAAACTAACTGTGTTTGGGGTCTCCTTTTTGCAGGCTGCAGGTTCGTAGTTCCCATTGTTTTTGGTGTCTGCACCCAGTGGCTAAGGTTGTTTCAGTGGGTTACGTAGGCTACCTGGTGGAGGGGACTAGTGCCTGTGTTCTGCCGGATGAGGCTGGATCTTGTCTTTCTGGTGGGCAGGACCGTATCTGGTGGT
The DNA here is from genome assembly GCF_028021215.1 of Eschrichtius robustus. Taxonomy (NCBI): domain Eukaryota; kingdom Metazoa; phylum Chordata; class Mammalia; order Artiodactyla; family Eschrichtiidae; genus Eschrichtius; species Eschrichtius robustus. The sequence continues at coordinate 114,232,384 of NC_090845.1, read as the reverse complement.
GTGTTTTGGGGTGTCTGTGACCTTATTATGATTTTAGGCAGCCTCTCTGCTAATGGGTAGGGTTGTGTTCCTGTCTTGCTAGTTCTTTGGCCTAGGGTGTCCAGCAAGGTAGCTTGCTGGTCGGTGAGTGGAGCTGTGTCTTAGCGTTGAGATGGAGATCTGTGGGAGAGCTTTCACCGTTTGATATTACGTGGAGTGGAGCCGGGAGGTCTCTGGTGGACCAGCGTCCTGAACTCGGCTCTTCCACCTCACAGGCACAGGCGTGACACCTGGAGGAAGCACCGAGACCCTGTCAGCCGCGCGGCTGAAGGTCAGGAACACCCTCCCCCCACTGGGGCGAGGGGGTCGGGGGGCGGTGTGTCTGGGAGGGGCGGGGGATAGAGAGCCAGGCGGAAATCGCAGTGGAAATCTAAAGGCTCAAGCGATTGGCACGGTCTGGAGGCGTGGACTCGGAGCGCGCCTCTGCGCCTGGCTAGAGAAGGCAGCCGCGGTAGGAGGGTCCTGAGTCAGGTGGCGCCCCCTCCCCCGCGGCCGAGCCTGGCAGGGCGCCATTACTGGGCGTGTGCTCAGCGGAGCCCCGTGGCTCGTGCAAACGGGGGCGGGGAGCTCAGCGAGCGGCCCGCTTCTGCGGCTTCCTCTCCACGCCCGCGCCTCCGCGCAGCGAGCAGAGGATGGGCGGACTGGGAGCGCGCCTCTGCGCCAGGATAGAGAAGGCAGCCGCGGCGGGACGGTCCTGAAGTGCCGCGGCGCTCCCTCCGTGGAGGCGAGCAATGGTCCTGAAGTCCCGCGGCGGCCAAGCCTGGCCACGTGCCATCTCTGGGCGTGTGCTCCGAGGAGCGCCCGTGGCTCCTGCAAAAGGGGGCGGGGAGCTCGGCGAGCGGCCCGCGTCTGCGGCTTCCTCTCCACGCCCGAGCCTCCGCGCAGCGAGCAGAGGACGCGCCCCGGAGCCCGTTCCCCGCGCCGCGGCGCGCCCGGCTTCCCGGTCCAGCCCAGGTAACTTTTCTGCTTCCTGAGTCCTTTTTAGCATGACCCAGTGATCTTTGATATTTAACTTCTGATATGACAGGATGTTCCAGAATCACATTGTAATTTCCTGCTCCAATCCTACAGTTAGCTATATCTCCAAGAAGACCTGGAAAAGATGATTTTTAATGGCTGCATCTTATGGATGTACGAGTTCTTATTTAACCAGTCCACTATTTGGAGGGAAAGAGTTTAGATAGTTTCTGTTACTCTTCTGTATTATAAATTAAATACTGAGATGTTTTATAGAAATAGTATTTATAAGTGAGTGATGATGACCTTATAATTGTTTTCTCTGTTGTTTAATATTTTTAAAAAGCCTAGTCAATTGACCCACCTAGGGCGTGACGCATAAACTAGTGTGCGTCATTCACCTGTTAGAGATATCTGCTTCTAGAGAGGGGCTTGCAAACAATGAATTAAAAGGTGGTAGCTTGCCGGGTAGAGTAATCTTGGTTGTAGGTTTTTCTCCTTCATCACTTTAAATATGTCCTGCCACTCCCTTCTGGCTTGCAGAGTTTCTGCTGAAAGATCAGCTTTTAAGCTTATGGGGATTCCCTTGTGAGTTATTTGTTGTTTTTCCCTTGCTGCTTTTAATATATTTTCTGTGTATTTAATTTTTGATAGTTATATTGATATGAGTCTTGGGGTGTTTCTTCTTGGAATTATCCTGTATGGGACTCTTTGCTCTTCCTGGAGTTGATTAACTATTTCCTTTCCCATATTAGAGAAGTTTTCAACTATAATCTCTTCAGATATTTTCTCAGTCTCTTTCTTTCTCTCTTCCTCTTCTGGGACCCCTGTAATTCGAATGTTGGGGCGTTTAATGTTGTCCCAGAGGTCTCTGTGACTGTCCTCATTTCTTTTCATTCTTTTTTCTTTATTCTGCTCTGCAGTCGTTATTTCCACTCTTTTATCTTCCAGGTCACTTATCCGTTCTTCTGCCTCAGTTATTCTGCTGTTGATTCCTTGTAGAGAATTTTTAATTTCATCTATTGTGTTGTTCCTCATTGTTTGTTTGCTCTTTAGTTCTTCTAGGTCCTTGAATGTGCCTTTTTTTCCGGAGTCTGCAGGATTCTAGTTCTTCTTGATTCTGCTGTCTACTCTTTGGTGTATGAGGCTATCTAAGAGGCTTGTGGAAGTTTCCTGATGGGAGGGACTGGTGGTGGGTAGAGCTGGGTGTTGCTCTGGTGGGCAGAGCTCAATAAAATTTTAATCTGCTTGTCTGCACAGATTTCAGAAACAGACTTATGGTTACCAAAGGGGAAATGTGGGTGGGAGGGATAAATTAGGAGCTTGGGGTTAACATACACACACTACTATATATGTAATAGACAACCAGCAAGGACCTAGTAGATAGCACAGGGAATTCTACTCAGTATTCTGTAGTAACCTATATGGGAAAAGAATCTGAAAAAAAAAAGGAAAATATATGTATATTTGTAATTGAATCACTTCGCTATACAACTGAAACTAACACAACATTGTAAGTCAACTGTACTCCAATAAAGTAAAAAAAAGTACGTACAGGGACATCAGTACAATGGCTTGAGAGCCTGAGGACTTAGTGGGCGATCCCAGCTTGGCCACAGACACCCTCTGGGACCTTGGCCAAGTTAGATCAAGTCTTTGTGTCTTTGCTGCTTTCTCATAAATTAAGTTAGACTATTCTTATCCTTCCCTATTTCACAAATAATGTCATAAAATAAACAGATATCTGAGGTGAAAATACTGAAGGTTTCTTTTTTGGGAGGGAAGGGAGTGGCAGGTAAAAGGCACTCTGAATGAAGATTCAGTAGAAAGAAGCCTTTTGACCTTCAGTTTAGAAACCAGTCAACTTCAGATAAATTCAGTACACATCTGTTGAGCACTAACTCTGTACATGCAGCATTCTGGGCTGTGTGGTATGTGGCCTTCATAGACGTTATAACCTAGTGGAGCCACGCTCCTTCCTGCGTACTCTGACCTTCTCTCAAGCCTGTGCCAGTTCCCAGCCCTGAGTCTGGGCTGTTTTCATTCACTCTATTCATGCTCAAAGTCAGCAGAGCATTCTAGATAATGCACAAAATGGTGCTGAAGTTGAGGTCCCCCACTTGAGCCTAAGCTGTGATTTGGGGTTCAGATATGTCCGATTACCTCAGTGACTGTGGAGCCTCCTGGGAGAGAACATGTCCTGAAGGAAGAAGGAGCCAAACACAATAAGCTTGAGCCAAAAGCAAAGCCCATGTCATCAGAAGAGAGAGATCCTCTGACTCCAGTCCTGTGTTTCCTGGCCCTAGTTTGAGTCCAGTGGGAGGTGGGGTAGGGATGGTGTGAGGGAAGGGGGGCCAAGGTGAAAGCTGAAATATCTGTTTCAAACTTTTCAAATCCCACACCTCATATTTATCACACATGCTCTCACTTCTTACTTTACTCCAAAGGATCAAGGAAGGCATCAGTACAAGTGCAACAGAATACCTGACTAGAAGTGACTTTTTTTTAATGGCTGTGTTCTGATAAATCTTTTTTTTTAATATTTATTTATTTATTTGGCCTTGTCAGGTCTTAGTTGCGGCACGTGGGATCTTTGTTGTGGCATGCGGAATCTTCTCCTTGTGGCACAGTGGTCTTTTCTCTAGTTGTGATGCACAGGCTCCAGAGTGCACAGGCTTAGTTGCCCCGAGGCATGTGAGATCTTAGTTCCCCGACCAGGGATCCAACCCGCGTCCCCTGCATTGGAAGGTGGATTCTTAACCACTGAACCACCAGAGAAGTCCCCAGAAGTGACTTTTTAAAAATAAAGAAATGTATTAGCTCATAAAATAAGTTTGGGGGAAGATGGTTCCAAGATTGGTTAATTGGGTAGCTCAAGTATGTCATCGAAGACCCAAGTGGATTTCTTCTTCCTGCTCTGCCATCCTCAGCATGATGGTATATTTCCTGGCACTTCCTGGCAAGGCTACACCATGGCTTCAGCATTCCTTGATGTCAGATGCAAATGGGGGCATCCAGCAAAGACCAGGGATATTGCCTCCCATACTTGTGATATTCATATTCTCTCTCTCTCTCTCTCTCCAAAGGAAGAAAAACCCTTTCAGGAGCCCTATAGCAGAATTGCCCCTGGGTTCCACTGGGCAAAATACACCCATGCTAAACTCATTGCTTGTCAAGGTAATGACAATACTCATAATCCATCTCTCATGCTGAGGAGGAAAATCACCTTCCCAGAAGATGTGGCAGAGTAGGCTCAAACATGAAATTTTACCAGAAAGAAGTAAGGAAAGGTGTCTGTGGCTTAGGCCCCAACAAGTTCCTTCACCTTCCCTCTCCTCTACTTCAAAATGTTTGTACATACTCCCTTCTACTGCAAAATGTTTCTGTATCTGCTCCCTTTTAATCACCTCTGAATTGTTCTATCTTCACCCAGATTCTGTACTATCTCAGAGAGGTAATTCCCATCCATTTCAAAACCTGACCCTCTATCAGTCTACCTGATTGATCCTTGACCTTGCTCTTTTTCTAGCCCCTTACAGTGATCCCTGAACCACATCTGCAGGCTTTTCCACCTGGCACTATATTAGTGAGAATCAGGCGAGATCTGAAGCCCTTTTCTTTGTGCCAGAGGAATCCGAATTTAAAGATGCAAGAACTCTTTCAAACTCTATGGGGTGGGGCAGGAGTGGGGACAGGGAGGCAAGAGCCAAGAGCATGCTTTATTGTTTCCTACCAAGATTCTATACGCAAGGATTCTCTGTCCCACTCTGGGATGTAGGAGTGCCACGTGGTATCCTCAGCTCCCTTGCACCCCCACCAGCCACAGTCCCCTGGAGATTGGGTTCACTCTAATTTTCTGTGTCTCATCCTGGAGGAAATCAGAGAATGACTTAGCTTGAAACTGAAAGTTGTTTTTCTTTTTACACTCCCATTTATGCATTTATTCATTCAACAAATAGTAAACTCTGTTCTAAGAACAATGTGCTAGGAAGATATTGCTAAATAAATCAGGTTCCCCACCTCCATGGAGCTCACATTCTGGTCCGGGAACTTTGTTTCTCCCACAAGGCTCGGCTTGAAATTCATGGCTCTCTCACAGGGACTAGAATGGAAACAAAACCTAAGAGCAATGCTGAGTTGTAAACTCTACACAGTATAACCCATGTTTTTATCCTTCACGAACAACTACTATTATTAGTCTAAATTATTTTGATCTTTATATAATTCATAACATATTACGGTTTTCACTGAGGCCATTGTTTCACACAATTACAGTTTCCAACAAGATAAACACAGTGTAGGGCAATGTACTTGTGGTACTAATGCTTTATTAACAATATGCCATGTCAACTGAGTGGGCTAGGCCATGGATGGATGATAACAGCAAAAATGGAGTCATTCTCCTTTCTCTGCTCATCGTCAGGAATCTATCAGATTATTCAGCAGAACGATTTGTAGATGCATTGTCAGGCGATAAAATATTTACTATTACTTACACTCCTTTGGCTGCATTTGCTGGAGGATATGTAGCAAAGTAAAAATTTATTTTCTTTTTTTATGCTTCAAAATTCACCCAAGTTATCATTTCCATTTTTGCTCTTAGGAAAGAAATCTCCAAAAAAGTGCTACACTATATAGAAATACAAAACTCCTTTGTTATATAGCAGTTCTGCTTCCGAGGATATCATGGACCCTTGGTGTCTAATTTATCCTGACAGTGTCTAAAGTGGAAGTAAAGCAATTCAGAAATATGAGTCTGAGAAGGTGGATGTAGCAGAAGTGAAATGAGAGCGTTTAAATGAAATGTGAACCCCAGTCAATCTGAATGAATTCCTCTAGCACCTTGCTTCAGGAAAGAATCTGTAAGGGTCTTAATCTTTGCTTCACTCACAACGAAGCGCATGACCCTAAGTGAGTCACTTAATCTCTGTGTCTTAGAGTCCTTGATTTTACAACAGGGTTAATAGGACCTGTGATGCACCTGTACTTACAGGAGAAAAGAGAATTACACCCTTTCTGAAATGTACCTAATAATTAGTTATCAATCAGTTATCAATCAGTTATCAAGAGGAATTTACTGAGCCCTGCATGTACCCTTCATTATATGCCCAAGGCCTGGTAAGCACCTTATATACAAATGCTCAAGAAATCTTTGTTGCATGGATGAATAAGAAAATAAATCAATGAGCCATCTACTGTATGCTATACAGGTCTTGTGCTATAGAAGATCTGAGATGCATCTCTGCCTTCAACGAACTAATTATCTAGTCAAATAAGGCATATAGATAATAAGTTATGTAGTAATTTAACGTAGTAAATGCCAAATGAATGTTATAGTCCATCATCTTTAAACTAGAATTTCCAGATTCTCTGCTTCATTTTGAATTCTTCCCTAAAATTTATCAGATTAAGAATATGCCTCTGATTTTATTGCATAGAAGTATTCGAGGATGTTTAATTAAAGACTTTCAAAAATAGAAATATATTTTAATAGGATAAAATTCTGTAGAGAAGTGGAATGGAAATATAAGTTCAAGGGGAAAAAAGAAAAATATAAAACATTTCCATCATTCCCAAAAGTTTTCTCATGCCTCAACCTTGTGAATCTCTCCTTCCATCCCCAACTCAAGTACTCACCGATTCTGTGCATTCTGTCATTATAGATTACTTTGCATTTCTAGGATTCTAAACAAATGGAATCACACACTATGCACTTTTTTAATGGCTTCTTTCACAAAGCTTGATGATTTTAAGATGCATCTACATTGTTCCTTGTGTTAATAATTGTTCCTTTTTATTGCTGTATTCCATTTTATAGGTATACCCCAATTTCCATTGTATACCACAGTTTGTTTATCCATCTGTTGATAGACATGTGGGTTGTTCCCAGTTTTAGCTATTACAAATAGAACTGCTATGAACATTTGTGTACAAGTCTTAATATGAACATACGTTTTCACTTCTCATAGGTGAATAGCTAGAAGTGGAGTTGCTAGGTCATATGGTAGGTTTATGTTTAAAATTTTCAGAAACTGTCAAACTGTTTTCCAAAGTGTTTGTACCATATTATATTCCCACCAGCAGAGTATAAGATTTCCAGTTGTTCCACATCCTTGCTAACACTTGATATGGTCAGTTTTGTTGTTGTTGTTGTTTTAATTTATTTGGTTGTGCCAGGTCTTAGTTGTCACAGGCAGGCTCCTTAGTTGCAGCTCCAGGGCTCCTTGGTTGTGGCTTGCCGGCTCCTTAGTTGTAGCACGTGGGCTCCTTAATTGCGGCAGGCAGGCTCCTTAGTTGTGGCATGCATATGGGATCCAGTTCCCTGACCAAGGATCGAACCCGGGCCCCCTGTATTGGGAGCACGGAGTCTTATCCACTGCGCCACCAGGGAGGTCCCAATATGGTCAGTTTTTAACTTTTTATCTATTCTAATGGGTATGTGGTGGTATCTGTGTGGCTTTTAATTTCCTTTCCCTGATGACTAGTGACATCAAGTATTTTTTCATGACCTTATTGGCCATTTATATATATATATATATATATATATATATATATATATATATATATATATATATATAATATGTCTTCTTTTTGTCAAGTGTATGTTCAAATCTTTTGCCCATTATTGTTTTGTTTTCTTATTATTGAGTGTGTGTATGTCTGTGTGTATATTCTGGATATAAGTCCTTTGTTTGATGTATGTATTGTGAATATTTTTTCCCAGTATCTGGCTTGCCTTTTCTTTTTCTCAATGGTGTATTTTAAGCATTAAAAAAAAAAAAAAAGCTTGCTGGAGTTTTGTTTGTGTTATACCTATAGATTTGGGGAGAATTATCACATTAACAATATTGAATCATGCTATATTTCTGTATTAGGTATTCTTTAATTTCTCTGAACTCTAATTTCCACGTAGAGGAATTTAATTAGATTTATTTATAAATATTTTATATTTTAGTGCTATTGTAAATAGACTTGTTTTTTGAGTTTCATTTTTTTTAAACTTTTTTTTAACATTTTCTATTTATTTATTTATTTATGGCTGTGTTGGGTCTTCGTTTCTGTGCGAGGGCTTTCTCTAGTTGTGGCAAGCGGGGGCCACTCTTCATCGCGGTGCACGGGCCTTTCACTATCGCGGCCTCTCTTGTTGCGGAGCACAGGCTCCAGATGCGCAGGCTCAGTAATTGGGGCTCACGGGCCGAGTTGCTCCGCGGCATGTGGGATCTTCGCAGACCAGGGCCCGAACCCTGCATTGGCAGGCAGATTCTCAACCACTGCGCCACCAGGAAACCCTTGAGTTTCATTTTCCAATCATTTACTGTTGGTATATAAGGATGCAGTTGATTTTCTGTGTTAACCCTATATATCCTGTGACCTTGCTAAATTCACCCGTTGGTTCTAATATTTGTTTTCTAGGTTCTCTGGGATTTTCTACATTAATAATCATATCATCTACAAATAGGGATTTTTTTTATCTTAATGCCTTCCATTTATTTTTCTTTCTTTTTGCAGTGGCTAGGACCTCCAGTACCATGTTGAATATAAGTGATGATAGTGGCATCCTTGCCTTGTTCCCATCTTAAGAAAGAACAATTCAGTCCTTCACCATTAATAATGATGCTAGCTATAGGTGTTTTATACATGGCCTTTATTCATTTGAGGAAGTGCTTTACTATTTCTAATTTTCTGAAAATTTTAATTATGAATGGACATTGGATTTTGTCACGTGCTCCTTCTACATTTATTGAAATGACTGTATAGATTTTCTCCTTTACCCTGTTAATATGGTGAATTACATTGGTTGATTTTGGATGTTAAATTAACCTTGCATTCTGGAATAAACCCTACTTAGCCTTCAAGTATGACTCTTTTTATATACTGTTTTATTTGGTAATGTTTTGTTAAGGATTTTTGCCTTTATATTTCTGAAGGATATTGATCTGTGATTTTCTTTTTTATAATATCTTTTTCCTGTTTTGGTATTAAGGCTATACTAGCCTTATAAAATGAGCTAGGGCATAGAAAGGCTTAACTAGAATCTTAGAGGCCTAGTTGATTAAACATGTTTTTTCCCACCAAAATTTATGACAAGAGTGACTTTTTCTTAATAAAAGATTCATTCGACTTACTCTATTGCACTTATTCTACATGAAGGCAGCATTGTTTGATATTCCCGTTACTTGATATGTCCCCCAGAATCTCTGATCCCAGTATCTACTATCTATTCAGTCATTCATTCATTCAACATATATTTATTGAACATCTAAAGAGATAAGTCAGTCTAATGGCTTAGATTCCAGATGCTAGAGCAGGAATGCCTGGGTTCAAATCCTGGCTTTATCACTTTCTAGTTGTACGACTGCAAACAAAGTACTTACCATCTTTGTGCCATCTGTAAATGGGGATGATAAAAAGAGTACTTTCCCGATAGAATTTTTGTATTGAATAATTTATATTATAAAGTACTGAGAACAGTGCTTGGCACACACTAAGTGCTATATAATTTTTAATAATTTTTTTATTACAATTGTAATCATTACTATATACCCAGTGCCTCTACTGCTACTTCTCCTTTCTTTCTTGCATTCAGTTTCTTCCATTCACTAAAATGTTCTGAGAGGGCATTTTCTCTAGAAGGCCCCACTCATAATCAGCATACATTACTGGGAACTTTGGTTAGTCTATCAGATATACTGCTTGACATCTTTGTTTTTTTCATGGGATGAGAAACAAAACAGGGAAGTTTTAATGTGGGACCATTGAGTAAAAATAGGAAGAGCATTAGACTGGGAATAGGGAAACCTAGGTTCTAGTACTTGCCCTGCCATTTTTCTCTTGTCCTTTGTGTGATATTGGACAACTCTTTTTAACTGTTCTAATTTTCTATTGACTCATCTTCAAAATTAGTTGGTTGGCCTAGAACAGTAGTTTTCAAATGTTTATTATTTATTTTATATCAGTGGAAACTTTTCTTCACATAAATATTAGGTAGGAGTTCAAAATATAAACATGGAGTTGCTCCTTTGGTTAAAAAGAAGATGAGGCGCTCTCTGAGGCACCTCTTAGTTAAGCACTGGGCCACAGGCATTGAAACCACAGAATTTAATCAGTGTTGTGTTGGTAAATCAGTTCTCCTAGAACCAATGAGCCCTGATTAGTCATTTTCCTACCATGGCCAACTTTCAAGGGTTAAAATTTGCCATACTTTTCTGTGTGCAACCACTCTTTAGGAGCAAAACCAGTCCATTAGCCCAGGTCAGTCAGTTACAATAGCTACCTAGCAAAGAGCAAGTCTCTGAGGGTTATGCTAGAGATAAGTAAGGTTTCAGAGAAAAATAAGGGCAAGAGATAAGAATAAAAAGAAATAGAATGAGACACTTTCTGGAGAAGGCAAGCTCAGGTAGGTATCATAAACACACAAAGGCATCATGAATTTCCAGGGAACTGGAGTGTGTTGGCAGTAGGGGAAGAAACATGGAAAGGGAAGAAGGAAAAGGAGTAGCAGACAAACTTGTTTCACAGTGTCACCGTTTTGCTTAGAAATGGCCTTTTTTTAACCAGTGGAGGGAAATGGAATCAAGGGTATCCCACAAAAGATGCAATACTCACATGTTTTTCTACTTGAGTTTGGAATAATTTTTTATCTTCATTTGAATATATGTCTGTATCTCAATAGAGAACTATATCTCAATAAAGCTGTTTTTTTAAGTCTTGTACACCAATGTTCACAGCTGTATTATTTGTAATAGCCAAAAAGTGGAAATAACCCAAATATCCATCAGCTGAAGAATGGATAAACAAAAATTGGTATATCTATACAATAAAATATTATGCAGCCATAAAAATGGAATGAACTACTGATACATGCTATACTACATAGATGAATCTACCTCAAAAACATTATGGTAAGTGAAAGAAGCTAGACACAAAAAGCTGCATACTGTGATCCTGTTTATGTGCAATGTCCAGAACAGGCAGATCTGTAGAGACACAAAATTGATAAAAAGATGATAAAAAGTTATTCCAAACTCAAGTAGAAAAACATGTGAGTGTTGCATCTTTTGTGGGATACCCTTGATTCTATTTCCCTCCACTGGTTAAAAAAGGCCACAGGGTGTGGGTAGGAGGGAATTGGGAGTGGCTATTAACAAGTATGGGGTTTCTTTTGGGGGATGATGGAAATGTTCTGATTAAACAGTGGAGATGGTTACACAATATTGTGAGTATATTAGAAATCACTGTATTTACACTTTAAAATGGTGTATTTTTATGTTAACTTATCTCAATTAAAAATTGCCCACAAAAGCCTATACAGGAGTAAAGCCTGGTGAATGGTGGTCCTGGAAAAAAAAAGAACATGTGGACAGTTAAGTCAAGAGAACCAAAAGAGTGGTTTCCTAGAAGCTTGGGGAGGAGTTTTAAGGATAGAGTAGTCAAAATCATCCAAACAATTTCCCTTGTGCTGATTCCATTCTCACCAGGCGTCCTTTTTTATTATAATTTGGCTTCTCACGTACATTTCCTTTTGAAAGAAAATTTGCTGACCAGAGTTTTCCAGTCTTCTTGGCTGTTACATTTTTCCTGAAAAAAGAATAAATTGGATTGGAATTTTGGTTTGTTTTATAAACAATTTCTGGTCCTCCCTCTGAGGCAGATTGACTCTCCCTCCTCCTGATTTTAGTTCAGATGTGCAGGCTCATGACACTATACACAGAATTTGAGAGAAATTTTATTACTCAAGGGACCCCCCCACGGAAAGCAGGGGGGCCAAAATGGTTAGGACTGTCTTGAGAGAGAGGCAGAGGGAGTGCGTTGGGCCTTTATAGTCTTTAGGCAGGGGACTGGGGGAAAGCACTCCCTCATTAGCTATTGGTTTGCAAGTTTTAAATTTCCCACCTGTACCAAAGGAGGAGTCAGGCTGGAGAGTTGCGAGTTTGAAATTTCCCACGAGGGTGAAGGCGCCAGGACTGTAAATTTGCTAGTTTTAAGTTTGCTACTGACAACATGGAAGAGGGAGCTGGGCTTTCTTATCAGCCTGTCCAGAAGTGGGGAGCAATCTATGAATACTTTAAGATTTTTGAACTTTAAACTTTCCATGTTTGTTATTTTGATTATTCTCTGTCTATCAGGGCCAGTAGCAAAGAGCAGTATAGGTGAGAAAGAAGAAACTAGCTCAAATAGAAGAATTGGTAGCATTCAGTGGCTGATTGAACTTACATGTGTGTTAAGGAACTACTGAGGCAAGATTTTAAGTCTTGAGAGGAGGAACACTAGTGCCATAGACCTTGTGAGGAAGGTTGGGAGAGAAAATTTTCTATACTGTTTATTACACATGGTTTAGAATATGTTTGTGCAAGCAGTATCTTGCAAGTGTTTTTCTTGTAAATGTATTTTTTTCTTAACATTTTAATAACTATTATAGACGACTATATGACCGGGTTAGGAATAACAGAGATGCAACCAAAATCATATTTTTAAAAACAAATTTAGTAAAATTAACCAATTATTTAAAATAACCTGATTTTTATTCCTTTTACTCATCTGATTTATGTCTTCACCTCTTGGGTACAGTATTTTTTTTTTTAATTGGTGCTTCTAGCCCTTAAACACTGGGAGGACCCAGAATTCACGTTTCCATGTGCTCACATTTCATGTGTAGCCCTGATTTCGGGATTGCAACACGGGCTAGACAGTGGTCTGGCCGAGGAGATAGGCATCAGCCCAGACCCTCGCCCTGACCCGCGGAATGTGGCCCACAGCCCACCACCCGCAGGCAGAGCACCGGCTGCCTTCGAGAATGTGTAAGGCCGCGCACATGTCGGCGCCCGCCCTCCCTGATCAGTTAGAAAAGAAACCCGGATGTTTGGGGGGCGGGGGAGAAGCTGGCGTCTACCCATGAATCAGCGCGCGTAGCTATATATCTCTGCCCTCTTCTGAGGCGCTCAGTCCGCGCTGAGAGTCGCCCCAGGCTGTGGCTGTGGCCGTCGCCTAGTGTTTTCACGCTCCTCCCTTTCCTCCTCCTCTTTCTCCTCCTCCGAGTTCCAGTCAGGCCGACCTGCTCCGCTCGCGGTAAGTGCCCCGCGCCCCCGCCTGCGCCGCGCGGAAGCAGGCAGGGGCTCTCCCGCGAGGCTATGGCCACCGTACTCTGAGGGCAGCTGAGGTGGCCCGGCCGTGAGGACTGCAGGTCGAGGGTCTGGATGCTGGCGTGCGTCGCCAGGATGGCCCAGGGCGCGGGGGAGGGGACGGACTTGGCGGCGCGGTGGCGGGTGGGCCACCATCTTGCACCAGCCGGGCGGGGGGAGGCATCTCGGAAAGGTAGTTGGTTGGTGGCAGCGTTTGGCGTTTGGCGGCCTGAGGGCCGGGGCCGCCCGGGTTGCCACTGCTGCCTCCTCACCTTCCGGGGCCTATGTGTCGGTTGGTCCCAGCCTGGTTTTGGCTTTTCTTTCTGGAGGCAACTCCCTTTGGTCTTTTGTATATATGATGCCGATGTTTGGCGAGACCCGCCCATCCCCACGGCTCTTCAGTCATGGGTATAGAGACCAGAGAGGGTTCCGAACTTTCTGGCCTCAGGGCCTCTTGGGCCCCTCCTTTCTGTCCTGATTCCACCCCCCCACCCCCCCACCCGCCACACACACACACCCAGGTTACTGGTCATTCAGTGCTCACACCCTTGTTCTTGCCAAAGGGACTTCGCTCCTCCGTCATAGAAATCGTGCTCCATTCCGTTATTGTCTAGAGGAGAAGAGCCCTGAGGAGAAACGTGGAGTTAGAGACACAGTTTTTTAACAGTGATCTTTGCAGGTTTTACTTTGAGACGGAAAAAATTATCTCATTCTGAGGTTTTATCCTTCTCTAGACACGGAGGGAGTTCCTCTTAACTTATGTCAAGTTTTAATGCTTTTTTTAAAAAGGAGAAATCAGAGGAGAAAATGTCAAGTGAACCAGCTTCTGCAAGCACAGGGGGTCTACATCCAAGGAGTTCTCTTTGTTTGCAAAGATTTTTTAATCTGTGAACTTATATTTTGCTTTTATTATTTTCAGGTTTGAACTGTGATTTTTAATGCCTTTTAGTGCCATTAAACATAAAATTAAAACAAACAAGTAGAGTTTTAACTACAGAAGTCTGGTCTTAGCATTTGTGATGTGTCTTGCTTTGGGGGGGTTACAGTGAAAACTCAAACTGTCTCCTTAAGCAGAAACTTTACTAAGCCTATGAAGACACTGGGTTGCTTATAAAATTAAGGCTGTGTGCCCTTGATGTTTTAACATTTGTACAAGTCCCACTGCAGTTGTATCTTGCATTTGTATATTTCATGGCTATCACCTCTTTTGAGGTGGGCTGTGGGGTGTTGAAAGAACTGTTTAGGTGAGGAAACAGCCTCAAGGAGGAGACTTTACCGAGGTCATGTGGCTAGGAGTGATAGAACCAATTCTCGAACCTAGGTCTTCTGACTCCTCACCCAATGCTCAGTTCACTATATTATGATTCATTTTTTATGAGAGTGAGTTGGTCAAGGAGAATAAGCATGGAGACTCACCTAAAATATATAAGTAACACTTTTCAATTCTCTTTTCCTTTATACTTAAAATATTTAAGACTTCATATCAACACAACATTGTAAATCAACTATACTTCAGTAAAATATTTTTAAAAGATTTCATATCTTTTCAACTTTTTTAGTATTTAAATAATATTGTTATTATTTCCAAGCATGTTGAAAAGTTGAAAAAAGTTCTATGTTGAAGGGGTCCAAATTTCAGCTTCTTCTCTTCAACCCCTTTTCCCCAGTTAAGTTTTCTAGTCCAATCTGATTTTTTCAGCCCAGGGTTTTACTTCTCAGCATCAGCTTTCTTAGTGGAAGAGGAGAGTAAGGGGAAAGGATATATAATTCTGTACCTCCTCTTCTATCCAATTTGTTTTCTTTATTCAGGAGGACATTTAGAACCATACCCAAATTTTTCTGTTGTTCTTGTTATACCAATTGGACAGGGGCAATACCTAAATGAACAGCAATTTTTGTGAATAGAAAGTAACCCATAGTTTTAGTGACAGATAGGATATTGGAAATTTATATTGAAAATGTGTTTTATTTCAAAAGTGACTTTTCAAAGATCAGAAATATTTGACATATTGACTGCTTAAATACATAGCCCTGAATATTTTTTCTTCTTGCTTCAGAGAAGGACTTAAAATATATATGATTTTCAGTCAGGTTGTTTTAAATAATGACCCCAGAAGACTTGTTTTACTCAGTAATTTGTATCAAACATGTGTCTAGACTTTTTAAATTCATTCATTGCAAAGCAGTTTTCTTTTAAGGAGTGTTTTGGTTTATTTATTTATTTATTTATTTATGGCTGTGTTGGGTCTTCGTTTCTGTGCGAGGGCTTTCTCTAGTTGTGGCAAGTGGGGGCCACTCTTCATCGCGGTGCGCGGGCCTCTCACTATCGCGGCCTCTCTTGTTGCGGAGCACAGACTCCAGACGTGCAGGCTCAGTAGTTGTGGCTCACGGGCCTAGTTGCTCCGCGGCATGTGGGATCTTCCCAGACCAGGGCTCGAACCCGTGTCCCCTGCATTGGCAGGCAGATTCTCAACCACTGCGCCACCAGGGAAGCCCTTAAGGAGTGTTTTTAATAATACTCAGTATATCAGGAAAAGTAGTCATCCCTATGTACCATCTGGGTCCAAAAGACAATTTTTATTTCATCTTTTATATTTTAAGTCATTTTAGAAATAATTTACATAAGAATAAAGAAATAGTGAAACCAGTTTTATTAGATATTTAATGTGTTTAGACATGGTGTACTTCTTTGTATATACTTAGAAGAACAAAAAAATACATTCCAGAAGCTGATAAAGGAATCCAGTTGTCTTTTATTAAGACAGATATTAAAGACATTTGCAAAAATGTAAATCATTGTCATTCTTCTCCTTAAATTTTTTGTTTTTGAAATTGGTTATTTTAATTAAAAATATTAAAAAAAAAAATATTTATATGGACATGTAATGGGCTTATTATTACTTTAAATAAATTAATATATATTAAATTTTTTCTCAGTTTCAATTTCTAATATGGTAAGTATCAATAGATATAATCCACATAAACAGGAGGCTCATTGGGGTCCTCAGTAAGTTGTAAGAATGAAGAGTGGACCTGAGCCCAAAAAAGTTGGAGAACTACTGATCTGGTGTTCTTTATTTGTGACAGTATTTTAACAGTTCTATACATGAACTAGAATTTTGTTTCTTTTTAGTGCTTATATTCATCAACTTGTATGATTTTCAGTAAAGAAGGAAAAGTTGAGCAAAATAATGCAAAGTATTGTGCAGTAATTTTTCATGTGCTTCATTTAACCTTACAGTAGTGCTGCAAGGAAGGTATTACTGTTTTCATTTTACAGATAGAAAAACTAAGTTCAAAGAGGCCAGTTAAATATCCTATACGTTTGGCAACCAGAAAGTGGTAGACTTCAAATTCCCACTCAGTTATTCAGCCCCTATGTCCAGTATTCCCATAATTGTGTTTTTACTTGATATTTTCCCAGTGGATCAGTTTTACTCCTATAAAATGTGAATTAATTAAGAATATATACTTCCTGAAGTTACTTTAGGAATTAGTGATTATAGAATATCTTATAAAGGGGACTTCCCTGGTGGCACAGTGGATAAGACTCCGTGCTCCCAATGCAGGGGGCCTGGTTCGACCCCTGGTCAGGGAGCTAGATCTCACATGCATGCCGCAACTAAGAGTTCACGTGCCGCAACTAAAGAGCCCACCTGCCGCCACTAAGAGACGGTGCAACCAAATAAATAATTTTTTTTTAAAGAATATCTTACGAAACTTACTAAAACATTTATTATATAGTTTGTCTTTGAAAGGCCAATTATGCATTTGTCTTTTCACCAGGTTATATCTTTTACATATCAATTACAATAAAAACATCTTATAGATAAAATCTTTACCCTGAATATGATCTAAAAATTACTTTGCAGAAAGTAAATTTTATTAGAGGGGTGGTCCATCCCAAGAGCTAATTTTAAAATGTTTTAAAATATAGACAATCTTTGCAAAGTATTATGCTGATGAATTTTAAATCTTAGCGTCAACTAGCTATTTTCTACATATAGATGAAGTATGAAAGTCAACAGACAAAAGTTGAAAACTTATATTAGGGGGGAAATAGTAGAGTTATTAAAGATCTGCTCAAAATGTACCTGGACTTCATGTGTTCAGGCTTTCAGAAAAATAAAAAATTTCCACAATATAAAAACTTCTTGGACAAAGAAAAGATGATGAGTCTATATTTTTCTTCTAAATTATATGTGATTTGTTCCCAAAACCTGGTTTGAGAGTTTGAATTGTTTAGGTGCCAGTGAAATTGTCTAAGAAACCAAGGTATAATCCAGTGTTTCTTGGATTTGAGTACGGTACCAATTAATTCCTATTATAAGGAAAACATTTTCACAGACACCCTCTTACTTAAAATGTTTAAATATTCTTAGAGTTCTTGTACAGTCATAAAACAAAATAATCAAAACTGCAAAATCAATGCCATTCGAATCAACTTTAATACATTGAATAATGTATTTTGGTGAAACAAAGTCACTGACTACTTTTTTTGAGTTTTTCATATCCATGATTCATATCTATCTAAACAGTAGCAAGATTTTTCTGTTTAAACTTTATCAATACCTTCATTTCTCTGGCTAACCATAAATACTGTCATTTTCCTTGCATTTAGTACAAATGCATCATTTAGATATTCCCTCCCTCTGTTCTTTTATTATTAGCCAGCAGCAGTAAAAGTGATAGTACTTGATGACAATGCAGTAGTAAATACAGACAAAAACATGAGTAGTGGTATGATCCAACAGTTCCTCTTCTGAGTATTTATCCAGAGGAAACAAAAACACTAACTCAAAAAGATATCTGCACCCCCATGTTCATTGCAGCATTATTGTAATATAATGTTATAATATTATTGTAATAGCCAAGACATGGGAAAACCTAAGTGTCCATCTTTGGATGAACAAATAAAGAAAATGTGGAATACTATTCAGCCATAAAAAAGAAGGAAATCCTGCCATTTGCGACAACATGGATGGACCTTTAGGGCATTATGCTAAGTCAGACAAAGAAAGACAAATTACATATAATCTCACTGGTATGTGGAATCTTTAAAAACACACACACACACCTCATAGCTACAGAGAACAGATTGGTGGTTGGGGGGGGGACAAAATTGGGTGAAGGTGGTCAAAAGGTACAAACTTCCAGTTATAAAATAAGTCCTGGGGATGTAATATAGTGTGGTGACTACAGTTAATAAGACTATTGTATATTTGAAGGTTGCTAAGAGAGTAGATCTTAAAAGTTCTCATCACAAGAAAAAAAATTGTAACTATATGTGGTGATGGACGTTAACTAGACTTACTGTGGTGATCATTTTGCAGTATGCACATATATCAAATCATTGTGCTGTACACCTGAAACTAATATAATGTATGTCAGTTATATCTCAGTTTTTAAAAATGTGAGTACTGAAATTATGTGACTGAGCTTAGTTATAAGGTAGTCATTCAGATGATCCTTGGAGTATGCCTATGTTAATTTTTTAGATAGCAAAACAATGTATTGTTTTAGAGCTTTCTTGTACCATCTGGAATATAAGTATTTTCCCAGAGGTCTGTTAGTTTCAAAAATGTTGGGGTAATTTGTTGGAAAGTGTATTATTAATCTTGAATGTAAATACCAGAAACTTAACTCAAAGTAGTTTGACCAGAAATGAACAATTATTCCCTCTCTTAACTGAAAAGTTCTAGTAGCTACTTTGCCTCCAAGCATGGCTTAGGTGTTTAAATGGTAGCAAAAGAACCTGAACGTCTCCCTGTCCTACCCTCTTTTTCTCTACTCCATAATCTTATGGTTTTGCTATTCTCTTTGTTGGCGTCTTTCTTAGGTAGTCTTTCTCCACATAGGGACTTCCATCACCACCAGGCTTATATCCTACCAGCTTATTATATGCTTAACAGCTTTATTGAGCTATAATTCACATAACATACAATTCACCCATTCAATGTACAATTCAGTGATTTTAGTACATTCACAGTGTTGTGCAACCATCACCACAATCAATTTTAAAACATTTTCGGACTTCCCTGGTGGTGCAGTGGTTAAGAATCTGCCTGCCAATGCAGGGGACACGGGTTCAAGCCCTTGTCCGGGAAGATCCCACATGCCGCGGAGCAGCTAAGCCCGTGCACCACAGCTACTGAGCCTGTGCTCTAGAGCCCATGAGCCACAACTACTGAAGCCCAAGCGCCTAGAGCCCGAGCTCTGCAGCAAGAGAAGCCACCGCAGTGAGAAGCCTGCACACCACAACAAAGAGTAGCCCCCGCTCACCGCAACTAGAGAAAGCCCGCGTGCAGCCATAAATAAATAAATAAATAAAATTTTTTTAAAAACCAAAATAAACATTTTAGTCACCCCGTAAAGAAACCCCATACCCATTAGAAGTCCCTCCTTATTTTCCCGCAACCCTCCCTGCCCTAAGCAGCCACTACTCTACTTTCTGCCTTTATGGATTTGCCGTTTCTGGACATTTCATATAAATGAAATCATACAGTATGTGGTCTTTTTGACTGGTTTCTTTCATTTAGTATAATGTTCTCAAGGTCCATCCATCCATTTTGTAGTATATATCAGTACTTCATTCCTTTCTATGACAATATTATTCCATTGTATAGATATATCACATTTTGTTTCTCCATTAATCAGGCATTTGGGTTGTTTACTTTTTGCTGTTATCAATAATACTGCTATGAACTTTCATCTACAAGTTTTTGTGTAGACATATGTGTTCAATTCTCTCTTGCTAGGAGTGGAATTGCTGGGTCATATGGTAACTTTAAGTTTGTGAGGAATTGCCAAAGTGTTTTCCACAGTGTCTGCACCATTTTATACTCCTACCAGCAGTGTATGAGGGTTCCAGTTTCTCCATATCCTTGCCAACACTTGTTATTGTCTGTCTTTTTGGTTATAACCATCCTAGTGGGATGGTTATATTTATTGTATCTATTACTTTTTAAAATATTTTATTTTGTGGTAAAATACACATAACATACAATTTACTATTGTAACTATTTTAATCCTCTAACGTTTTTTTAAAAATTTTTGTAGAATTAACTCTTAAAAGATAGTTGAATTTTAGATGTATAAAAGCTGAAACAAAATATATATATGTAAATTATAATTATTTATACACGCAGTCTCCAAAAACTGATCGGGTTGTGCTGGAAGAGGTCTTTCATTAGTCAGTTACTCGGAATTAGTCAGTTACTTGTCAATAGCTGAGGTGGAGAGTTCTTTTCTGCTTATTTTGGTGCCAGCTCTGAGTTGCAGAACCTAGAGACCCTCTGGAGTTGCTCTTACAGGGATTCTAAGATACTTCTCGCATATTTTGCTAGATATTCCATTTCTCTAACAGATAATTTAATGTCCCATGGAATTCCTTGCCTTGCCACCAGAACTGTTAGTTTTGGGGGGCCTCAGCTACCTTATTGGATAGCACAGCTTTAGACTGAAGTTGTGGTTCTAATGGCATCTGAGAGTGTTTATGAATGTACCAATTGAGGCTCCTTGGTGGCTGCTATCAGCCTCAAAAGGTACCGCTGTTGTCATGGGCAGTGGATATGACTTGTTTATATAGACTACTTGAACATTTAGTACCAATTTAGGGTATTTGTACCAATAGATATTTGTATATGATCATTTAATAAAAGGATTCTATATGAGTCTCAAATGCTGTACAGTTGTGACTCTTAAAAAATGTTCTGTATTCTTCGTAGCAGTAGGTCCTTAATGCTGAGCAAGAATTGTCATGTATTTATCTACTTGACATATGCATTACCTTAATTCTCACTTAGGGACAAGCAATAACTATTCAAATAATTGAGTTCAGAGGTTTCAATAGCCAAACCTCAGAAATAGGGGAATTTACTTAAGTACAGAATTCACTAGAGATTCTTGTAATAGTAATTCAAACATTTATACCAGTAACTTCTTCTGGAGTTAAAGTCATTTTTTTCCTTTGATCTATTTCAGTCTAAATGATTTGGAATTGGAAAAAGCAAGAAAGCTTGCTTTTGCTACTCTGAGGATAAAGACAAATGTGGAAACTCAGTTAACTCTATTTATCTTAATACTTTAGATTATTGATGTTTAAGTTTTAACTTTTTTAAATAGCTGAAATAGTTTTTTAAGCATGTTTATCTTGTATGTAAAAAAATATGTATGTGCATGAGAATTCAGAACAGAAATTCCTGTTTTAAAGAAAGCAATTTAAATGCTTTTTTGAAAATGTTTAATATAACAGCTTTTTAAAAAGCCCAAAGAAACATAGACATTAGATTGTAAACTTCTGAAGGCAAGGACTATGATTTATTCATCTTAATTTTTTCCCTAGAACTGAGCACATTACATTGAGTACAGAAGGCAATGAGTAATTATTTTTAATGAGTTAATCTATGATAAAATGTATCCAACTAATTTTCTGTTCCTTTCAGTTAGCGTTGATAAACAAAAAAAACCTAAAAATTTCTTTGAATGTGTTTTTTTATAATATTAATTTATTTCTGAAATGTAAGGAACAACAGTTAAAGATTAATGTTAACTTAGCATTTCAAAATTCAGATTTACTAAAGCATGTATTACAGGGTGATTACTCATTTACAGAAGGGTGTCTTTCAAAAACTATTTGTAATTTAATAATTTCAGATTTCTTCAAATAATAAATGCTTATTACATTCAGCATTTTATTTACGAAATTTGCATTCATTCAGGAATGAACCAGTTATGGAAAGTGAGTAGCATGTGTATATCAAACTCAACAGGTAAACTTTTTGTAGAGAAAAATATTTAATGTGTGTACATTTAATTTAACAAATCCACCCTAATAGTAAGTATCTTTATTTTATAGGGCAGAAAACTAAGACCTAACTTGCTACCTTGTCTGGAGTCACATGGTGAGTTTCTGGAGATTGAAATTAGACCCAAAGATTTCTGAATCCCAAGTATCATGTTTCAGTATATTTGGTGTTACTTAAAGTGACTCATAAAATTGATTGATGTCATGTGTTAATGCTTAGGTGACTCTGCAGCTTGATGGACAACAACAACCCTTTTCAACCAAAAAGTAAGTATTGCTGCTGCAAGTGATACTAGTGTACTTGGGTCTTGTACTGATAACCTTGCTTCATGAGAAAAGGTGAGAGAGACAGAGGTGGGCACGTTAAAAAAAACACACAAGAACACTTAAATTTTTTAAAGTAATACCATAGTAAAAAAGAACTACATACAATAAAAATGTCAGTAAAGTAGAAATGAAGTGTTTCTTCCTCATTTCCAGAGATAACTACTATTATCGGTTTGGTATACATAATCACAAACTTTTTTCTATGCATAGACAAAAAAATAAATTATTTCTAAATAAGATCATACTATATATGCTGTTATGTGCCCTTAAAATTTTTTACTCAACCATCTATCTTGAATATATTGACAGTGTCGGTACCCAGTTAAAAAGAATGAGGAAGACCTATGTATCAACATGGCATTAAGACCATGGTATTAACGTAGATATAAATTTCTTTATTATCAGTATACATGGGTCTCTCATTTTTTTAAATTTGGCATTGCCTGACTTTGCCTAGTTCCTTAGCCCTTAGATTACCATATGTTAAGTGCATACTGCATATCTAGTAGACTACTGTGTGTAAAAGGAAATGTAAAGGAAGAAGAAAATATGTTCTTTACTCTCAAGGAGCTTACTTTGGAGTTACACATGTACAGTTAAGACACGTTAAGAAATAGCAGTTTGAGATTATATATAGTGTATTCTGAATTGCCTGGCATAGGCTGTCAGTGTAGTAAAAGGTGGAAGAAAAACAGGGTCTAATAGTTTATCGAGGAGTTACAATTAAACCAAGAGTTGGGAAGGAGTAGGGAATTAATATTTTGTTGAGTATTGCTTGAAGTTAGATACTTCATACAGCTTTTCCCTAAATCTACATTACCACTTCTATTAGGTAGATATTACACCCATATTTTAGGTGAGGAAACAGATTCAAGTAATTTCTCCAGAGTTACATTAGAAATGGTGCAATGAAGATTTGAACTATTCAATTTGATGTCAAGTCCATGCTCTTTCTACTATACTTGAATAATATGGACAGTATAAGGTAAGGAGGAAGGGTATTTTAGATGGAAAAAACAGTACAAATGAGGGCTCTGAGGGACACAATATGCAAATGCTAAACTATGAATTACACTCTTAATTATTTCACTTAGAGCATGCTGTATATATTTTTTTAAGTAAGGTTTAGAAAAGAGATCAGTTCTTAAAATCGGTTACATTTGGGAGGGTGGAAGATTTTTTTATTTTGTTTTATGTTAGGTGAACTACTAAGCATTAAACAACACTATGCTAAGAAATTATTTGTATAGAAGGGGAAACTACATTTTAAAAATTTGTTAGAAAATAGCACCAATTTATTAAACTGTTTCTTTTGTATGCCATCCCCAAATCATTATATTCACATAGTACCTTTTAATTTTGAGTCAAAAGTAGAAATGACATTGTTTTAATCTAGTAAAATTACCTTTAGAAATTATTTAATTTAAAAGATAAATTTTAGGTATCATTGTCTAATAAAAAAAGGATATTATTGTCTAAGCCAGAACTCTAGAGTTATTATTTTGTTTTGTTTTTATTTTTTCAAAGTTGTTACCCCATCCACATCTCACTCCATATATCTAGTGCCACTTATATCCATCTTCATTGCTATTATTTTAATTTGGGTGCATTTTTAAAAATAATACATAGTTTAAAAAAGACAATCAGAAGTTTATACGTTGCATACCCACAGATTCTTGAAAAGTGAGAGAGCAAGCAAGAGAGAGGTGTGTGTGTGTTTTGGGCCTACGTACTCCCTGTTTTTTCAAGGCATCCACTTTGAATAGTTTAGCTGTTTTTCTAATAATTAGTTTCATATTTCTAAATTTTTGAAATATGTACTGCTGTCTCTTGAATCATCAGTTTTTGCCATTATCTAATGATTTTTCCATTAAGGAATAGGAGGATTTTAGTTTTCGTACACTTAACCACCCCCCGCAAGCACCTCCCAATGTAGTTATATCTCAATTTTTGGTTAAATCATATTTGATGTTTTTATTGTGATGACTATAACAAATATTGTTTGCTGATGAGCATAGTATTGATACGATGGTAATAATATATTATGGATACATTTCCTTTTTCTTTTTTTTTTAATATATCCAGCAATTTAAATTTTTTGGTTTTTAAAATTTGCTAAATTTTATTAAAATTTATAGCCAAGTCTTCTCACACCCTTCTGTAGCCTCTTAAGTTGATTTTCTATATGGTAAAACTTGTCAAGTAATCTAACAATTTGATTGTTAATCTGTGTGTGTGTGTGTGTGTGGTCTCCTAGAGACATTTCTCCTGGGAGTAATGGTCGTCTCTACTCTGGCTGGTTGCTCTCTAGACCTGTTGAAAAGCTATTGTCCTGGGACTTCCCTTTGTCTTTGTATTGTGTGAATGTCATGTTTTCTGCGTTCTGTGTCTTCCTCCTTAAGTCTCATATTTTGATGGGGTCCTAAGAAAGAAAGGGTGAATGGGAGGTAAATTTTGTGTGATGTTGCTGGTCTTTTTTTTTTTTAAAGGTTATGTTTTTATTTATTTATTTATTTTATTCATTATTTATTTTGGGCTGTGTTGGGTCTTTGTTGCTGCGCATGGGCTTTCTCTAGTTATGGATAGCGGGGGCTACGCTTCGTTGCAGTGCGCTGGCTTCTCACTGTGGTGGCTTCTCTTGTTGCGGAGCACGGGCTCTAGACGCACTGGCTTCAGTAGTTGTGGCACGCAGTCTCAGTAGTTGTGGCGCACGGGCTTATTTGCTCCGTGGCATGTGGGATCTTCTCGGACCAGGGCTCGAGCCTGTGTCCCCTGCATTGGCAGGCGGATTCTTAACCACTGCACCCCCAGGGAAGTCCCACTGGTCTTTATTCTTGATGAAAGAATATGTAACTTCATGCTTGACGAAAATCTTGGCTGGGTATAGAATTCTAAATTGAAAATTATTTTTACTAAGACTTTTGAAATCATTATTCCAACTTTCTTCTCTCCCTCTCTCTCTCTCTCTCAGATTTTAGGATATTCTCTTTATTTCCAGCATTCTGAAATTTCATGATTTGTCCATCTACTGTAGGTTGTTTTCTTGATCATTGTGCTTGGTGCTGGTGAGCCCTTTCAATCTGGAGATTTATGTCCTTTAGAACTGGGAATTTTTCTTGTATTTTTCCTTTGATTATATCCACTTTTTTCTCTGTTCTTTTCTGGGCCTTTATTACGTGAGTTGTACCTTTGAAACTGATTTTATAACAAACTTGTCTTTATTTAGTATATGTATACTTTTTGACTTTTAGTTCCACTTATGGGCTGTTTACTCAACTTTGGCATTTTATTTTTCTTTACTGAATTTTGGCTATTTTATTTTTAATCTTTTTGCTTTGTGAATATTACTTTTTATAACGTTCCTGTCTTATCTCTTTAAAAATGCTAATTACAGTCTCTAATGTTTTCTCTTGTCCTCTGTATTATCTGTGTTTTCTTTAATATCTTTTGGTCCGTTTTATTACCTTGGTCTTTCACATTGGAGATTTTAGTCATATTTCTGGGGCTTATTGGGTGTCTATCCATATTTAAGAATGAGGCACTTAAAATGCTTCCTGGTAGCTCTGTGTGATTGGTCAGCACTTGTAGGCTGGTGGTATCCACAGTATGTTCTTTACTTAGTTTCTTCAGGTGAGAAATGCGTAATCTGCTCTGGGATGGAATAAGCCTCACTTAATTATCCTATTTTCGTTCCAGCATCTCATCCCTGCCTTGTCCTGTGCCTGGTATCCCTGAATCTGGTTCAGTTTTTCTAGCATATCTCCCACCTGTTGCTTCTTATTCTCAATGTATCTCCCTTTTGTTAATACAGAAGTTTGTGGGGGGGTTTTCAGATAATAGGTACAGTCCTTTTCATGGATATAATCATATTCTAGTCATAAAACTGAAACTCGGGCTTCCCTGGTGGCGCAGTGGTTGGGAGTCTGCCTGCTAATGCGGGGGACACGGGTTCGAGCCCTGGTCTGGGGGGATCCCACATGCCGTGGAGCAACTGGGCCCGTGAGCCACAACTACTGAGCCTGCGCGTCTGGAGCCTGTGCTCCGCAACAAGAGA
The DNA here is from genome assembly GCF_028021215.1 of Eschrichtius robustus. Lineage (NCBI taxonomy): Eukaryota > Metazoa > Chordata > Mammalia > Artiodactyla > Eschrichtiidae > Eschrichtius > Eschrichtius robustus. The sequence goes on along the minus strand of NC_090845.1, from coordinate 114,206,082 downwards.
GGCCGTGATAGTGAGAGGCCTGCACACCGCGATGAAGAGTGGCCCCCGCTCGCCACAACTGGAGAGAGCCCTCGCACAGAAACGAGGACCCAACACAGGCAAAAATAAATAAATAAATAAGTAAGTAAAAATAATTTAAAAAAAAACAAACTCACTTTGATTGGATTTGATTGTTCCTAAAATTTATTAGCTGCTGTAAATAACTACTGTCATCCATTATCTATCTAGCTAGATTAATTTTACTAGTTTAGATATTAGAGGTTGAGTTCCAAGTTTCATACTTCTGTTACCATTTACTGACAAATATCAGTTCAGTAATTGCTATCAGAATATTAAAGTACATCTTAAATATCATACTATGTATTGCAAAAAAAAGTATTTAAAAAAATAAAATTTGATTCTCTCTTTTTGAAAATTAGATAATCCCAAAATGGCAGAACTGTTCATGGAATGTGAAGAAGAAGAGCTGGAACCATGGCAGAAGAAAGTAGAAGGAATTCAGCATGAAGATGATGATGAGCTGATCTTTGTTGGAGAGATACAAAGTTCAAAACCAGCCATTTCAAGTAAGCATTCACTTTCAGTGAAGCAAAGTTTTATAAGATGTTGCTTCTAATGGAAAACCTGGGCCTGTCTTATATGTCCTTGTTACTCTATAAGGATCTGGAGGTGAGAGAGAGAGAGCATAGAGGTCAGTAAGAATTTGTGAGAATCAGAGGGAGAATGTGGTTGGAGAGTTGAATAAGGAGGTGTGAGAGGTAAAAATATCATATGAGAGAAAAGGAAAATGTTAACTAAATTACCTAAAGGTTAAGATTACCTAACAACATTGTAGGCTTTTTGAGATTAGCAATCATAATTTTATTGGAGCCAAGTAGCCTATTTACTTGTTTATTTGTTAATTTTTCTTTTTTCCCCTTAAGCCCAAATGTACCCGGAAAAGGAAGTGTTGGAATGCTTTGCTTAAAATATCAGACTACTAAATAAGTTTGTGTTAGTCTCTGATGGAGTTTCTTACACCCAGGCAAGTGCCTCATCAGTGTCATCTTGACTCATGGCTACAAAAATAAAAAGGTGCTGGTCTGTGTACCAACATGGCCGGTAGCTTCTGGCCGCACCCATCTTTCAGCAACTCCTGATGACTGTGTATTCATGAAGAATATACAGTGGCCTGATCTTCAGCTACTATATTGGGATGATGCAGGCAGTCAGCACACTTAATCCTTAATCCACACTTTCTAGGAGAATATGTCCAGTACCTTTGTGGATTTCTGGTAGAGTAATTAGACTTGACATTGTTATAATGTTAAAGTGAAGATATTAATGATACTTGTTAAGATGTCCAATCAGAAATGTGTAAAATGCAGAGGAACAACATACTGAGTTTCAGCGGAGAATGAAGAAACAGATTCTTTCTCATTATACTTACTTTTGTTAAGCCAGGAGAATTTACCAAAGAATGTAGCCAGCATACCAGTGTTTTCTTACTTACTATGGCAGTGCATAATAGTGTAGTTTAGAGAAAAGTTTGTAACTTTCTGAAAGCTTAGTTCTTACTTCTCTTGACTCTAAACTTAGAATAGCACTTCTATTCAGTTTTATAAAAGGTAGAATAATTTAATTAGTTTAATTCTCGGTATCACTTCCTGTGGCAAATTGAGAGATGCTAAGTGGAGTGCCACTTCAAAGAAGTAGGCATGTTGGCATATTTGCTGCTGATAGAGGAACAGAATATTATATTCTCTTAATGTTTCCTAGTCACTGTGATGATTTTTATACTGAAATATTGCCATATTTCAATATTATTCAAATCATCTTATTGAAAGCATGACAGTTCACATTGGATTTGTATCAGTTATAGATGACTAGTACTCAACTAGAATAATGTGTATTAGTTTTTTTTAATATCCATTTTTTTAAATTTATTTATTTATTTATTTTTGGCTGCATTGGGTCTTCATTGCTGCGTGCGGGCTTTCTCTAGTTGCAGCGAGCGGGGGCTACTCTTCATTGCGGTGCGCAGGCTTCTCATTGCAGTGGCTTCTCTTGTTGTGCAGCACGGGCTCTAGGCGTGCGGGCTTCAGTAGTTGTGGCACACGGGCTTAGTAGTTGTGGCTCGTGGGCTCTAGAGTGTAGGTTCCATAGTTGTGGTGCACGGGCTTAGTTGCTCTGCGGCATGTGGGATCTTCTAGGATCAGGGCTCGAACCCTTATCCTCTGCATTGGCAGGCGGATTCTTAACCACTGCACCACCAGGGAAGTCCTGTATTAGTTTTAAGTGATTCTGTCAGAAAGAAAATTGACCCCAGTGAAATTTCTTTTCTAAATAACTCAAAATTTAAATGATTTTATTGATGTTTTATGTGTGAGCCATAAAATATTTTAGCATATGGAACATGAGCTAAATATTTAAAAAGAACCACTATAAGAGGGGGGATAAAAACTTGTGTTTGATACACTGCAGTCACCAAAAAGTACTATAGGAATAGCTCTTTAATGGCTTGGGTAAATACTTACCTTGAATTTCTGAACGAAAACAATACCAAGTTGTTTGAATGAGCAGATTTTTCTCCTAGAAGACTTCTGTAGCGCTTAGTCAGAAACCCTACTTCTGTGTGACCCTTTACTTTATAGAATTATTTTATGAGATCTGGTTCTTTTCTACTAGGAGGGGAAAAAGGAAATTTTCTGATGTCTTATGGGATTTTTTTGTCTGCTTTGTATCTTCTTCTGATTAGCAATTTTCCAAATTTTCATTTGATTTCTCAATAACCTAGAAGTTATGGGTTCACATGGGTATAAGAGTGAGCAATATTAAACTGATCCAGAAGGTCATGTCAGGCTCAAATTGACTTTTGGTGTAGTAAGTAGATATGAGATACTTTTGTAAACTCTAGATTCAATTTAGTCTGCAGTCTCTGATGGTATCCCTGTCAGAAGTCAAGAGTAATGGTACAGATAATCCATCAGCTTGCCCATAATGAAACTTCCAGGCTTTTAGGGGTGTGAATGTGGCATGGAGATTGGGGAAGGGCTTGATTTCCAGTCACAGTAACCCAAGTCTATATACAACCCTGTCACCATTAAGAGAAAAAAATATACTTCAACTATTGGTTATATATGGATATATTTTTGGAAAGTTTTTTCTATTATCTTAATATATATTTCATTCAAATAAAAATTTTTTAAATAAATATAATTTTTACAGGTATTTTGAACAGAGATAATCCCAGCTCATCTTCAAAGGAAATAGAGATTGAGACAGTCAGTCAAGGTATAGTATTATTGTATTATTTTAATTTTAAAGTGAAATATTTTGACAAAATTGGTTGTGTAGAGAAATATTCAATATTTGTGTAATTTTAAAATACAGATGTTACGGATGATTTCACGCCTACAAGTGAACACTACAAAGACCCGACATCAGATCCAGTGGCTGCCTTGCCTAGATTTCATCCTGAATCTAAATCTTCACGTAGCCCTGCTATTGTTCAGGACATGTCTAAACCTGTAAGTGTTTCTAAAACTACAGAATTAGATCAGGGACACAGTGGATATTATAATACCCAGTCAGAATTGTGGACTGTCATAGCTAGTCACCATCCCAGTAGAAACATAATCACTATCAGAAAATGTCACCATCTTCAAAGTGAGAGAGTGGCATGGACATATATACACTACCAAACGTAAAATAGATAGCTAGTGGGAAGCAGCCGCATAGCACAGGGAGATCAGCTCGGTGCTTTGTGACCACCTAGAGGGGTGGGATAGGGAGGGTGGGAGGGAGGGAGATGCAAGAGGGAAGAGATATGGGGACATATGTTTATGTATAACTGATTCACTTTGTTATAAAGCAGAAACTGACACACCATTGTAAAGCAATTATACTCTAATAAAGATGTTAAAAAAAGGAGCAAGGGAAAGTGGAAGGGCTATTATAAACAAAGAGTCTGTGATTGGGAGATTGGGATTGACACATATATACCATTTTTTTTAACATCTTTATTAGAGTAGAAAAAAAGAAAAAAAAAGGAAAAAGAAAATGTCACCATCTTTATGATGGCTCAGCCAATACCCAGAATAATAGCTGCAGGAACTAACTATCCAACCTGTCAATAAATCAGGTAATATGCTTAAATTAAATAGGTGTAATATTGAAAACTATGCTATCTAAAGGTGAGTAAAAAAGTATAATCAGTAATGAATATTGCATAATGGCAAAATTCTTAAGACAGTAAACCGAACCAGGTATTCTTAATTGGGAAGATTTTTCCAAGGTCATTATTGCTGTTTATTTTGAAAACATACTTTCATAGTTTAGTTTTTAAAACTTTTAACAGAAATAATAGATAATGGTAATATTTAACATTTGTTAGTCTGTCAACATGGGTAAGTCTTAGTTCTAGATGCTATATATAAATTAATCTCTTTTAATTCTTATGACTTTCTTATGAGGTAAGCGCAGTTATTTCCCCCATTTTGTAGTTGAGGAAACTGAGGCTCAGAGAGTCTAAATGATTCACTCAAGGCCACACAGCTGGTAATGATGGATCTGGGATTTCAATCCAGGTTAGCCCAGAGTTTTTAAAATATGCACATACACACATCCATACATACATTTAAGTATGTGCTTTTAAAAATAGAAGCATTGCCTTGGAGCAGTGGTGTATTTCACAGACCATTGGGGTTCCCTGAGACTCTCAGTAGCCTGTGAGGTCAAAACCATTGTCATACTAACCCTAAGACGTTTGCCCTTTTCACTCTGTTAACATTTGCACTAGTGGTACAAAGGCAATGGAGGATGAAACTGCTGGTGCCTTAATATGAGTCAAGGCAGTGCCACCCAACTAACTGTACTAGTAGTTTTTGTATTGGTGGCCACCAAACACTCACAGTAGAAAAATTTCACTTTCACTTAAGAATATTCTTGAAGAAGTAATAAATTGTTTCTAATTTTATTAACTTTCAACCCTTGAATACACTTGTTTTTAAATATTCTGTGTGACGAAATGGCTAGTATGCATCATAAAGCATTTCTGTATCTGCAGTATAAAGTTTTTCTTGAGGAAAAGCACTTGTGAGATTGAACTGCAAGCTGAACTAGCTGGTTTTTTTAAAATAGAATGCCATTTTTACTTGAAAGGATGACTGACAGAGCACCATGGAGTAATTATTTATTGCTGCTTAACAATAGTACCACAAACTTAGAAGCTTAAAGCAATATATACTTATTATTTCATGGTTTCTGTGAGTCTGGAGTCAGGGTATGGCTTAACTGGGTCCTCTGCTGGGCCAGGCTGCAATCAAGGTGTCAGGCAGAGCTGCAGTATCAGTTAATACTGCTCCCAAGCTCACACTGTTGTTGGCAGTATCCAGTTCTTTGTGGGTTGTCAGACTGAAGGTGTCAGTTCTTGCTGCTGTCAGCTGGAGACCGTCCTCAGTTCCTTGTCGTGTGGGCCTTCCTAACATGACTTGCTTGCTTCCTCAAAGCCAGCAAGGGAAAGATGGCCTATGTAACATAATCATGTACATCCTGTCACTTTTGCCATATTCTCTTGGTTAAAAGCAATCACAGGTCCCGTCCACACTCAAGGGGAGATTATACAAGTGTAAATATCAGGAGGAAATTATGGGGGCCACCTTTAGAGTCTATCTGCCACACACAGTTTTTCAGTACTCAGAAATATACAAAGCATGCCTATCATGGAAGAAAACTGATACTATTCTTGCCAATGATAAAATTTGAGCTTTCAAGCAAAAAATTCAATTTTGGAAAACCTATATCTGTATTCTGAAATTATTATCAATCATAATATGAGCCCTGGACTAATAGTCCAAGAAACCTGGATTGAAAATGAGACTTGAATGCTGATTCTGTCTTTGTTCCTAAGTAGAGCATTGTCACAACCTCTGTGGGCCTCACTTTCTTCATTTCTAAAATGAGAACCTTTACCCAGACCACTGGCTCTCAAACTTGGATTCTCTAAGTATCCACAGGCTGTTCTTAATGTTTTTATAAACTTAATAGGTGCACCTGATGATTGCAGGCTACAAGAAATGCAAAAATTATTTGATTTTAGCTGGAATCAGATTAACTCAGTGGTTTTCTCATACTGTAATAAGCTGTTTGGCATTTAGGAAAAACAAACCAGGGAATTCCCTGGCAGTCCAGTGGTTAGGACTCGGTGCTTTCACTGTGGTGGGCCCAGGTTCAATCCCTGGTCGGGGAACTAAGATCCCACAAGCCATGCGGTGAGGCCAAAAAAAGGGGGGGAAAAAAAGGAAAAACAAACCAAAAAAACAATAAAGGAAACATCATTATTTAAATACAGATAGATGAAAATCATTCCAATGTTGGACCCAGGGAAGAAGAATAATAAGGAGGAGGGATATCTTTCGTGTTAGGAAAGTTAGAAACTAGAGCTCATCCAAACTCAGAATTTTGTTTCTGTGGGCATGGTTGTTTAATCAGAGTTACTCAATCAGGTTCCCAATCCTAGGGAGTTTTTTAAAAATAGAGATTTTTGTCAGTTGGTCTTGGGTGAGACCTGGGCATAATAGATTAAAACAGAAAAATCTCCAGGTGATTCTATTATGCAGCCACAGTTGAGGATGACATATATTCTCAAATGAATTGAGAATCCTATGTTAGGGAATTTTCTCTGAAATTCTAAACTTTTTAAGTTTAAGAATTCTCTTTAACCTCAATAACTCTTTTCGGCAGGCAGGGACATAATTATTATTATCCGTTTTAAAGTAAGTGTGATATAGCTTAAGGCACAGGCTTCGTAATAAGGCTGACCTTTGTTCTAATTCCAGCTTCATCATCAATAACAAGCTGGGTTTTACTGGGAACCTTACTTAACCATACTTAACTTTAGCTTACCTATTTATAAAATGGGAGATCATATTAGGTCTTCATTAGTACTGCTGTGACAACTTCTTAATAGAATACATGTAGTACAGATCTTCTTTGACTTATGATGGGGTTACATCCTGATAAACACATCGTAAGTTGAAAATATCATAAGTTAAAAATGCATTTAATACACTTAACCTACCAAACATCATAACTTAGCCTAGCCTATGTTAAACGTGCTCAGAACACTTACATTAGCCTGTAGTTGGGCAAAATCATCTAATACAAAGCCTATGTTATAATAACGTGTTGAATATCTCATGTAATTTATTGAATACTGTACTGAAAGTGAAAAACAGAATGGTTGTAAGTATATTGATTGCTTACCCTCGTGATCACGTGGCTGACTGGGAGCTGTGGCTTGCTGCCACTGCCCAGTATCGAACCACATATCACTAGCCTGAGAAAAGATCAAAATTCGAAGTATGGTTTCTGCTGAATGCGTATGGCTTTCACAACATCGTAATGTGGAAAATCGTAAGTTGAACCATCGTAAGTCTGGGACCATGTGTACTGTGAAAGAGGCAAGTACATTTTAAATAGACAATAGTTGGTGGCTATTATTTCAGTTGCAAAGGAATAACTTGAATCTCATAAGTGACTTACCCAAGGTTCCATAGTTAAATAAATGGACAAGTCTTCCAAATCCCAGTCTATCACCTTTTGTACCTTACCATTGTATTTGGTATCTTTCTGAACTACTTTATGAGATATTAAAAAATCCCAATTGGAGAATTATTTTAACAAGTTATTTGTTTAATAATGTATCTGCTCTCTGAAATGGTGGTACTTAATTGACCAGAGTTATCACCTAGGAAAGGATTTAAAGTGTTAAGTTTGTTTGGAGGAACTTCTGTTAAAGAACTATTTTGGGAATTGCTAGTGAATATTTTCCATTTTTAAGTGCAAATATTTGGAGAAAATATTTACCTCGTAGTTAGATTGTGCTTGGTTACAATTAAGTCATATAGCTATTATTGATTTTATATAATACATGGTGTAAGGCTCAAATGCAGAAATCTGCCTGTTATGCCTCAAATTCTAGGAATAGAATGGTTTGTGTCACTTCGATATCTGTCTCCATAACTTCTTAACAAGTCTCTGTCAACAGAAAACTTAGTAGCAAAGTAAAATTCTTAATACCTGATTGTCTCTCAACTTGTAAGCACAAAACATGCAAGCAGGATCCTTATATTCCCATGATAAAGGTAATATGTATGGGGTTTGGTGCGGAGCGGGGCAGGGGTTGAAAAGAAACGGAAGAGAATTTTGTTTTCTGCAGATGGTTAGTATGGTATATAGAGTATATCAATCAGGACTATATTTTATACACAGATGTCTGGTCCTCTTTTTTTCACTGAAGTTTATATTAGAAACATTTCTTTGTCATTGGCTGTTTCTGAAAAACTTAATGTTGCATGATAGTCTATTACTTAATTTATTTAACCATTCCACCATTGTTGGACACACAGGTTTTAAATTTTTGCTATTATAAATAATTCTCCATTAAATATTTTCATTTCCTTAGCATAAATTCTTGGAAATGGACTATTTAGAATAATTGGATCAAAGGATATGAACTTTTTAAAGCCCTTGATAGATACTCCCAAAATTTTCTTGCAGAAAAGTTGTACCAAAATATAACCTCTACTTTGCTAGTAATATTATCATTATTTTTAAATGTTAACTGTTTATTTAAAACTAACTTTAGATTTTCAGAAAAATTACAAAAATAATCCAGAGAGTTCTCATGTACCCTTTACCTAGTAGATGCTGATTTTGACAGCAAGTAATAAATATCTTTGTGTTTTATAACTTATTAGTAATTGAATCATTAAGGTTATCTTTATAGTATTGACATACAGTTAAATTTACCTTTATAAAACTTTGTAAAACAAAATAATTGTAACTTATTACAGGATTTTACAAAGAATTCATCACAAGATGAATTGGATTATTCTTCAGATTCAGTGTTCAACTTGACCCAGGTTACAATACCACTATCCCAAGATGGATCAACAGCTTATATAGAAGGTTTGGTTTAGCAGTTTTTATAAATATAATAAAAAGAGACTTGATGAATATACATATACGATGGATTTCTATTTTGAAGCCTGTATCTTCATGCTGTGTTTTTCATATGTTGTAAAATGGAAGCTAATCGTTCCTGAATGCCTTTCTTGGGTGATTTTATATAAAATCGTATTTCATGGTAGAATATTTTATTTCTTTTTATTAAGTTGGCTAACATATTCTTTGAGCTCATTCTAACTTGGAGCCAGCCATGCACTGAAAAATCTTAATATAATTTCTGTGAGTCAGGGAAGTCCCCTGATACCCTAATACTATGGTTTAAAAAAAAAGTATTAATTACTTGGTAATTAGTATGAGAAAAAGTGCATGGTTATAGTTGATTTCTTAATAGGCTAGAGTCTTTCTATCGAAATTAATGTTGTAGATGTGATAGTTAAATATGGTTATAGAGTAGTAGTATAAAGTGGCAATACTAAAGAAATAAGTGATTTGCACATAGTAACTACTCAGTAAATATCCATTGAAGGAATAATGAAAATTTCCAATTAAAGAAGAATTAACAATTCTTTGATTGTATACCATAACAAAGTTCTTCATTAACCTGAAATAGTATGCCATGAAGGAGTTTTATCTAGTTGAAAAATTCCCTGTTACCAAAGCAATTATTGTTTCTATGTTAGCAAATTTGATGTATTTCACTAACTGGAGAAAGGTACACAAAAATTTTTGTGAATATTTAAATTGTTTACTAACAAATTAGTATATATTTACAAAACCAAAATAGAAATTTATAGCAATATGTGCGCCAAAAACATTTTCCCTTGATAGTACTTGGTTTGATAATCACTTATCTAGGCGCCACTTATCTAGTGAGTAAAATAACCAAGAACCAAAATAAATAAGAAGATGAAATAGATGTCTGAAATCTGATTTTGTAATGCACACAGTCTTTATTCATAGAAAAAATCTGAATTCTTGAAGCTTCCACTCTCTCTCTCTAAGTTGTTACACTGCAAAGAGTGGAACTTTGCCCTGATGGTAAATAAGGTTATAGTTGATTAGGAAGATGTAGGCTTGAGCCTCTATTCTACATATTTTTGTAGCCTTTATTAAATCACCTAACCTCTTTACACCTCAATTTTCTCATATTATTAAAATAGATACTTTTATTTTTCTCACGTAATGCATTCATTTTCTAGACCTGAAATCAGCCATTTAGCTATATAATTTTGATTCTTGCTCTGTTTATCTCAGGGCTTTTTTGAGGCTCAAATGAGATAAGTGAGAAGTGAAAAATTCATTAAAACTTTAGAAGACTTGACAATAAACATTTTTAGCATGATAATTATGAATAATAATATGTACTATATGTTCAGAAGCATGATTAATGGACTCCTGTCTAGGATGATCATAAGATCTTGGAGACGGCTGGATTTGAACTTGATTTTGAAGAAGGAGAATGGGATTTTTATTGGCACTGTTGAGGATAGCGAACAGCACAAGCCAAAGGCAACACAGATAAATAAGTTGAAGAATCAGAATTTAAAGCTATTGAGCTCAGAGTGATTTTATTTAACTTGGAGATTTATGCATGCTTAAAAAATTATATATAAAACAGCCTATTAGATAACTAGTTGCCTAGTCCAAAATACCAGCACTCATTGGTTGTTCAGTTAACCTAAGCAACTGAGAAGAATGTTAGTGTGATTACACAGAAATCAGTCCCAAGTGTCTGCAATATAGCTGTCAGTAATCATGTGCTTGAAGATGGAAAAAAATCATTTCTGTGTTATCTCAAAGAATGAAACGCAGATTTGACAGAGGAGCCCACTGGTGTAATACTCTTATTTTCCTGGCATATATCTATTCTGCTTCTCCTATTAGTATACAGTTGGGAGCATTAAAACATGTGCAGTTTTAGAATCTTTATCACAAAGTACAATTGTGTGTTATTTTCAAAAGGGACTTTTTCTGGGTCTGGTTATAGCCTAAATAGCCCCACTTCTCTTGCAAATACCCTGAATTGCATAATTCTTTAGCCTTTAAGGTGATGGTTTTCAAACTTAAAACTATTTTTAGCAATGAAATCTCTATTCAAACAAAATATGTAAAAGTCTCTTTTTTTTTTTTTTAAAGTAAAATGAGAATTTCTCTATCTGACATGCCCACTGAATTCCCTAAAACAGAACCGTTAGGCTCAGGGGAACATAGTTTGAAAGCCATCATACTAACTCCAAACTTTTTCATATGAATAAGTGAGGTATTGTCATTCAAGATATTTAAGATTAGTTGTTTCTACTTTGCATGTAGGAATTAAATAGATAATTTAAACTACCCATCAGATTGTTAAGTGGGAAAAGAACCAGCTTGGTTTTCCATTAGATATCTTAGGATATTTTTTAAAGTATCTTAAGGAGTTTCTCTAAATTTTTAGATTAGAATATAAATTGTTTTTGTTCACAAGCTCAAATGCATTTAAGCATCTGAAGAGAAATTCATTTTTTGGAACTGAGCTTTTAGAGTATTCTCTCTGCTGCCTTTTTTTGGGGGGGGGGGGCTTGGGTTTTTTTGGTCTGACTTCTTTCATGATAACCTATTTATATATTAATTTGAAAGCATCTTTAGAATTTTCTTGCATAAAAAGTTTATTTCATGAATTGTTCAAACTGTGTAGTCCATAATGGCTATATGTGCAGTTTCTTTCTACCTATTGATCATATAAATTTTGGTCATTCTTCATTGTCAGTTGTATGATATGGTAATTCAATTATATTACCTTTATCTCCAAAGTATTCTTACTTAATTTTAAAGGTAAGGCCATTTTAGTAGCATTTGTAAGCAATACTCTATACTAAAGCAATTTCAAATATCTTTCCCACTATTTTAATCATTGTAGGTGTGGATGAAACTCCGCCTATAATAGAACGTTCTTCTGTTTCTAAAGTAGACACTGTTACTCCAAAAAAGCCAAAGACCAGCGAAAGAGTTTCTGACATAAATCCTTGTGCTTCATTGTCTTTAACTAACTCTCCTTCAGTGACATCCTCCCGTGTCTTGCTATCAAAAGGTAAATATGAATCTGGCGTATAAAAAAGAAAGTGTTATTTATACATAAATTTCAGAAATTGTGATCAAGTTTAAAACTGTTATTACTGGTTGGGTTTAAGGTTAAAAAAGGAGAATTTGACTCATAAAACTCCTTAATTTATTTTAGGTACAAATACCTCACCAAGTCTCCATAAAACTCAACCACCTTTTCTAAGATCTTGTCCAAAGTGCAATGTTCAGTTCAGTCTTTTGGATCCTTTGAAATATCACATGAAGGTAAAACTTTTTCAAAATTTGATTTTTAAAAATATTCACAAATCTCTGAAAATATTAATATTAAAATATTAAGGATTGATATATAGTAAATGCTAGTTTATCCAGATATTTAGATAAGAAATCTTCTCATTGGTATTTTCATATAACTTAAGTAAAAATTGATACTCATAATGATTAACTTTATAAGAGATTTTAAAATCCTTCCCAATCATTAAATTATTAAAATTAAGTTTACAAACACTACATATAATATTTTAATTTTTAATGAAATAATATATTAATCAGAATATTTTATTGACTAGGTCATGCCATTCTTCAAACTTCTTGGAAAGCAGGCATTTTATTAGGTGCTTAATCTTTCATGTAACTTAATTCCTTTTTTTTACGTTATTTTTTGTCCATGGTGATATATGCATGTCACATTACTCAATGAAAATCTTAGCCTTGCATTTTAATTTTTAGCACTTAGACATAAACAACTAATGGAGCATTTCATATGAAATGATAATTTTAACTCAATCCAGAATATAGTATGTGTAGTTGTTATAAATTAATTCTAGATTTATATTGGTGTAAGAAGCTCTTGAAATTAGGTTTTAGGTAATTTTCAAAGTACTAATGAAAATATTTAAAAATATTTTAGTAGATACTACAGTGTCCTTTGTGTCTGTGGAAAGATAGTCCATATTCTTTTCGTATGCCCAGTATAAGTGGCAGGAAGCGGGGAAGGAGGCAAGAAAAAAGGTAGTGTAGAATATATGCAGGAAACAAGGGATGAGAAGAATGCAAGGTAAAGAAAACTATTTAGTAAAAGTTATTGCTCACTATTTCAAAGATTGGCAATTTTTTCATTGAAATTCAGCATTTTACAAAAAAATGTAGAAAGAAAAGGAGCATCCTAGAATTCCAATTACAGTCTCTTTATTCTTGGGCAAAACTGTATTTGATCTATCACTATTTCCATCTCCCTGAGTGTGACTTCTGTTAACTGGACTTTGGGCTTTGGTTTTAAAAGTAAGAAGTAACTTCTACAATGCTTTCAGGTTTCCTATTTATGTAATATTGTGTAGAGATACACAATCAAGTGATGTTTTTATGTTTTGCATCATAGATAGAGAAAAGAAAGGAATGAGTTTGTTAGTTATCTTTAGTTTATTTAATTTGGGGGTAATTATAGTCACATGATTCAAAAAGTATAAGAAGGAATACAGTGAAAAATCTCACCCCGACTCCTGTTTGCCTAGTTCTCAATACAACTCACAAAGGAATCATTTTTTATTAACTTGTTTTGTATCCTCTTTGATTTTCTTTCTGCATATACAGGCACACGTGAATGTTCTTATTTTCCATCTATTAATATACACAAATCATAGCATGTTATATATACTTCTGTACCTGGAGAAAGTGACAGACTTTTTCTAAAATGTAGCTTTTATTTATTGTTTGTGATTAAAACTATGTGAGACTGTCTTTCCACATGAGCTGGCCCTAGTTATAAACACAGAATCATTTTTTGATGTCTAATTTTTAAAAGAAATATAAATAAGGCTTGTATTTTTTTTTCTCTTTCAGCGTTGTTGTCCAGACATGGTAAATGCATTTTTGGAAATGAGTAAAGTAGAACTTTCCAGTACTGAAGATAAAAATGAGACTGGTGCAGAGAAAGGAAAATTGGTTATGTTAGTTAGTGACTTTTACTATGGAAGACATGAAGGAGCTGTTGATGTGGAACAGAAGACTTATACAACATTTAAATGCTTCAGTTGCTTGAAAGTTCTTAAAAATAATATTAGGTATGTAAATACTTATTTCTATTTCTATTTGAAAATTGGGATGCTACAGATATAAATATTGTATTTCTTTTTCTGTGCCATCCTAGATAAGCAATTTTAACTTTCTACTAAGAATAAAGGCAGATTTTCATGTTGAAAAGCTTTTATCTTTTCTTGTATTTTTAGGAGTTTGACACTTGGATCCACTTTAGTTGTATGTATTTCAGATAGCTTAAGAAAGGACAAAATTTATTTTAAGCTAGGGGAAAATCATTCTTTTCTCTGTATTTATCATTGAACTAGGAATTTCCATGAGATATTTTTATTTTTTAACTGCTTCTGAATCTTATTTTTCCTATCACAAGAAGAACCACTTTATCCAATTTTACCTCCACCATGTTTGTCTTATTTAATGTTCTTTTTTTTTTTTTTAATAAATTTATTTATTTATTTATTTATTGGTGGCGTTGGGTTTTCGTTGAGGTGCACGGGCTTCTCATTGCAGTGGCTTCTCTTGTTGCGGAGCGTGGGCTCTAGGTGCGCGGGCTTCAGTAGTTGTGGCACACAGGCTCAGTAGTTGTGGCTCACAGGCTCTAGAGTGCAGGCTCAGTAGTTTTGGCACATGGGCTTAGTTGCTCTGCGGTATGTGGGATCTTCCCAGACCAGGGCTCGAACCCGAGTCCCCTGCATTGGCAGGCGGATTCTTAACCACTGCGCCACCAGGGAAGTCCCTTAATGTTCTCTTTTACAATTCATATTTATAATTTTAGTACATTTTCCTTACAGAAAAAGTGATTTTTTTGATCGTCTTCTTTAGAGAAGTGCCAGTTCTTTCTTTTTTTTTTTTTAATTTATTATTTATTTTTGGCTGTGTTGGGTCTTTGTTGCTGCAGGCGGGCTTTCTCTAGTTGCGGCGAGCGGGGTCTACTGTTCGTTGCGGTGCGCGGGCTTCTCGTTGCAGTGGCTTCTCTTGTTGCGGAACACCGGCTCTAGGCGCGCGGGCTTCAGTGGTTGTGGCTCGCGGGCTCTAGAGCGCAGGCTCAGTAGTTGTGGCACATGGGCTTAGTTGCTCTGCGGTATGTGGGATCTTCCCAGACCAGGGCTCGAACCCGAGTCCCCTGCATTGGCAGGCGGATTCTTAACCACTGCGCCACCAGGGAAGTCCCTTAATGTTCTCTTTTACAATTCATATTTATAATTTTAGTACATTTTCCTTACAGAAAAAGTGATTTTTTTGATCGTCTTCTTTAGACAAGTGCCAGTTCTTTCTTTTTTTTTTTAATTTATTATTTATTTTTGGCTGTGTTGGGTCTTTGTTGCTGCAGGCGGGCTTTCTCTAGTTGCGGCGAGCGGGGTCTACTCTTCGTTGCGGTGCGCGGGCTTCTCGTTGCAGTGGCTTCTCTTGTTGCGGAACACCGGCTCTAGGCGCGCGGGCTTCAGTGGTTGTGGCTCGCGGGCTCTAGAGCGCAGGCTCAGTAGTTGTGGCGTACGGGCTTAGTTGCTCCGTGGCATGTGGGATCTTCCCGGACCAGGGCTCGAACGCATGTCCCCTGCATTGGCAGGCGGATTCTTAACCAGTGCGCCACCAGGGAAGCCCAGAAGTACCAGTTCTATGCAACATGTCTGCTTTGATTTTATAATTTAACACATTTTCAAAGTAGAGATTTAATTCTCAATGGAATTCTGAGGAGTTATACATGTATGCTTCAAAATTTTAGGAACTTACACTGTGCAGTCTTTGAGTTATATGGCATATTACATATCTATCATCCTAAGTGAGATATAACAAGAACAAAGTAACGAGACATATTGATTGGTATTTTTTAATTGGCTATATAGCCTGACATTGTTTTTCCAATATTTTATTATAAAAAATTTCAGATAGTCAGCAAAGTTGAGAAAATTTTACAGTGAACATCTCTATATATTTACCACCTCAATTCTACCATTAATATTTTACTCTACTTGCATTACTACATATCTATTTATCCATAGACCCATCTGAGTTTTTTATACTTTTCAGAGTAAATTGCAGACATCAATGCACTTCCCTTAGGTGAGATACATATATGTATATGTATGTCTGTACCTATATTGTGACACATACATGCTTATAAACTTTTAAAAATATTTACCCTTGAAAACCATCATTTATAACTAGCATTCTTAAACATTCTATAGATAGGTCATTTCTAAGCTCAGCATTTATTTTTTCTGGTGAATTCTTGGGTCCAAAATGAAGTACATAGAAAAACACTGAAATACACTGTAATATAAGCCTAAAACAATTGTGAATGCTACATTTATGGTAGCGTTTTATAGTTTTCAAAGACCTTTCACTTATATTATTCATATGAGTTTTCACACTTCTTTACCTCCTTTTATCAAGCCCTACCAGCCATCAATTGCTAATGGTCCCAGTAGCTTAACAGAAGAGAAATTGTTATTTGCGATATAACACTGAAACAACGTTACGATAAAACCCTGTGACTCATAAAAACAGAGTAGAACAGTGGTTACCAGGGATGGGGGAATTGGGGATATGTTATTTAGGGGTACAAACTTGCAACTTCTTATAGATAAATAAGTCCTGGAGATCTAATGCACAGCATAATGGTTATAGACAACAATACTGTGTTATAAACTTCAAAGTTGCTAAGAGACTAGATCTTAATTATTCCCACCATAAAAAAAGAAATGATAATTATCTGATGTGATAAAGGTGTTAGTTTATGCTACTGTGGCAATCATATTGCAATATATAAATTATCAAATCGATACACACCTTAAACTTATACAGTGTTATGTGTCAATTATATCGCAATAAAAATAAAATAATGCCAAAAAAACACACCCAACTCTGAGACCTCATTCCATATTATCATTCTTATAGTAAAATACATCAGAAAAGGGACTTCCCTGGTGGCGCAGTGGTTGGGAATCCGCCTGCCAGTGTAGGGGACACGGGTTCGAGCCCTGGTCCGGAAGGATCCCACATGCTGCAGAGCAGCTGGGCCCATGCGCCACAACTGCTGAGCCTGCGCTCTGGAGCCCACAAGCCACAACTGCTGAGCCCATGTGCCTAGAGCCCGCAGTGAGGGGCCTGCTCACTGCAACTAGAGAAAGCCCGCGCGCAGCAGCGAAGACCCAATGCAGCCAAAAAAAAAAAAATCAGAAAATAATGTTGATAAATTTCGTAAAATGCATAGAAAAGTGGTTCACTAGTTAATTAAGTTCCTTGTTATACTTAAATATTATGTATATGATATTAGAAGTTCTTCCAGCATTAGCTTTTTGGCTTTTCTTTAAGATTAGCCCATTTAATATTAAGCATGAAATTTTCTTTGTTTTTTTGTTTTCATTTCAAAAGACTGGCTACAGATTTCTAGATTATCAGAATATCTAGAAATTTTAAACTAACCATGTTTTGTAATACCTAGGAATTTTGTGGCATTTTGACATACTGTTTAGTAAATGAAACCGGAACAGTAAACACTGAATAACCGAAGATGTTATATGTGTTAAATAACATTTTACCTTAATGGTAAAATCTAGGATGGAAAACTGATGGTTTTAAGGGATGGTAGACGCTAATAGCTCAAGATTTCTCCTCTCAGCCCTGTCAACATATTGTAGTATATTTTTCCCTACAGTGAGTGTCACCAAAACCAGTTAGGGTTATTTTATTTTGAGAATAGCCTTGTGAGGGGTTTCCTTTTTTCCACATCTCCATCTACTGGTTTAAGAAGTGTGAGCTGCTGATGGGGGCAGGGTAATAACTGAGAGATAGCTAGTTGGTTAACAGATTATTTTATACAAATAAATTTTACTAAAGTTGTGAGCTGAAAGGTTAATGGCTCATGACCTTTATATGTAAATATTTAGGCAAGACTAGGATTTTTAAATAGATTTAATAGAGATGATGTTAAAATGAAAGGAGAAAAAACGATATTTCACAGTGTACCATAAGCAGCTCTAAAGAGAAGTGGTGTTTTGAAGGTGTGAAGAGATAAATGTTAAAGCCTCTGTAATAATTGCTGCCTAGGTTGCTGACATTATTACTTCATTTCAAGATTATTTCCTTTAGGGACTCATAGTGACTAGCTATTAATATTTGACCCAGACTTGAGATTGTAATTTTGATTAAATAACTTTACGTTGAAATTCAGTAGAACATTTCAGTAAGCCGTTTGAAATAGATATGCCTGTTTATATTGTACTCTCTGCCATTAAAGGTCATAGTTCCTTCTCATAAGAAGCCTTTTAGGGAATCTGACATAGCAGAATGTAGAACTGAAAAATGGACTGTGCTACAAAGGGCACAGTCTGCGAGTTAAAATGAACTGTTTGTGTTAACAGTAAACCTGTATCATTAAATAAAACACAAGATTCTTGTAATTATAGGTATTAAAATTGCTATTACATGCATGTAGAAACCAAGGCACAAATAAAAATGCTAACAATTTGTCTTTTGAGCAGCTGAAAGCTATTGTATATCGCAAGGCCGTCAAAAGATTTCTGTCGTGATTCTGTAGCTGCTCTTGGTGGTAGAGTTTCCTTTAAGTATTTTATTTTAAAATGTAAATAGTATTTCATGTATGGTAAAGAAGCCTGCTGTTTTTCTTTACAAAAAAATTTTAATCTGAAATAATGGTGAAGAAGCAAATTAGCAGTATTTCGTATTAACTATATTAATGGATTATTTTAAAACAAAGATGCAAAGAAGAATGTTTGCTGATGCACTTAATGAAAGTGATCATTTGAAGTGCACACTTTTCCAGAGGACTGTATGGCTTTGGAGGTGTTATTTTGAGTCATACAACTGCGTTTTTAGCATTTAGGTTCAGATACTTATTTGTGAGATTTGTCTTTGGTTATAAATTTGAATATTTGCATCTGTTAACAATCATTTATAGGTTTATGAACCACATGAAACATCATTTGGAACTTGAGAAACAGAACACTGAGAGCTGGGAAAACCACACCACCTGCCAGCACTGCTACCGTCAGTATCCCACACCATTCCAGCTGCAGTGTCACATTGAGAGCACACACACTCCCCATGAGTTTTCTAGTAAGTCACAATTTTGTTAAAATCCTGAACATTAATGATTTTGATTATCTAACCTATGAAGAATCCTTAAGAATTCTGATGGAAAAATAAGAATAAGAGATAGATTTTGTAATTTGGGGGCAAAGTTGAAAGCATATTTTAACTTGTATAAACTTTTCAATAAAATTACTTACTAAAATTGAAGTCCCTCTTGTAAATTGAAGCTTCCTTGGCATAACTTATGCATTGTATGTAGGAAGTAAATTATAAAACTCAGATTCCCTGGTTTGCAAATATAAAATTAATGGTCTTCATTTACACTCTAATAAGAAAAATAACTGCAGTGATAGTTAAAATCACAGAGTGTGGAGTTAGCTTGGATTCAAATCCCAGCTCTGCCTCTTAATACAGCTGTGAGATGTCAGTCAAGTTAATTAATCTTTCTGTGCCTCAGGTTCCTCATCGGAAAAATGGGGATAAAACTTAACAGTACAGCTCTCAGTGATGGTATGAGAATGAAACAAGCTAATACTAAGCAAAGTCCTTAGAACAGCGTTACAAAATTAACCACTGTAGAATTGTTGGAGCCACCATCACCACTGTTATTATTATTATTATTATTATTACTTGTTGTTGCTGTTGTTATGGATGTGCAAACTGAATCTTTGATTTATACATCCTTAAAATGATGTAATGTGTTTTTTTCCACTTTCAGCTATTTGTAAAATCTGTGAATTATCATTTGAAACAGAACAGACTCTTTTACAACATATGAAGGACACTCATAAACCCGGTGAAATGCCATATGTTTGCCAGGTACACACACATTTTATTGTGTATTTAGGTGTTTAATTTTCACATGCCATGAAATAGTATTGTTCTTTTGATTTTTTTTTTTAAATAAAAATGAGTTACTAAAATGAAGACCCTCTTCAATAGTTGAAACTCTTGGTTTAACTCATGTATGTGTGGATGGTGGGTTGGATTTGACCTGTGGGCCATAGTTTGCTGACCCCTCTACTAGACAAACAAAAAGCCCTGCTGGAGAAAGACAAACATATTGACTTTCTTACCCTGTAGGGAAGAATATAGACGTGTTAGAGAAATAAGAAATACTGTTAGTTACGGGGAACTCAACTAAAGGCTTTGGGGCCAGTATTTTTCCCGAATTTCAAGTGGTTCCCAGTACGATAGCAAGATAAAGATAAATTGCCTCTGTTACAGCCTGGATGCTATTTAAAATCCAAAGAAGAGAATCCTCATTTGATGTAACAGGAAAAACTTTATAGGTCAAGAGGTGTCAGACTTTGAAAATTCAAGTCAGGATGGGGGATAGTAGATCTGAAAAGAAGGGAATCTACTGATGTTTAGGAATATATCCCTAAACTTTGAAAGACAACTTTTCTGCTTCAGAGATTATCTGTATTACTTGCAGTATCAGGATCCTTGGTTGTATAGGCAGCAGAGCTGAATTAGTAGTACATCATGTTACTCTAAACAAATGACTTATTGTTGCTACTTTGATATAATTGCGTACCGTTTATAAATTTTCAAGTTAAATTAAATCTTCTTTATATTTCTAGGTTTGCCAGTTTAGATCATCAGCATTTTCTGATGTAGAAACTCATTTTAGAGCATCCCATGAAAATACTAAGAACTTGCTGTGTCCATTTTGCCTCAAAGTTAGTAGAATGGCAACCCCCTACATGAATCATTACATAAGGCATCAGGTGAGATTTAGCAGTTCTTATTTGTTCATTTTGTCTTAGTGTAAAGGTTATATATATAAACTTAGAACATTGGTTAGATTTGTTCTAGAAGGAAAGCAAAGTTGTTCCAAATGACACCATTAATTTATAATTTATGCTGAAATACTTGTGAAACTTCCACTTCTTTTCTTTGTCTGCTTCCTGGTGATGATGAGGCTCATGGATAGTGAAAATTCTGAAAGGTAGGTACAAATAGGAGCCTAGTGTGGAGGGGAAGAGGAAAGATGAGTGGAATATTTACATTGGACATTTCAAGGGTTTAAGAGTGGTGAGAATGGGAATGATTTTAAAGAGCAGGGGAAAGGATAAGTTTGAACTAAGGAAGATAAGATTGAGGATTCACAATCTTCTGTTTTCCTCTCTCTTCAAACTTTATCTCCACTTTCTAGTCCACCTTTTTTTTTTTTTTTTCTTGGCCCCACGGCTTGTGGATCGTAGTTCCCTGACCAGTGGAAGTGCAGAGTCCTAACCACTGGCCCGCCAGGGAATTCCCTAGCCCACTTTTTATTATGAGAAGACATGTGGTTGTCATCAGTGATCCAGGATGGTCTCTTGTAGCAGCCAGTGCAGTGACAAAGGAAACAGCAATGACACATTTCTAGATATGTGAACTATGCCAAAGAACAGTGTTTAGGTTATAACTTGTTTCTTAGATGACTTTTACCAGTTCTGCTTTTGTAATTTCTGGAATATCAGTACTAGTGCTTGCACCTTTCCCTTGAATTTTCATTTTATGCTTGCTGGTTCTTAGGAATTCCTGACACAATTAGACCATCCTTTATTTGGGCTGAAAACTTGATAGAACAGTGAGCCTATTCTTGAGTGCTTGAAAGAGCAGTCATACATTTGCCAAAATCAGAAGTCAGTGAATTTACTGAATCTGATTATGTAATCAAGTTTTGCCTCCTCACTGATCAGCTCATTACATTTCCTTATTATTGAATGCGTTATCATGGCCATTTTATTCAGCACTTGTGCTAACATTGCTTTCAGTTCCAGTCATTATATAATCATGAAATCAACTTATAGTTGTTAATTGGAAAAAATCATAAATATAGAATATCCAAATACATTCAGGATCACCTGTGTTATGGCAACATGCTTATTTTTTTATCCTGGTATGTCACCTCACTGTTAAACTCTGGCAAAATCTTTCTATTCTAGAGTTTCCCCCATGTTCCATCAGATGTCAAATAGATGTTCTACTCTAAAATTGTTCCTGGAAAAAGAAATTCAGTAAATGGCTGCACTTACAAAATGAATAGTTTTTTGTTTATTTTTTAATAGGATTTTTCAGAGCTTTTAACATGCTAAAACATGCTTAAAAGATCATAAATCTCCAAGCAAGTGATATTGTAAATGTTGTTCCCAAAACTTATTTGACCATTGAATCCTTTATTTGCACAGTACATATTAAGATTTCTTGAGGAATAGAGTTTTTGAAACACTGATCTTGGTGCTCTGTATTTCATCTTTTAACCTTTGATTTTGAAAGAAAGAACGAGATATAAAGCAGTAGCTCTATTTTATTATGAAGCTTTTAATGTAATTCTTTCTCTTGTGCTTTACTAAGCTCCAGAGTGAGGTGTAGATGTGGAGGGAGTAATAGATGCTTAGAAAGGTAAGAAGGAGATGGATGGGCTTGCTATGTGGACTGTGTCTCCTAAATGGTTTAACCTGATCTGTAGTCACTCTTGCTGCCGTGAGTTGTATGTCTTAACTTGCCACATATATAGGAAAGCGTTAACCCAGCGGGTCTGAGTTGCTCAAATCATGCACATTTTCAGAAGAGTCTGCTTGCATAACTAGCCCTTGGCTAACTCTGGAAACTGAGCCTTTGTTATTAATTGATGAGTGTTTTGCACGCCTGGAACCTTGAGCCATGTGGTACCAGCTTTTCTAGATCTTGTGCAAAAATATGATTATGGTGAACGCCTGCTTTTCTTCTGGAGTCTGAAGATTTGGTGACTGAACCCCATGAAAAACCTGGGCTCTTAGACTCAAAGAGAGCTTCCCTGGAAAACAAAAGAAAACAACACAAAACAAAACCAAAAAACTTCATACCTGTTGCTGCAGTTAGTTGCTGGGGGATTGATAAGCATATCCTATGCAGCTCCACTGGGAGAGGGCACTTGGAGACTGGCGCCAGTATCCTCCAGACTTCACCCGATGCACTTGTTTCCTTTATTAATCCTGTTCTGTATCCTGTCACTGTAATAAATCATAGCTGTGAGTATAACAGCTTTTAAGCCCTATAAGTCCTTCTATTGAATCATCAAACCGGGGAGTAGTCTTGGGACTACTGACACACCATGGGTGCCCAATTTTTTTGTAAGTTTGGAGTACCTAAGAGGTAGGCAGTCAGCAATCAATAGAGGAAAGACTCTATCAATAAGAAGCGTCGTCAGGCATCCTTCAAAGTATTTCAGTTTGTATATAATTGTTCACAAAAGACTCAAAAGCCATAGCTGAGCAAGATTATAAGCTTGTAATTGAGATGATATTAGGGCAATTTTAGACCATAAGAATTGTTGAGTCTGTGGCTCATTTTATTCTTTTTAAAGACTTTGGTTGTAACCTTTTCCTTAAAAGAATAGATTATTATGTATTGAGTGATTTCAGAGCTAACAATGTAGTTTGTACAACTTTTAAGAAAGGATGAAGGATTTCAGATGTGTTAAATAGCCTCATTAGATCTTTATAGTAATAACAAGCAGTTAACATATACTAATCACTTGCTGTATGACAGCCACTAGTGCTTTTACTTGCATTATCTTGTCTGATCCTTACAACCACTCTACAAAGCAGGTATGCAATCATTTCCATTTCATAGATAAGGAAACAAAGCTTTATAGAAAGTAAGTAAGTTACCTTGCCCAGTGTCACATTCTCTAATAGTTGGCAGAGCCAAAAATTGACCTAGGGCCCAAGCTTTTACCACAGAGTC
This sequence comes from Eschrichtius robustus, assembly GCF_028021215.1. Classification (NCBI taxonomy): domain Eukaryota; kingdom Metazoa; phylum Chordata; class Mammalia; order Artiodactyla; family Eschrichtiidae; genus Eschrichtius; species Eschrichtius robustus. Next base: position 114,182,265 of record NC_090845.1, on the reverse strand, counting down.
ATTCTTCACTGACATTAGGTCTAAAGGCAGATATTACAGAGAGTCAGAATTAGCCTTGAAAACCCTCAAATCACCCAAAAGATATAGTATCCTTGTCAAAAAGTTCAACACAATTTTTTTCTCTACCCTTGGAATAGGTCACCATTTTTTTGGTTGAACATGTTATTTAAAAAACGTACTGGGGGCTTCCCTGGTGGCACAGTGGTTGAGAATCTGCCTGCCAACGCAGGGGACATGGGTTCGAGCCCTAGTCTGGGAAGATCCCACATGCCGCGGAGCAATTAGGCCCGTGAGCCACAACTACTGAGCCTGCGCGTCTGGAGCCTGTGCTCCGCAAGAAGAGAGGCCGCGATAGTGAGAGGCCCGCGCACCGCAATGAAGAGTGGCCCCCGCTTGCCGCAACTAGAGAAAGCCCTCGCACAGAAACGAAGACCAAACACAGCCAAAAATAAATAAATAAATAAAATTAAAAAATTAAAATAAAAAACGTACTGTATTATTCTCAGCACATCACAGGTATACATGCATAAGAGAGATATGAAAGACTTGAGTCCATCTAAGGGAACAGTAGGTTAATGTCCCCATCTCAGGGCTCTGGGCAAATGCTCATTGAATGGAATGGCAGACATTTTGAACTAGTTTAATTGTGCTTGCTTCTCATGTGCACTCTCTGTCAGTCTCTTGCTGCCTGCCTTACTGGTTATTTAACAAATATTTACTGTTTAATATATGCCAGGGACTGTTTTACAGAAGTGAGCAAAACAAAGTTTGTGCCCTCTGGAATTTGCATTATGGTGGCAGGGGGGAGAGAGAATGAGAATGTGTATTATGTCTGAATATATCTGTATGCCAGCTGATAATAAGTACCATAGGAAGGAAATACATGAGGATAGGGAATGCCAGGGCTTAGGAGGTGAAAGAGTAGCTTCCGTTTTTTTATATGGGGTGGTCAAAGAAGCCTCTCCAGAGGAAATAAGGGATTAAGCCATGTGGCTATCTGGGAGCGAATGTTCCAGGCAGAGGGAACAGTAAGTAGGCAGTGAGGTGAGCATATATCTAGATGTTCAAGAAGCAACAAGGAGGCCAGTGTGGCTGGAGCATGGTAAACAAGTGGGAGGAAGAGTAGTAGGAAATGAGGTTGTAGCAATAGAATGCGGGGAAGATAGTATATGGCCTTGTAAGCCAGAGTCAGGATTTTGGAGTGTTATGGGAAGCCATTGGAGTGTTTAGGCATGTGAGAGATTATTCCGGCTGCTATGGAGAGAATAGACTGTTGGGAGGGAAGAGTGGAAACGAGAAGGTAGGAGGCTATTGTGAGAGTGCGGGTGAGTGGCTTGGACTGATCTGGTGGCAGTGGTTGGAGGTGATGACAAGTGGAAAGATTATGCTTTTGAAGGTAGAGCTAAAAGGTTTTATCAGTGGGGTGTGAGAGAAAGAGTTAAGAGTGACCAAGTTCTTCCGTCCTGAGCAGCTGCAAGAATGACGTTCCCATCTATTGAGATATTGGGAAGATTAGGGAAGGAACAGATATTTTTTCAGGGTGGATGGGGGAAAATCTAGAGTTTAATTTTGTCCATGTTGATTTGAAGTGCATGTTAGATATCAAGTAGTGATGTTGAGTAGGCAGTTGGATGAATACTATTTAAAGTCATGAAACTGGATGAGATATAGGTACAGGTAGAGAAAAGATTTCTGGGAACTATATCTGGGGAACTTTCTGTCATGTTACCTTGCTGTCAGCTTCTTGACTGAGTTTTTTTTTCCCCCTCTTTCCCCTCTCTTGAGTACATATAGGTGAATCTGTTTATGTTGGCTGTACCTATGATATGATCCAATTAACCATACTTCTTAAGATGAAACTAAAATAGTAATACAAGTACATTATATTTACCTATTGCTTTGAACTTTGTAAGGAATTTTTATGTATCAAATGCCTGCTGTGCACCAGTAATGGCTAGGTACTTTAATGTATGTTACCTCATTTGATTTTTCCTAAATGTTTATTTATGTTTTAAATGCAAATAGTGATGAACCTGTGGAGATACAGCTTTAGAGAAAACATTTTTATATTTGTACGTTGTTCCAAATTTACAGATGAATGTACAATACATATTTTAATTGATGACAGCATATACAAAAAAACTGCAGTTGCTAATATGTAGTAGAAAGAACACTAACTAGCTGTGAGCAAGTGCCTTACATCTCTCTTCGGTCCTGTTTCCTATTGGTAAGGTAGTAATATGACCAGGTTTCAGAAGGAACGTAGTCAAGGGGTTCTCAAATAGTAAATTCAGATCAGTTGTTCTGATTTATGCTTCTGTAACCATGCCGTCCAATATCAGTCACTAGCCACGTGCATCTAATTAAATTTAAATTAATTTAAAATTAAAATTAAATAAAATTTAAAAATCGATTTCTCTGTTGCACTTGCCACATTTCAAGAACTCAATAATAACCACATGTGGCAGTGGATACCATATCAGACAGTGCAGTATAGCACATTATCATCACTGTTGAAAGTTCTGTTGGACAAACACTGACATATACAACCATTTCTATAACATAACTTTCTTGGGAGTGTCTGGTTAAATTTGTTTGGTTTTAGAAAGTTCAGTTTACCAACTTGTGAAACAAATGGAAATAACAAAAATTATTTGATCTTTCCAAGAATAAAAATATAATATAGCTCATTTTCACGGTATCATATATTTGAATAGTTTATACTTCAAATTAATAATTAGATAAACTCACACTACAAATAGTATAGGACTTGTCCCATTGTAATCTAATTGATATAATTATCATATTGATTGCCTGTATGATAACAAATACTTTTGAAACTCAAATACTAATGCAAGAAGTACTTGTAAAAAATGAAATATTTTGGAATTATTTATGATAGGATGTGGTAAAATTCTGGTTTTAAAATTCTTTAGCTATTAGAATTAGCAATTTCAGGTCTCGGGATTTGTGGTGGTAGAAATTATTTTCTAATATTATTTCTAATATTTATTGTAAACAGAAGAAAGGAGTTTATCGTTGTACAAAATGCAGACTACAATTTTTGACCTACAAAGAGAAACTGGATCACAAGACCCAGCATCGGACATTTATAAAGCCTAAAGAGCTAGAAGGATTGCCTCCTGGTACAAAAGTGAGTTTTAAATATGTTGTATTTTAACATTGTATGATAATAGAAATAAACCCCTGCCTGTTTTTATCTATTCAATATAACATTAAAAATTGACTTCTGGTTGTCATTAAAATTTTAATTTTAGGTTTTATCATTCTTATGCTTGGAAAGAAAATTTTTTATCCATTGTTTTTTGAGTTGATTCAAATGTGCTATATTGGAGCATATTTCTTTGCAGTGAGTGCAACTATATTAACTGTAGACTGAGTCATTGTGTTGTTTCAATATTCTTTTTTTTTTTAATAAATTTATTTATTTTTGGCTGTGTTGGGTCTTCGTTTCTGCGCGAGGGCTTTCTCCAGTTGCAGCGAGCGGGGGCCACTCTTCATTGCGGTGCGTGGGCCTCTTACCGTCGCGGCCTCTCCAGTTGCAGAGCACAGGCTCCAGACGCGCAGGCTCAATAGTTGTGGCTCACGGGCTTAGTCGCTCCGCGGCATGTGGGATCTTCCCAGACCAGGGCTCGAACTCGTGTCCCCTGCATTGGCAGGCAGATTCTCAACCACTGTGCCACCAGGGAAGCCCTGTTTCAATATTCTATAGTCTGGGGACTTGCCTGGTGGCGCAGTGGTTAAGAATCCGCCTGCCAATGCAGGGGACACGAGTTCGAGCCCTGGTCTGGGAAGATCCCACATGCCGCGGAGCAGCTAAGCCTATGCGCCACAGCTACTGACCCCACGCTCTAGAGCCCGTGAGCCACAATTACTGAAGCCCACACACCTATGAGCCCATGCTCCACAACAAGGGAAGCCACTGCGATGAGAAGCCCACGCACCGCAACGAAGAGTAGCCCCCGCTCGCCGCAACTAGAGAAAGCCCGCACAGCAGCAAAGACCCAACGCAGCAAAAAAAAAAAATTAATTAATTAATTATTTTTTAAAAAACCTTAACTTAAAAAAAAAATATTCTGTAGTCTGTTTTTGAGCTTTTCCAGTTGGCAGCGTACATGTCTGCTTCATCTGGTGAGGAATCATGTTTAATTTATCTTTGTGTCTCCAACATCTGTCATAATGCCTTGAATGCCGTAGTTTGTTGAAGTTGGTATTACTGAATCTACTCTTAGAGAAGCAAATTCTCTTGATTAGCATTGCAGTGTTAAGTGAGCAAACACACATCTGACTACAAATTTCATTTTCCCTCTGCCTTATGTACATCTGTTTTCTTTGACTTCTTTTATGTAAAGTCAGCTTTTGACTATTTGCTCCAGTAGAGGGATGCACAATCCAAAGTGAAATAATTCCCAAGCATTCAGTACTTATATTTGAGTACTAAACTTTGATGTGAGTATGTCTGCTATTTGAGTTCATTAAAATAACGTAAAGCAATGCTCTGAAGCTCTAGAGGGAGAGAAGCTATCCAGTATCCTTCCCTGTAGTCCATTCATTCCATGCTGGAACAAGACACGCAGAATACTAACATAAGCAGTGCAATCCTCTCTCGTATCTTCCCTTATTAATAATAATAGTAATAATTAGTATACTATAATTATGATATTATTAATAAATGATACTAAATGTCTTGTTAGCACTTCAGAATTAAGCTTTCCATGTGCTTTTTCATACATTCTATTATTTAATCCCTGTAGCAAACCAGTGAGGTAGAGAAGGCAGGTATTATTCCCATATTACAGATGAGGCTTAGAGAGGATAAGTTACTTACTCAGGGTCACATGGCTAGGAAGAGGTAGTACTGAAATTTAACCTCAGGTCTTTTGACTCCTAGTTCAGTGCTTTTTGTATGATACCAAATATATAGGTGACTGTTTTTCATTATCAACCAATGGGTATAATCAGACATTTCTTTTTCTGAATATTAAATGAGAAATTTTATATTAGTTCCCTCTAAGAAAATTCTGAATATTATTAAATTCTCCATGCTGTATGATGAATTGATGTAACCTACACAGTAGTAACCTTTGCCCGAAGAACCCCCAGAGAGAGAAGGTCACATTTACTGGAGATCTGGTTTTTTTGAGGGGGTGCATTGTTGTTTTTAATTGAGGTATAGTTGATGTACAATATTATATAAGTTTCAGGTGTTAACAGTGATTCTGGAGATCTGTCTTATAGTTACCAAAGAGTAATGCATGCCTTTCCAGAGTTATTTCAGGATTTGAGATTTAAATTTTGACCTCTATATTTGCCAAAGCTGTTTAGTTATATCAGAGCATAAAATAGCCATGGAATGTGCTCTTTTGACCCATTACTATCTGTGTTAACATATAAATGCTATCAATACAAAACTAGTATTACAACAGTAAATAAATACTGAGGTAAATTTCATTTAATTGGTATGACCATTTAGAGTAAATGCGAGACTTACCTGATTGTAGTTTATACTCTGATGTTTAACTTTTTGTATTGCAGTGATTTTTTTTTTTTTGGTAACAGCTTTATTGACATGTAATTCATATACCATATGATTCACCCATTTAAAGTATACAATTCAGTGGTTTTTAGCATATTCACAGAGTTGTGAAAACATCACTACAATCTATTTTAGAACATTTTATCACCCCCTAAAGAGACTCCATATCCATTAGTAGTCACTCCCAATTTCCCCTCCACCAGCAACAGGCAAACTTTAATCTGTTTTCCATCCCTGTTGGTTTTCCTATTCTGGACATTTCATACAAATGGAATCATACAATATGTGGTCTTTTATGACTGGTTTCTTTCACTTAGCATAATGCTTCTGAGGTTCATCCATATTGTAGCTTGTATCAGTACTTCGTTCCTTTTTAAGGCTGTATTAGTACTTGTGTATCAGTACTTTATTCTTTTTTATGGCTGAATATTATTCCATTGTATGGATATACCATATTTTATTTATTCACTCATAAGTTGATGAGCATTTGGGTTGTTTCCACTTTTTGGCTGTAATGAATAATGCTCTCATGAAAATTCATGTACAAGTTTTTGTGTGTACATTTCTCTCGAGTAGAATTGCTAGGAGTGGAACAACTAGGATTATATAATAATTCTTACATTTAACATTTTGAAGAACTGCCAAACTGTTTTCCAAAGCTACTGCACCACTGTACGTTCCCACCAGCAATATATGAGGGCTGCAATTTCTCCACATCCTGTCAGCACGTGCTGCTACCTGTCTTTTTCATTATAGTCATTTAGTTGGTCTGAGGTGATACATTACTGGAGTTTTGATTTGCATTTCCTTAATGACTAATGATGTTGAGCATCTTTTCATGTGCTTATTTCATGTGTATATCTTCTTTGAAGAAATGTCTATTCAGATCATTTGCCCATTTGTTAATTGGGTTATTTGTCTTTTTATTGGGTTGTAAGAGTTCTTTATATATTCTGTATACAAGTCCCTTATTAGAGATATGATTTGCAAATATTTTCTCTCATTATGTGGTTATCTTTTAACTTTCTTAATAGTGTCCTTCAAAGCACAAAAGTTTTAATTTTTACCAAGTCCATTTATCTATTCTTTCTTTGGTTGCTTGTGCTTTCAGTATCATATTTAAGAAATCATTGCCTAACCCAAGGTCATGAAGATTTACTCCTATGTTTTCTTCTAAGAGTTTTAGAGTTTTAGCTCTTACAGTCTGGTCTTTGATACATTTTGAGTTAATTTTTGTATTTAGTATGAGGTAGGGGTCCAAATTCATTCTTTTGCATGTAGATATCCAGTTGTCCCAGCACCATTTGTTGATAATACTGTTGTTTCCCTCACTGAATTGTTTTGGCATCCTTGTCAAAAACCAGTTATGGCCTGCATAATGTGTGATCTTTTTAATATTAATGTGAAGCTTAATTTTCTAAAAATGTATATTGCCTTCATTTTTATAGGTTACTATTAGAGCTTCATTTGGACCTCCTCATTCAGGGTCATCAACTACATCTTCCAAGGATACTCCAAGCACTTCTTCTCTTCAGGTCTCACCTCCAAGGTCTACAAGTACAACTGCTGAAAATCCTACAAGAGCTAATGAAAGTCAATATAAGACAAGAAAGCCTTGTGCAGCTACGTCCACTGAAAGTAAGCAAGGTAGAGGTGCATTTGAATATAAAGCAACAACCTATTACAAGCAAAAGCAAGAGCGCAACAGGAAGAATAAAGTCAGCATAGCTTTGAAGAACTTAAGGTAATATCTTTTATTCCTGATATACAATCCTAATTTAATATTAAATATTAAAGGTTATTTTAATATAGCTTAGCATATCACTAGATATGCACATTTACATGATAATCACTTATCTGGCATGAAGGCCAAGAAGATAATAAAAAGGTACTTTTTACAACTGCTGAACAGAACTTGAATTACTGAGTTTATTGTATAATTGTCATCTTTTACACTAATCTTATATTTTATGCTTATATCTTGTGATAGTTGAATTGTTCACGTGATCCTTTTTATTCCAAGGAAACATTAACTGGTATTAGACTTTTTTACTTATTCTAGCCTGTTGTTTCCAAGCAGATTTTCAAATTATAAGTCTCTATTTAAAGATTTAATTTAAACACCTTGGCTTCAATTAATAAAACATTAATAAGGCTTTACCTTATTTTTTTGTTTTACAATATATTTTTATCATTTTTTTCTGTCTCCATAAGGTGTCTTCAGGGAGTTCACAAGTGCATTGAGTGTCGTTCCGGAATAAAAGATTTTGCAAGCCACTTTTCAATGTATATGCACTGTAATTTTTGCAGATACAAAACAAACTGTAACAAAGCCTTTGTAAATCATATGGTGAGGTGAGTTAAACATGTACACTGCCAGTCAAAACTGCCATTCAAGATACTTGGTTTTTGAAAACAAAGCCAGTTTGTCACATCAAGGATCTAAAAAGATCTAGCAACAGGGAACTTCTAGGATATTACCCAATACTGTTTTCCAGCATAATAACTCATGAAATTAGTGGAACAAAAATTTCAAGAACAGTTAGACTAATGAAATTAGAATAGGTTTGTTAGGGAAATTATTTTTTGAAGTCTTTCAAAAAGTGGTCCATAAAATTTTAAATGTTTCCAAAATATTTATCAAATAAATACATGTAACCACGTGAGTGTTATGCACTTCAAAGCAGTCAACTTTTAGAGACTTCAGCTTTGTCAGAGACGCCAGGAACGTCATCGGTGCTCACATGCTCGCTCTCTCGCGCTCGCTCTCTCTCTCATCCATCTGTCTGTCCATTTGTCTTTCAAGCCATCTATCTTTGCATTCATTTGATGAATGTGAAATGAGGGAGTACAGGGATATTCCAGTCATGACGCTACTGTTGGAATTTCTTTTCATATATCAATTCTGTTTACATTATTTGAGCACCTACCATGTACTCTATTGCTAGAGAAAGACTTCAGAGCCCACATTACTTTCATTTGAACCTCATTGGTACTTTATGCCTCCGGGATAGATTTTTTTTAATAGACAAAAATTATTCAGATATAAATATACTAAGTTGATTATTCAGATTGAGGTAGTTCCATTTATTTTCAGTCAGAAATAAGGTATAACCAATAAAAGTGGTTTTCTTGCAAATCATAACAAGACCTCTACATTACTTTATGGTCATAGTTAACTACCACTTTCAAGGATTTGCCCACATTTTTTAATGCCTTCAGAACTTAGCTCTCAGTTGTTTTTTTTTTCCCCTTGATGATCAGCCCGTCATCATGTTGCCTTAACTTCTTTAATGCCAGCACTTCACATCCACCTCTGAGGTGTTGTACCCCCTTCTTTACCACCATCCAATTTTACCTCATCATATACAATATTCATTCGTTTTGAAATCTCATTACCCCAGGACTTTCAGTCTTGACCCCTCTTTCCAGTCCAGCATCACCAATCCAATCGTATAGTCAGCTTCACCCTCAAGTTCATCTGTTTTGAATGTTGCTTTGTTTTTTGTTCTAGAATCCTTTACATCTTCAATCATGCTTAACCTTGCTATCCTTGACTCTCTTATCCTTTTTGATATTCCTCTATGCTCAATTCTAGACCACCAAACTGTGCTTGATTCAGTCAGCTCTGAATTCCTGATCTTTAACTTTAATGTGGTCCTGTCTTTTTAAAAATACCTCTTTGTTTTTATCTACCACATGTTTAAATCCTTTTCAGTACTGTCAAGATTTTATTCTAGTCTCTCAGTTGTTAACCTTGCCTACTAGTTACTCAGAGGTCATCCTTTTCATTTTTCCCAAGGTTAACCTCTTTCTACCTCGTTTTTTTTTCCTTCATCCAGACATTAATCTCAGAAAAAGATATGTCCTCTTTTTCAAAGTTAATCCTGCCCCTCATCTCCTCCATTTCCTCCATAATCTTATGCACCTTCATTTTATCTTTTTCTCTCTGCCACATTCCTTCTGCCTGCAAATATTTTCAGGTATTTTTTTTTTTTTTAGGATGAGGGAGATTTGCCTTTACTTTGCATATTTTCTTATCTTCCTTTTACTGTCAACATTTGTAAAGAGTATTCTTTACTATCTTGTTTGTCATTTCTTTACCCTTTGTAATTTGAGTATCACCCCCATCTATCAGTTCAAGCTGCCCCTTTGAAGGTTATCAGTCATGTCCTAATCACTCAGTGTACTCACTGCTTTTCATTCTTACTCCTCCATGACTTCTTTAGAGTATTTGATACTTTCGATCACTCACTTTTGAAACTCTTCTCAACTTCTCTTAAACTATTACCACCATTTTTTTCTTGTTTGCTACTCCTCTGTTTCATTACCTTTTCTTTCTTCAGCTCTTCCTGCCTCTTTACGTTTCTTTTCTTGGTACTTCAACCACTCTCAGAGTTCTATCTTTTACCTTTCAACTGTAAATCCTCCAATTTCAATGCTGAGTTTTCCTGAGATCCAACTCTTCATCTCTAACTATTTGATAGATATTTTCACCTTTAACTCACTGGCATTTATATAGGACACAAATAAGTCAAACATTTTTGTCTGTCTGGGATCCAAACTCTTATCACCCCAATACCCTTTAAGCTCAGTCTGTCTCCATGCATTATTTCCATAAATGTGGAGCATCACCTGGAAATAATACACTTTAAGTTTCTGAAGCCTGTGGAGTTCTCTTGATCTGCCACCATTCATCATGGCTTCCTGAAAGTCCATCTTCTGTAATTTACCACTCTGCCTCACAACTACTGCAGTGGTTCTGCACCCATACCTCAGTTGTTCCAAACCAGACCACAGCCACCCTCTCTCTCAGTATACTGCTGGGGAGAATGCTGGTCTCTTATTCTGTGCCAAACACATGGCTGCCCCAATGGGGCTTTAATTCTGCCCCTAATTTCCAAGAGATTAAATTGGAAATTATCTTTGGTGTTTCTTAAACCCATGGATCATTCTGTCCTCTCCTTTCCCATTTTCCATAGGCTCCTCAACTGCCCTGTAGGACCTCTAACCCCATTCTATCCCAAAATATTCCCAATTGGCTCCAGGCTTCCTTCATAGCCTTTTTCTAATTTCCAGTTAGCCCCAGCCCTGCACTGCATTGTCGTCACGCACACTGATTGCTTACTCATCGTCAGCCTCATGTAGAACTGAAATCTTCCACTTCTGCTCTTCTAAGGGCCTTGAAGCTCTCTCTGTTTCCCCTACTTCATTGGTGCCTTGCTTCCCTGGTTGCCTCAAGTACCTCCCCGTTAATTGGATACCCTCACTCCGACCCATGTGGACTTTTGTTATAGGATTAAGCTCTGTACATACAGAAGCTTCATTTTTCTCAGAGGTTGAGTATCTTTATTCTCAGCCCATACCAACTCTGTAATCATAGAGAAGTCAAGCCTCCCAGATTAATTAATCTTCCCCAATGTATAGTTTGTCCCGTATTCAATATCTAAAGTGACTTTTCCTTATTCTTTGGAATGCCCTTCTCCTTCCCTTTCATTTTACCTTCTGTGAAGTATCTGATCACCACAGCCACTCGTAGGAATCAGTTGTTTCTTTTTGAGTTCTGTACTACTCAGCTGTTCTGCCTCATATTAAATATGTGTCTATGTCTTACCTACTTGAGAGAGCAGTTCTTTGTATTCACCATAGCACCTATTCTGAGGATTTTTTCTTGGGATTATAGGTAGCCATTCTTTGCCGATGTATACATGGTATGCTGATGATAGTTACTGTGTGTCTAAGGGTAACCATTGACTTGATGTGTTGTCTGGTTTGGGTCTGTCAGTGCAAGCTAGGGCTAGTACTTTTCAAACTTTATCTTGCGTAAGAATCGTCTGAAAAACTTGTTGAAACTGATTTCTGGGCTCCACCACCAGAGATTAATTCAGTAGGTCTGGAGTGGGAGCTGAGACTTTGTATTCCTAATAAGCTCCCAGGTGATACGGATGCTGCTGGTCTATGGACCACAGTTTGAGTAATACTGTGCTACACTAATCCCAGCTAATTCTGCCTGACTTTCTAATACAGGAAAGCTTTCCCTATCAGTTTAAAAGGGGATATAAAAGCTATTAGCATTGGCTACAAAATTTGGTTAGTGGTTTTCTGTTCTGTGCGTAGAGAAAGTACTGTTTTAACTCATGAGCTCTGCTTTTAATTCGCGTTCTTTAAAAGCTCTCCTAGTAATTGCAAAAGATTCTTTAAATGTTTCATTTTACTGATGGTAAGTAATGTCATTTAGCCCAAGAAACATTTACTTCCAGGATCATTCAGATTGGTCCCCTGGGCTAAGTATATCAAGATTAGAAAGTAATAATTATTATTCATAACAATTTATATTACAGCAAAATACATTATTAGCCAATACCTTTTAAGTTGTTCTCAACTCTTAACAGTTGAAAAAATTAATTTGATGCTCTTTGCATTTTTAACTCTAAAGGTTTTTTTTTTAATAATGGTGAGGTATGATCATTTAAGAATATCCTCAGGGAAATATGTTGTTCGAAAACACACAGGGAATATGAAACGTAAGATAAAAATCTTGAATTAAACAGAGATGCTAATAGAGCTTTATAATTTAAATCATGGTCTTTTATTCAAAACTAAGAAACTAAGCATAGGCTTGAAAACTGGTCATAAAATTAATTAATGGCTTATTGTATAATAAAATCTCATTTGTCTTTTGTCTCTCCAGCTCTCATAGCGACCAGCCAACTGAACAGTTTTATATTTTTAAGAAGCATTCTGGAACTCTCAGGTAACTACTCGATCTTTTTTCATTCTCTCTATTGAAAAATTATAGTAGCTTTTTAACCTGATGCTGGAGTGCCTAGTTTGGAAAATGAAATGATTGCTACTAGACATAATAGAGTTCTGTACTTTATATCCTTAGCTCAAAGAGGGGATTGCCTATATTCTCTAGCTAAACTTGTTTCAGTGATGTCAGGCATTAAGGTGAAACTTCCATGAATTTGCATTATAAAATTAAAAAAATAAGGCTCTCCAGCAATATTTGAAAATTTAAAAGACTTTTAAGATGCCTAGTAAAGTGACTAACACTACTTTGGTTGTGATCAATATATAGCCTTCATAATCCTTGGGGCTTTTTAATTTTTGAAGTAAAAGTACACAACTTGTTTACTGTTCAGAGGAATTGTTGTGAACATTTCTAAAGGCATTGATAATTCATTTTGGTTATACCACACACACTTAGCTCAGAATCCACTAAGCACCATCTTTTTCACATTCTTCTAATTCATTTTCACTCCATATTCCTTTGTTTAAGTTCTCATTGCTATTTGAAATACCAGTGTCAAGATCTTTGTAGCAGGAGGCTAAGACATAGACTTTAAGTTTAGCCAATACTTGTTTTGATGCTTTGGGTTAGTGGAAAAGTAGAAGAGGGGATGCTGTGTCTCAGGACCTTTGTATTTATTATTCCTTTTGCCTCATTTCCTCTTCCCCAGATATCTGCATGGGTAGCTAGCTCCCATGGTAGCTACCTTTAGGTAGCTCCTTTAGGTCTCTCCTCCAATGAGTGAGCCTTTCCTGGACCGCCCCATTTAAAGTAGCATCCTTTCCCCGGGCCCCACCCCCAGCACTCCCTATCTCCCTTTCTTGTTTTGTTTTTACTTCATGGCAGCTTTTTACTGTTCAATGTATTGTACATTGTATATTTCACCCTCTTGTTTATTGTCTATATCTTCTCACTAGAATGTGTGGAGTTCAGATACTGAGCTATGCCAGACATTTGCTGGGTATTGAATAGTGCCTGGCACATCATAGGCATTCCATAAATATTTGTTGAGTAAATTAATATTGAAAGTGACATATGTGGAGTATGTGGATGATAGACAAATAGCTCATAGGCAGAGGAAAGTTTGATTCCATTTTTAAAATATATTAGTGCTATTTTTAAAATATTACTAAATTCAAGGCATTAGAAGTTTCTGATAAACTATATTTAGGTATTAACCTGTACTAAAAATTTTTATAGTAATGAAAAGGATTTGTAAAGATGAGAATTTAATTTGATTTTTACCTCACTATTGTCAAACACAGTTTTGTGTTTGGTTCTTAAATTAACTGTATGACTTTAAAGATCCGAGGTGCTTTTTTCTTACCTTGGGTGGATCTCAAATTTAAACAGAAAATTGGTTATTTTCTGTATATGGGAGTTTTCATACTTGTAATTTTACAAAGCAATAAATTTCGTGGTTAATATTTTGTTAAAATGCAGTGTTCATTCTTTAACTATTTATTGTACATCTATTATGTATAACACAATGTAGCAAGTCCTATAAAGATGACAGTGATGAAGAAGGCTTGGTACCAACCTTCAAGGAATGTACCATTTACAGTAAGGTGTGAACATAAATAACTACAGAAATTAATGCAAGGAGGTTTGTAATAAGTGCAATGAGAGTTACTGATTTCAAAAGAAAGAAAGGTTTCTACTTATAAGAAGAGGCACGGGGCATTTTAGTTGGAATAAGTAGCATGAATAAAAAGGCAGACAGGAAAAAAGCAGAAGACATACACAATGAATGACAAGTAGTACAGTTTGAATGGAGCATGAAGTTCATGTAACATAGCATTAAGTTCAGAGTCTGGGGAAACAGTTTTGAGCTGAGATCCAGATTGCAGAATCCTTGAAAAAGGCTGGGGAACTTGGACTTAATTTTAATTTGAGGATGTTGGGAAAGCCATTGGGGTTTTGTGTAGAATCAAGGGTACTGAAAGAAGATCAGTTTGGAGGGGTATACAAGGTGAGTTGTAGCTACATGAGGCACATAGACTGGTTAAGACTATTGCAGTAGTTAACACTGATTTAATAAGATAACCTGGGTTAAGGTGGCGAGGTGGTGTAATGTCACATTTAAGAATATGGGCTCTGAAAGGGAACCCTCTTGCACTGTTGGTGGGAATGTAAATTGATACAGCCACTATGGAGAACAGTATGGAGGTTCCTTAAAAAACTAAAAATAGAACTACCATATGACCCAGCAATCCCACTACTGGGCATATACCCTGAGAAAACCATAATTCAAAAAGAGACAGCTCCAGACTTTTTCCCGGACTCCCTCCCGGCTAGCTGTGGCGCACTAGCCCCCTTCAGGCTGTGTTTACGCAGCCAACCCCAGTCCTCTCCCTGGGATCCAACCGAAGCCGGAGCCTCAGCTCCCAGCCCCCGCCCGCCCCGGCGGGTGAGCAGACAAGCCTCTCGGGCTGGTGAGTGCTGCTCGGCACCCATCCTCTGTGCGGGAACCTCTCCGCTTTGCCCTCCGCACCCCTGTGGCTGCGCTCTCCTCCATGGCTCGGAAGCTTTCCCCCTCCGCCACCCGCAGTCTCCGCCCGCGAAGGGGCTTCTAGTGGGTGGAAACCTTTCCTCCTTCACAGCTCCTTCCCACTGGTGCAGGTCCCGTCCCTATTCTTTTGTCTCTGTTTTTTCTTTTTTCTTTTGCCCTACCCAAGTACATGGGGAGTTTCTTGCCTTTTGGCAGATCTGAGGTCTTCTGCCAGCGTTCAGTAGGTGTTCTGTAGGAGTTGTTCCACACGTAGATGTATTTCTGATGTATTTGTGGGGAGAAAGGTGATCTCCACCTCTTACTCTTCCGCCATCTTGAAACTCCCTGCATGATTTATTTTTAAGGCCTCCTTTCTTTTCTGATTTTATCATCAATTAAATAGGACATTAGATTGTAGGCTTCACAGAGTGTATCCTTTTTTGTTCACTCTTGTATCCATAAGACCTAGTAGTACAGAGTATGTAACGAAGGTTCTCAGAAAATGTGTATTGAATGGATGAATATTGTAGCCTTGCTTTGCAGATGGGCAAAGGCATGGAAAGATTGTACCTTGCACAAGTTATATAAGTTAGTGGAGTCATGACTGGGCTTTCGTTCTCTTCACTCATATCTTTTGGAAACCGGCATGAGAGGGAACAGCTTATAGAGCACTAAATGCTAGCATAATTTAGACATGGCTATGCCGTTTTCTAGAGACATGGTTATACCATTTCATATATATCGGGCTTATATAACAAAATTTGCAAATGGTGATCATGACACATAAAAAACAAATCAAGTTATTACATGGAAAACTAATGCTTGAACTTGTATATGGATTTTCATAAAAGATAAAAACCTTTCTGTCTTCTTTTTTTCATAGGGGCATGACTCTGGTGTGCATTAAATGTAATTTCCTAACTGATTCTTCTGGTTTAGATCTTATGGCTAAACACTTAAGTCAATGTAAAACTCATACTTGCCAAGTTATAGTAGAGAATGGTACGTATATAATTGTGTTACTTTGGATTTCTGATACTTATTCCAGTGTTTTTGATCAGCCACAATACGGCTCTTACATATTAAAATGATAGTTTCATTCCTCATATATTCTTTAAAAAAATTTTTTATTGAAGTATAGTTGATTTACAATGTTGTGTTAGTCTCTGGTGTACAGCAAAGTGATTCAGTTACACACATATACATAGATTCTTTTTCGGATTCTTTTCCACTATAGTTTATTATAAGATATTGAATATAGTTCCCTGTGCTATACAGTAGGACCTTGTTGTTTATCTGTTTTATATATAGTAGTTTGTATCTGCTAATCCCAAACTCCTAATTTATCCCTTCCCCCCTTTCCCCTTTTCATTCCTCATATATTCTATTTTAAATGTAAAACTCTTCTAATTTCAGTTCCTGGAAGTATCTCAGCTTCTGGACCCACTTCTGCGTAAGTTTAATATTCATTCAGCGCATTTTTCTTTGATGGATTTTAGCACTGTTGCATTTTTTAAATGTATCATTAATAGAAATGAAAAATATTAAAGTATTTTGTTTTTGTTTTTGTTTTTAAAGCCACTTGTTGAAATAGATTCCTGCTCTATGGAGCTCGTGCAACCTGGTGCAAGACAAGTTGGAATTTCCTAAGTTCAAAGTTCTGAAGTGTTTTCTTACACAAAGGCAGTTTCCTAAGTTCAAAGTTCTGAAGTGTTTTCTCATACGAAGGCGGTTAAACAGCCAAGTTCATGACACTAGTTCTCATTATTCAGCTCTTTTCAGCTTTCAGATGGCACTAGAGTCTTATTCCACCTTATCTTTGTGTCAGGTTAACATATCTTAACATATGCTTTTCTCTCCAGTTGGCTCTCTTCAAAAATAACTTTTGTTGCTATGGTCTTTTCTTGCTTTGCTTAAAATAATTTGTGTTTTTCTCTGCTATACTTGCTTTCAGAATATTGCATTCCAAAAGATGTGACTGTTCATCGTTTTTTGTCTGTTTTGTCTGGTTTCTTCGTTAATTTCTTATAAGTCTTAAAATTTTAGGTCAGATAGCTGTCTTTTTCCTCATTCCTTGGCTGTCATTGTTCTATTTTTCATATTTTTCAGATGCAGAAGCAACACAGAAATTTCAAAAAAAGTCCAGGGTACTCCTGGTCAGTGTCCCCCTTCGATGGACACATCTGATGCCTGTTCTCTCTTTCCAAGGAATGTGAATTGTTTGACTGTGAGACCTCCTCTAGGTTGTGGCCTTAAGAAATCAGATCTTAGGGAGAGTCCGTTCCTTCATGCCTGGCCTCCCATAAGACTGATGCTAATGTGGCCAGAGATGACCTCAAGGCCCACCAAATTGAGCACACCTTCCCACTGGGGGCTTTGGTTCTTGATCTTAAGCTTATGGGTCGATTCTGACCAAGAAAAAAGCCTATCAAATCAATGCTTCAACATCCAAGTTGAAGTTTAATCATTTTGGCTGCTGCCCTTTAATCTTTCTCTAGCATGCATGCAGTCCAAGGAATATAAAAACTGGTTATGTAGGGAACCAAGGTTACTTTCATGTTCTTGGAAAACAAATTTCTAAAGCAGTTCTAAAATTAGTTATTTTTACTGTCATTTAAAGTTTTATCCAGTGTTAAACCCTAGGAGTTTTCAGCAATACTAATATTCAATTTTTTTTTTAAGTCTAATTTAATTTTGTTGTCTTGGTTTTATGTTGTCTTCACCAAATTTATTAACGTCCATTTTGTTATGTCCTCTTTTATTTCTTGTCTTTTAAACTTGTTTTGTGTTTGTTTTGTTTCATTAATAACTCCCCAAAAAGTCCTTACAATTCTCCAAGATTTTATGTAGCTACCTATTGGTAGCTTCTTAATTTGGTAATTGTTCAGACCCTTAGACATTATTATATCCTCTGTCTATCTTGGGACCATCATTAACATTATCTTAGTGATTGTGAGGTCAAAGACATAAAGAATTGGCAAAAAACACTTCCTACAGACCTTAAAACAAATTTTAGAGTTACATTTTCTGTACATCTAACACATAATGTCTTCTTAGCCATTAATGTAATTCCTTTGGATAAAGATAATATATCCAGAAAATATTGGGACCAAAAACTGCACTTGTTTCTTGCCCATATATATATAGATGTATATTTTTTTTTATTTGGTGTTTGTTTATTTTGGTTACATTGAATATAGATTTGCTGAACAGTTTTGATGTTATTACTTATTTTTTTAATAAAAGTTGTATTGTTAAAATGCCTCCGGAATTATTTTCTAATAAATAACTTCAAATAAAAGCTGTAGATTTTGTCATACAACTAGGAGCATTGCTTTGCTTCTTACATGGAAGCCTGATTACTTGGCCTACAGACTGAGAGCTTTTATCTGTTGAATCCATCTTCTGGTTTTTCCTTCAGCACAGTTAAAAGCTCACTATGTATAGTTTACTAATTTTTAGAACTTTAAAGGGTGGCAAGAGTCCCTTTGTAATCCTAATAACCATAAAGGTGGGCAGGCTCAGAAGTTGTTTGGCTCAATCATGAGTGGTTTTTTTCCTCTTAACATTAGAACTTCTTGAATTGTACTTTGAAACTTAGTCCGTTTGGGCTGCTATAACAGAATTGGATGGCTTATAAACAATAGAAATTTATTCCTCATTGTTCTGGAGGCTGGAAGTCCATGACCACGGTGCTGGCAGATTCATTGTCTGTTGAGGACCTGCTTCCTGGTTCTTAGACAGTCGTCTTCTCTCTGTGTCCTCACATGGTGGAAAGGGCAAGAGAGTTCTCTGTGGTCTCTTACAAGGGCATTAATCTCATTCATGAGGGCTCCACCCTCATGACCTAATCACCTAATGATGCCTCACCTCCAAATACCATCACATTGGGGATTAGGTTTCAGCATTTGAATTTGGCTAGGGGGAGGGGGAAACAAATATTCAGCCTATAGCAGAAACATATTGAAAGCCAATTTCAAGGACCACTTGTTATGTAGTCTACTTGTAACTCATAGTCAAAAGAGTTGAATTTAATAGTTTTAATTTTCCAGACTGATTTCTGCTGTAAATGATTTTACAAAATTTCCAAAAGTTGCTTGTTTCTTAGTAGTGGACTCGGCGATATTTCTAGTCTTTATTTCCATATCTGTCTCTAAGATGTTTTTTCATTCACCATCTTTCTATCCATTTTTTTTTACTCTTCAAAAATTGTGGTAAAAATATATAACATAAAATGTACCATTTTAACCATTTTCAGGTGAATAATTCATCAGTATTAATTGCACCAAGCTTTAAACTTTTGCCCAGAAATAACTTCTTTGTGGTTTTAACATAGGTTCTCTTTTTATATACCGATATTTTCTCTGCCTCTGTCATAGTTCACAAATACGATAAACCACATTCTTGCTATAGGAATATTTTAGGCAGGGGTGAACCTTTGTGTTCTTCCATAGGATTCTATTTCTTACAGTATATATTAGGTTCATTTTCTTAAAGTATAATGCTCTTAAAATTCTGTGTCCCGTAGCATCATTTTTTTACTTCATTTAAATAAAACATCTCAGTCAATACTAAGCTTGCTTATTTTATAGGCAGTTAGTTGAGTTTTAATTGGTGCTAATGAGTTTTAGCTTGACAGTCTGATCTCTTTACTTTCAGGCTATTCTAAATAGTCCTTTCACCTGATTTAGAAATAGCCATCTTACGCACGCATGCGTCTTGGTTACAGCTGAATAAAAAGTGTGATTGGCTCAGTTTCAATCCATCACCATTATTAGAAAAATAACCTCTGAACTACAAAGACTGTTTCTTACTCTGTTTTGTCAAACTTTGCCAAAACGCCTCTTTGGACCTCATTTATTTGTTTAGTAAATATTTATCGAGCACTTAACTATGTGCCTGACACTATTCTAGGTGCTGGCAAAACAGACTGAAATCTCTGCCCCTGTGGAGCTTATTTTTCAGTGTCGGAAGATAGACAATAGAAAATAAGAAAAGTGTATAGTATGTTAGATGATGATCAATACTCTTGAGAAAAATTAAGTACGGAAGGAAGATAGTGAGTATGGATTGGTAGTTGGGAGGTTGCAGTTTTAAATTTGGTGATCCGAATAGGCCTCCATGACTGGATGACAACTGAGTTAAAGACCTGGAGATAAGGAAGTGAGCCACTTGGGTATCTATCAGAAGAGCATTCCAAAGAGAGAACAGCAAAGGCAAAAGCCTTGAAGGGGGAGTTGGAATCCTCATTCGTTGCTGATGGTAATGCAAAGTGGTTCAGCCACTGTGAAAAACAGTTTGGTGGTTGCTCAAAAAGTTAAACAGAATTACCACATGACCCAGCAATTCCACTCCAAGGTATGTATCCAAAAGCCTCGAAAGCAGGGACTCAGATACTTGTACATGCATGTTCATAGCACTATTCACAATAGCCAAAAGAGGGAAACAGGCTAAATATCATAAACAGATGAAGGGATAAATAAATTGTAGTATATTCATAAAATGGACTATTATCTAGCCATGAAAAGGAATGAAGTAATGATACATGCTACAATGTGGATGGACCTCAAAAACACGATGCTAAGTGAAAAAAAATCACAGGTCACATATTGTATAATTTACATTTATATGGAATATACAGAATAGGCAAATCTATAGAGACAGAAAAAGCAGATTGGTGTTTGCCAGGGGCTATGGGGAGGAGGGAATGGGGAGCGACTGCTTAACGGGTACAGGGTTTTCTTTTCAGGGTGATGACAGTGTGGAGGAACTAGACAGAGAAGATGGTTGCACAACATTGTGAATGTACTGAATGCAACTGAATTGTTCACTTCAGAATGGTTAATTCTATGGCATGTGAATCTTCTACAAAAAAAACCAAAAACAAACAAAAAAAACCTTAGCGAACTAGGAATATGAAGGAAACCTCCTTAACCTAACCTAAACCTAATAAAAATCTACAACTAGCATAATGAGAGGAAGAAAAAGAAGGGCCCTGAAGTAGGATCATGCCTGGCTCAAGGAACAGCAACAAGATTGATGGGGCTGCAGTAGAGTTGGGGAGAGGGGGGACAGTAGTAGGAAATGGAGCCTGAGAGGTAATGTGGACCATGTAGTATAGAGCCTTACAGGCAATTGTGAAGATTTGGCTTTTATTCTGGGAGAGGAAGCCATTAGTGGATTTTGAACAAAGGAGTGTTGTGTTTTTTATTTTTTAATTTTTATTCTTTATTGAAGTGTAGTTGATTTACAATGTTTCAGGTGTACAGCAAAGTGATTCAGTTATACATACATATATACTTATTCTTTTCTAAGTTATTACAAGATATTGAATATAGTTCCTTGTGCTATACAGTAAATCCTTGTTGTCTATTTTATATACAGTAGTGTGTATCTGTTAATCTCAGATTCCAAATTCACCCCTCCCCCCTTTCCCTTTTGGTAACCAGAAGTTTGTTTTCTATGTCTGTGAGTCTGTTTTGTTTTGTTTTTTAATTTAATTTTTTAAATTTTAATTTATTTTATTTTTGGCTGTGTTGGGTCTTCGTTCGGTCTTCACGCTTCACGCAGGCTTTTTCTAGTTGTGGCGAGCAGGGGCTACTCTTCATTGCGGCGTGCGGGCTTCTCATTGCGGTGGCTTCTCTTGTTGCGGAGCGTGGGCTCTAGGCACGCGGGCTTCAGTAGTTGTGGCACACGGGCTCTAGAGCGCAGGCTCAGTAGTTGTGATGCACGGGGCTTAGTTGCTCCGCGGCATGTGGGATCTTCCCGGTCCAGGGCTCAAACCCGTGTCCCCTGCATTGGCAGGCAGATTCTTAACCACTGCACCACCAGGGAAGTCCTATTTCTGTTTTGTAAATAAGTTCATTTGTATCATTTTTTTAGATTCCACATATAAGTGATACAGTATGATATTTGTCTTTCTCTGACTTACTTCCGTTAGTATGATAATCTCTAGGTCCATCCATGTTGCTGCAGATGGCATTATTTCATTCTTTTTTTATGGCTGAGTAGTATCCCATTGTGTGTGTGTGTGTGTGTGTGTGTATCCCACATCTTCTTTATCCATTCATCTGTCAGTAAACATTTAGGTTGCTTCCATGTCTTGGCTATTGTAAATAGTGCTGCAATGAACATTGGGGTGCATGTATCTTTTTGAGTTAGAGTTTTCTCCAGATATATGCCCAGGAGTGGGATTGCTGGATCATAGCGTAACTCTATTTTTAGTTTTTTAAGGAATCTCCATACTGGCTGCACCAATTTACATTCGCACCAACAGTGTAGGAGGGTTCCCTTTTCTCCACACCCTCTCCAGATGAATACAGGAGTGTTTTATACCTCAGTGAAAAACAA
Source organism: Eschrichtius robustus (assembly GCF_028021215.1). Taxonomy (NCBI): domain Eukaryota; kingdom Metazoa; phylum Chordata; class Mammalia; order Artiodactyla; family Eschrichtiidae; genus Eschrichtius; species Eschrichtius robustus. Next base: position 114,160,074 of record NC_090845.1, on the reverse strand, counting down.
AAATTCTTAAGTACAGTGAACAGGATCACTCTAGCTGCTGACTTGAGAATAAGACGCAGGGGACCAAGGGCAGAATCAGGGAGATCAGCTAGGAAGCTATTGTAATAATCCAGGTGGGAGATAACAGGGCTTTGGAGTAAGATGGTAAGAGTGTACGTTCATAAGTGGTTCAACTGCGGCTATATCGTGAAAGTTGAGCCAACAGAATTTGTTGATGGTTTGGATGTGAGGTGTGAGAGAAAAAGTGTTGTAGGGGACACCACAGTCATTAGCCTAATCACCTGGGAAGATAATGTTGATACTAACTGAGGTGGAGAAGACTAAAAGAGGAGCAGATTTGGGAGGGAAGATGAGGACTTTGATTTGGGACATGTTTGAATTTGAGATGCCTATTAGATATCCAAGTGGGGATGTCAAGGACATTCTCATGTGTGAGCTTGGAGTTTAGGGGAGAGGTCCAGGCTGTCAATAACATTAAAAATTTTTTTTAAGTCACAAGACGATATGAGCTCTCCGAGGGATAGAGGAGAGGTAGAGAACGGACAAGGTCCACAGATAAAGCCCTGGGGCATTCCAACAATAAGTGGTTAGAGAGATGAGAAGGAATCAGCAGAGGAGACTGAGGCGTGGCTAGTGATGGGAGAAGAACACCAGGGAAGTGGCAGTATCCTTGACCTCAGATACCCTATTTGTAAAATGTGGGTACTAACTTGTTCTGGAGTTCTTGGATTTTATTATTGTATTTTTGTTATACCTAAACATCACTTATAATTTGTTCTTAGAGGAAAGTGAATTCAGAATGTCACATCCACTCTCCCCAATAGCAGAAACAGATTTTTTTATACATTGAGAGAATGAAATACCCCAATTATTCCTAGTCATGGTTAACTCTCTACATGTACTCTTGTAAAAGTAATACTCTTCCCATTTCTGCAAAAGAAGGGATCTAGGTCTAGAGCTGTTGTCCATAATTTGTAAATGATCTGCATAATAAAAGTGCCATGGTCAAATAAATTTAGGAAATGCTGGGTTACAGTTAAATAGATTCTTTATTGTGGGATTTTTCAAAATAAATTTAGGAAATGCTGGGTTACAGTTAAATAGATTCTTTATTGTGGGATTTTCCATGCTACATGTGGTTTATGGTTCTCTAAGAAAAAAATCAGCAGACATTTATTTGACTCTGGAATTTCACCCCCAATACATAATAACTTCTAAACATTAATCTCCATAAGATACAGTGTGGAGAATGCTGACCTAGAACAATCATTAGTCAGATTTTCTGAACTGGGAAATAAAAAATAGTTGGGTGAGAGTGTTGACTAAGGTGAACTTCTAGACATTTCATTCACGTTCATGAATCATTTGTAAGATGGAGTATGAAACTGGAGGCTAGCAATATCCACTTTCATAGTTTTGGAAATTATATCAGGAGAAACTTGTGTGCTCATGATTGTGGTCGTAAAGTATAAGAAGTACATAACTGGAAGAGACCAGTAATTTGTGTTGGAGTATATGGTCACTTTACATTGTTTCAAACTCAAGAGGCTTCAGACTCTTATTGAAATTATGTCTAACTTCTCTCTGTAACTCATGCTTATCAAATCTACACATTTGCCTACTTTTCTTGAAACTATTACTATTTTCAGCCAATTTTTATCTATTAAGGAGTTTCTTACTCTGTAAAGTTTACTTCCTGCTTAAACAGCTTCAAGAGATTTTCCTTGATACTAAGATTACGAGCTTCGATCCCAAACTCCACAGTGAAGCCTCCCTGTACCTTAAAGGGGCAGTTTGGTGGGGTGGCTGAGAGCCCAGGGCCTGCAGCAGACTACCTAGGTTGGAGTTCCTGCCCCGCCAGCAGCTAGATATTTTACTCTGGGCTCTGTGCTTCAGTTTCCTCATTTGTAAAATGCAAATAACAGCACCTACTCATAGGGTTGAGGGAATTAAACGAGTTAATACATGTATATAGCACTTAGAACAGTGACTGGCACCCAGGAGTGTAAGTCATCTTTGTTACTATTATTGTTAGTCTATTAATTACTAAACTTCCTGATTTTATTTCTACCTTCATTTTATTCAGATAGAATGACCCTAATCTCCCCCCTATTTTTCTTTTTTTTTTTAACATCTTTATTGGAGTATAATTGCTTTACGATGTTGTGTTAGTTTCTGCTTTATAACAAAGTGAATCAGCTATACGTATACGTATATCCCCATATCTCTTCCCTCTTGCATCTCCCTCCCTCCCACCCTCCCCATCCCACCCCTCTAGGTGGTCACAAAGCACCGAGCTGATCTCCCTGTGCTATGCGGCTGCTTCCCACTAGCTATCTATTTTACATTTGGTAGTGTATATATGTCCGTGCTACTCTCTCACTTCCTCCCAGCTTACCTTTCCCCCTCCCCATGTCCTCAAGTCCATTCTCTACGTCTGCGTCTTTATTCCTGTCCTGCCCCTAGGTTCATCAGAACCATTTTTTTTTTAGATTCCATATATATGTGTTAGCATACAGTATTTGTTTTTCTCTTTCTGACTTACTTCACTCTGTATGACAGACTCTAGGTCCATCCACCTCACTACAAATAACTCAATTTCATTCCTTTTTATGGCTGAGTAATATTCCATTGTATATATGTACCACATCTTCTTTATCCAGTCGTCTGTCGATGCGCATTTAGGTTGCTTCCATGTCCTGGCTATTGTAAATAGAGCTGCAATGAACATTGTGATACATGACTCTTTTTGAATTATGGTTTTCGCAGGGTATATGCCCAGTAGTGGGATTGCTGGGTCATATGGTAGTTCTATTTTTAGTTTTTCAAGGAACCTCCATACTGTTCTCCATAGTGGCTGTATCAATTTACATTCCCACCAACCTCCTCCCTATTTTTCATTCCCACCTTCCAACACCACTTTCACAATCATTTCTGTTAACTTTCTTTTCCTAACCCAGTATGTCTTTCTTGAGAATCATGGTTGAAGCACAGAGTACTAAAGGTAGGCATACCATTAGCTTTTGGTGTCTCAAGCTCACCAGACTTCTATTTTTAGGGAACGTGTATGAACGCTCCTAGGTTCCTTTGAGTCATAACTGTCTTTTATAAATAGTATTAGGGTATTTCTCCTAAATTACACTGCCTTGTACTTGATCACACCATGGTTCACCTCATACTCATATTCACACACCTCGATTCTCTGATTTTGAGATCCTTCCATGGCCTCACTCCTGTCACTTTGGTATTCGACCACGTGGAAAATCTTGCTGTCGTCAAGCAACTTGGAGAGGCTACTGTGCCCCTCTTCTACTGTTTTTAATCTTTCATACTGAAAAATATCTATGTATCAATACCACTGGGTTATATGGTGGTATGAAGGGAATTCAGGCTTGAAATAAGACAGTCCTAGGTTTAAATCCTGGATTTGAACCTAGCCAGCTGTGTAGCCTCAGGTGAATTACCTAAACTTGTCACGCCTCAGGTTCCTCATCAGTGAAAAGTGTATGTGTGTGTATATATATATATATATATATATATATATATATATATATATATATATATATATATATATATATATATATATAAATAATTTGGCACTGGCCTGACAAAAAGTAGGCGCTCGATAAATGCTATTGCTTACCCTAGTATTGCTAACATTAGTGCTATTCCTGCCGCTGCTCCTGCTGTGATTGCTTTCATTGCTGTTACTACTATTGCTACCGCTGGAAGGAGACCCTGGGAACTACACATCAGTGGAATCTTCTCATTGACAGCTTTAGAGGCAATCCGTCAGCGCTGTGGTTATCCGTAACTTTGGCTCGTAGTTCAGATGTCCTGCAGTACATTCCTCCAGACTGCAGTGTGGATGACATCTTACCACAATGCTTCAATTACACGTGGTATAATTGTCTAATGTCGGAAATGAGGGTAGTTCTGGCTTTTCCTGTCAAGACAATGAAAAGACACCGCCTTGTTAAAAATGAGTACAGAATCCAATTTGCTTTGGGGGAAAACATTCCTTTTGTGCTGAGAGAATCCCATCTTTACAGGAAATTTTTTAATGATTATTACCAGGAATTCATTTCCAGGAATCCCGGCTTCTTATCTAATACCAGTAATTTTATGAAAAAGTGTAATTGTAAGTACCAGCAGTAAAGTGGCCTTTCCTTTAATAGGACTTTGAAATGATTAAAAAGTACCTGCTTTTCTCAGAAGTTAGGGATATTTTCATTCAACCTGGGAATTGCTCCATCTGTTTGCCCCTTATCTCCTTTCCTGTCCTCCATTTTCTCCGGTATATCTACCTGAATAATTATAACATAGAACAGAAGGAACGTTTGAAGTTGTACAAGTTTCTCTTTCTTGATAAAATGTTGAGAACAGAATGGGGTATTTCTATCTAGCAAATCTTCAGAGCCTCAAAGCATAAGAATCCTTGGGTAAATCAATAAATATCTCAAGCTTAGAAAATTAGGCTATTTAACCAGTTGTCTATTTATTGATTGACTCGAATGTCCTAAAGACCACAGTTTGAAGTGATTTTAAAAGTTGATTAAGGGACTTCCCTGGTGGCACAGTGGTTAAGAATCTGCCTGCCAGTGCAGGAGACACGGGTTCGAGCTGTGGTCTGGGAAGATCCCACATTGCCGCGGAGCAACGAAGCCCGTGCACCGCAGCTACTGAACCTGCGCTCTAGAGCCCATGAGCCACAACACTGAGCCCGGGTGCCATAACTAGTGAAGCCCGCGTGCCTAGAGCCTGTGCTCCACAACAAGAGAAGCCACCGCAGTGAGAAGCCCACGCACTGTAATGAAGAGTAGCCCCCGCTCACCACAACTAGAGAAAGCCCACGTGCAGCAACGAAGACCCAATGCAGCCAAAAATTAATTAATGAATTATTTATTTTAAAAACTTGATTTAGTTATCTCAGTGACTTTCAAGTGGCTTTGTGGTCAAATTACCTCAGTTCTGAATAATTTAAGAGAAGAATTTATTCAATACTGCTTTATTTTTAAAACTGAATGATCTGGAAAAACCTGAGTAGTCTTCCATTTTTGTTTCTTCCTAATGCCCTTTATATTAGGGGAATTGAATAAAGTATAATATACAAATGTTTACCCATACACTACATTTCACATGCTATCTTATTTAAATCTTCAAAAAATCCTGTAAAGATGATTTTCAATCCCATTTTACAGAGGAACAAACAGGTTACTTATTCTGAAAATAAAATGGTATCAGGAAGTACTGACTCGGAAGCACCATCCTCCCTGCCCCAGCTTTGGTCAAATCTGAGCATTTTCTCTAATGGAAGATCTGCACAATTTCAAAGCTGACTTCTGATCTGCAGACAAGGAAGCAACCCTTATCCGAAGGCCTAAAACGTCATTATCTTCATAGCTGGCTTAAAATGCGTACGGCCATAGAAAAAAGCTAGCGCACAATCACGCTATTCTCGGTGTTGTCCGTATGAATGGAGAACTGGAAAGGTTCATAAAGGTCATTTCTTCCCATCTCTCAAATGGTGCAAGAAGCTCTTCTAAAGTATCTCTTTTTAAAGTTCCAACTGTTACAGCCAGCCCATTCCTAGCCTTTCCATCCCCCTGCCCTGCCCTCTCTTCCTAGGAGGACAGTTCGATCCTCAGGTACCTACTCAGCCCCTACTCCCAGGTTCTGGACCTACCCCTGGGCTAAGAGTGATTTCACCAGATCAAGCCCTGGCATCTAGGATCAACTCCCAACTAATCTGCTACTTAGTCCTGAATGCAGCAGGAGCAGAGCCATTAGTCTCAGGCCCAGGAGCACAGCTTCCTTCCAGGCTTGAAAGAAATAGAGATAAGAGAAGTTAGCGTTGTGGTTCTGGCTCTGCAGTTAGACAGACCTGGGTTAGCCCCTGCTCTGACCCTGGGCAGCAGTGTGAGTCTGGGCAAGTTGCTTTGATCATTCTGTGCCTCAGAGTTTACTGTGAGGATCAAGCATGATAGTCCATGTTAAGCACATAACCGAGTACTTAGCAGTGCAAACAATAAAGATTAGCTGCCATTAATAATTGTCATTATTTGAGTTGGAGGTATAGAGATTGAAAATTAGGCTAGATCTGATATCATCCTTCCCATGGAATGATCCCCCTGGAAGGATAGGCAGGACCACTATACCTGTGTACTTCCCCTTTATCTGAAGCATCGGGGTTTCCACCTGGAATTGGTGAGTAAGAATCAGATAAGCCAGGTTTCCTATCCGTGCTTTTACCTGACGCTTCCTCCAATACTTTAAGATTAAACGGGATAAAGCAGAAACTAACACACCATTGTAAAGCAATTATACTCCAATAAAGATGTTTAAAAAAAAAAAAAAAAAAAAGGTTAAACGCGGCCGGTCACAATACTTTATTACTGGAGAAGAGACTAAGGACCAACCACAGTCAGCTCAGGTCATGAAGTCCATTTCTGTCTATTTCAACTGTGTCATGGCTTAGGGGACTCTCCCTGTGACCCCAGGGGTCTCTCTCAAGGCTCCCAGGGTTACTTACCTGGGATAGATTCAAAATCTATCTTCCTGGACAGGTGAGGTGCTTCTCAATGTCTCCCCTCCCTCTCTGCTGCCAGGCTCGTAGTTCTCACCAGGGGTCACAGATTTCCCTTAGGAGAGTTAAGCCCCAGTGATTTAGTGAAGGTAGCTTACTTATAAGAGTAACCATTAACATGAGATCCACCCTCTTAACAAATTTTAAGTGTTCTTGACACAAAAGCGTGGAGCACAAAGAAACTTTTGGAGGTGATGGATATGTTTATTACCTTGACTGTGATGATGACTTCACAGGGTGTGTGCATATGTCCAAACTCATCAAATTGTATAAAGTCAATATGTTGTTTTTATATATCAATTACACTTCAATATTTTTTTTAAAATTATTTATTTATTTGGCTGCGTTGGGTCTTTGTTGCCACATGCGGGCTTTCTCTAGTTGCGGCAAGCAGGGGCCACTCTTTGTTGTGGTGTGCGGGCTTCTCATTGCGGTGGCTTCTCTTGTTGCAGAGCACGGGCTCTAGGCGCACGGGCTTCAGTAGTTGTGGCACGTGGGCTTCAGTAGTTGTGGTCCGCGGGCTCTAGAGCGCAGGCTCAGTAGTTGTGGCGCACAGGCTTAGTTGCTCCGCGGCATGTGGGATCATCCCAGACCAGGGCTCGAACCCGTGTCCCCTGCATTGGCAGGCGGATTCTTAACCACTGCGCCACCAGGGAAGTCCACTTCAATATTTTTTAATTAGTAACCTTTCTAGTTCCCAGTGTCTTAAGTGCCCAAACTGGGACCAGGGTTAGCTCCTTCTGTATGGGCTTGCTTGCCAGGACATGGTCAGCACCCATTAGAAAAACTACTGGTATACATATACATATACCCCCTTATCTCTTCCCTCTTGCGTCTCCCTCCCTCCCACCCTCCCTATGCCCCCCCCCCAGGTGGTCACAAAGCACTGAGCTGATCTCCCTGTGCTATGCAGCTGCTTCCCTGATTCACTTTGTTATAAAGCAGAAACTAACACACCATTGTAAAGCAATTATACTCCAATAAAGATGTTTTTTAAAAAAAGAAAAGAAAAAGAAAAAACTACCGGTAAACACTTTCCAGCCTTCACTAATTTTACCAGCAGAGGGCGCACAACAGACATGCAATTTCTATTGAATTATCAACCTTGCGTCCAGAGTGGTCCTCATAGAGCAGAGCTGTTTATGCTCCGAATTAGTTCTTCATTTGCCTCTCATGGTTAAGAGGCTCTTGCCTACTAGTTTCAGACGCACAGCCCAAGGACGTTTGCTATGACTGGAACAGTTTCATTTATCCTAGGAAAGGATCCACCTCACCAGGCTGGATTCCATGGTTAACTAGACCACTAATTTTGAAGGCGTGGCTCAAGAAAGGTAGTTGCAGATCTTAGGGTTTATCAGGAAGCCTGGGGGTAGGGGGGAGGGGAGAGAAAGACCTGGAGGCACATCAGAATCAACTATGGATATTTAAAAAAAAATAAATTCCTGGGCCTTGCCCCCAGATCTAGTAGATCAGAATGTACAGGCTGGTGCCCCAGGAATCTATACTTTAACACGGTGCCAACGGATTTCATTCAGTCAGATGTGAACCGGCGTTTGGGAACTGCTAATCTAGGGCAATCTCTGGTGTT